>NW_028258293.1:5402424-5705454 GCF_053883595.1 Heterocephalus glaber
AGGAGAACTATAGGCCAATCTCACTAATGAACATAGATGCAAAAATCCTTAATAAGATACTAGCAAATAGAATGCAGAAATTCATCAAGAAGATCATACATCTTGATCAAGTGGGATTCATCCCAGGGATGCAGGGATGGTTCAATATATGCAAATCAATCAATGTAATACACTATATCAATAGAGCCAAGGACAAAAGCCATATGATTATTTCCATAGATGCAGAAAAAGCATTTGACAAAATCCAACATGAATTTATGATAAAAACCCTACAAAAAATTGGAATAGATGGTCTCTACCTCAAACTGATAAAAGCCATCTATGAAAAACCAACAGCCAACATCATACTAAATGGTCAAAAACTGAAATCCTTCACACTAAAATCAGGAACAAGACAAAGATGTCCACTATCACCACTCTTGTTCAATATAGTTCTGGAAATATTAGCCATGGCAATTAGACAAGAGAAAGAAATAAAAGGAATAAAGATAGGAAATGAAGAAGTCAAACTGTCATTATTTGCAGATGATGTGATACTCTATATAGAAGACCCCAAGAACTCCACCAAATGTCTTCTAGACTTAATAACCAAATTCAGTCAAGTAGCTGGTTACAAGGTCAACACACAAAAATCAACAGCTTTCTTCTACATGAATGACAGACCCACTGAGAGAGAAATAGGGCAAACAATTTCTTTCACAATAGCATCCAAAAAACTGAAATACCTAGGAATTACCCTAACGAAAGAAATCAAAGACCTCTTCTCTGAAACTATAGCACTCTGAAAAGAGAGATTGAAGATGATATCAGAAAATGGACAGACATCCCCTGCTCCTGGGTAGGAAGGATTAATATAGTGAAAATGGCCATACTTCCAAAACTGCTACATAGATTCAATGCAATTCCAATTGAGATCCCAGCAGCATACTTCATGGACCTTGAGAAAACAATCCAAAAATTCATTTGGAACAAGAAGAGACCCAGAATAGCAAAAGCAATTCTAGGTAACAGAGACATGGCAGGGGGTATCACAATCCCCAACCTGCAACCATACCACAAAGCTATGGTAATAAAAACAGCATGGTACTGGCAAAGAAATAGACTTGAGGACCAGTGGAACAGATTAGAAGATGCAGAAACAACACCAGACACATTCAGCCATCTCATCTTCGATAAAGGAGCCAAACACCCTCAGTGGAGGAAACAGCCTCTTTAATAAATTGTGCTGGAAAAATTGGGCTTCAACTTGCCAAAGATTAAAACTAGACCTGTATCCCTCACCATGCACTAAACTAAAATCAAAATGGATTAAAGATCTAAATATTAAAATAGAAACTCTGAACCAGTTGGAACAGAGGTTAGGTAGAACCCTTGAAGACATTGGTGTAGGAAAAGATTTTATGAACAAAACCTCAGTTGCTCGTGAACTAGCACAAACAATCAACAAATGGGATCTCTTCTTATTAAAAGGCTTCTGCACAGCAAGAGAAACCACCAGCAGTGTGACGAGACAACCCACAGTGTGGGAAAAAATCTTCACCTGCTCTTCCTCAGACAAAGGTCTACTATCTCGAATCTATAAAGAACTTAAAAAGATCAGACCTCCCAAATTTAAAGACCCAACCCAAAAATGGGCATCTGAAATGAACAGACATTTCTCAGACAAAGAAGTAGAAATAGCAACTAAATATATGAAAAAATGTTCAACATCACTGGTCATTCGAGAGATGCAAAAGAAAACAATGCTGAGATTCCACTCCACTCCAGAAAGAATGGCTGCTGTCATGAAATCAACCAATAACAAATGCAGGCAGGGCTGTGAAGAAAGAGGAACCCTGCTCCACTGCTGGTGGGAGTGTAGACTGGTGCAACCACTGTGGAAATCAGTATGGAGATACCTCAAAGAACTAGGACTGGAAGTCCCATTTGACCCAGCTATTCCACTGCTGGGGATCTTCCCCAAAGAATTAAAAGAATCATACCACAGTGATATATGTGCACCCATGTTCATAGCAGCACAGTTTGTAGTAGCTAAAACTTGGAAGCAGCCCAAATGCCCATCAACTGGAGACTGGATAAAGAAAATGTGGTTTTTCTATGAAATGGAGTACTACTCAGCCATAAAAAATGAGAAATTAGAGACATTTATAGCTAAGTGGATGCACATTGAGGTGATACTCTTAAGTGAAATAAACAGAACACACATGTCTAAATACCAAATAGTTTCTCTGGTGTGAGAAACTGAAAGTGTAAATAAGGACTAAATGTATAATAGATAATGTGAAATAGGAAGAAAAGGGGCAAAGGGAAAGGAAGTGGGAGGGGTAGAGGAAAAGAAAGAAGGGAATGGAATTAATATGAGAAAATGGAAAAATAGGAACAAAATCTTTGTAAATAGGGAGGGATGGAGGGGTTGAAGGAAGGGCTAGGCAAGGGTGAAAAATAAGAACCAAGAGAGATTATGTAAAGGTGCAAATTTCCAATGATGAGTGTCATTATATTGTATACCTAAAATGTACTAATGATTAGAATGAATAATCAATAATGCAAAATAGGGAGAAAAGGTCCAAAAGGTGTAGGAGTAGTGGGAGGGGCAGGGGAAAGGAAAGAAGGGAAAGGAAAAATGCTGAGAAATGGAAAAAATGGAAATAAAGTCTTTGTAAATAGGGAAGGGTGGAGGGGGTGAAGGGAGGGCTAGGAATGGGGAAAAAATAAGAACCAAGATGCATTATGTAAAGGTACAATTCCCAATGAGAAATGTAATTGTGTTGTATACCTACAACGTACCAATAAAAGAATTTAACAAAAAAAAAATAAGAAAGCTGATGAATGCACATAACAGTACCTTGAAAATAAGATGTTTTTAGAATGAGAGAATAGAAAACACCTTCTAGAAAAGTAGCATGACTGAGTGGCTGGTTTCTTTCACCCTAGAGACTATGCTGCCATCTGGCTGAATTAGTAAGAACTAAGCTGTTGAAGGAGAAATGATATTAGGATACTGGAGGAAAAGACTAGTGTGAATGTAAGGAAATATTGACAAATAAGAGTTGGAGGAGGAAAAATGAGACCATTCCCCCTGTACCAGCCCATGGGTTTGGAAGACAGATGGAAGCACAGGTCCCTGGAGCATAAGTACTGTAACACCTGAGACCTACACATAGTTTTCTTCATCAAAGCGGTTTTTGAATCAAAATTTTACCTTCATGCATGTTTTGTATGAAGGAGAGAATGAACTGACCAGGCTAATATGAATATTTGACATTTGTAAGTTAGAGTTCATATTGTCATGATTTAATAAATCGAATCATTTATATTCTTTAACTTGGATGCTGCAAGGCAGTCTTAGTACCGTGGTTCGTTCTAGGAGGCTGACATTTTTTAGGTCTGGATGCCAGTTCTTGATTGTGGTAAATTCATCCTGGAAGCGTTGCTGGATAAGGCCTTCTACTGTCCAGCAATATGTCCTCTTGGCAACATCTGACTTCCCTTATAATTTTTCACCCTACAAAAGACAGATCTCACTTGACTTCTCCGTCAGTAAGACTTCTCTAAAGAGTAATGTGGAGTGCTGCCAAAGTTCCCTTCTGTTTGTTTTTTTTTTTTTTGGATCGAGGTCGGGACCTTGCGCTTGCAAGGCAGGCAGCAGAACCACTGAGTTAAATCCCCGGCCCCTGGAGTTCCCTTCTTAATGAAGTCTATCCTCTGTATAGAAAAAGCACACAAGTGATAGCTGCCCCATGGTTAGCTACACACAGTATTTTTCTGTTAGCATTTAGTTTCTTCTATAGATTTTTTTCAACTGTAAATATCCTTTGCAAGAAGTGCTACACTGTAGTTAAGATTTATTGAATATATAGGACAGATGCTTTAGTAAGCATTTCATGTTTTATTTTGTCCAATCTTGACAAAATCCGATGAGGTAGATAGTACTAGTCTTATTTTTACAGACAAGGAAACTGAAACAGCAAAGTTATATGACTTGCCCACGTTTCCTAAGCTAGTAATTAGCAGGACTGAGGTTAAAATGCAGTTCTGACCTCAAGACCCAAGCTCTTCACCATCATGGAACAATGGAGAGGTTGACTACAGCTTTCGTCTATTCATTTATTCAAAAGGTGTAGTTAGGAGCCCACTCTGAACTCGCCAAGATAATTCTCATGGAGCTTCTGCCTTTGAAGAGCAAAGATAACATAAATAAATGGACAGAGGCTGTATGTGTCGCTCAGAGCTCTGGGTTCAATCCCTAGTGGCGAGCGGAAAAAAGTAAGCACAAACATTCCTCATTTAATGCCGACCTGTTTATGACTTTTTGGACTTAGACTGAAGCACACTGTTTGGACTTAAGAACCGCTGCTTGAACTTAACGACCCGTCTTCTTCTCATACCATCCCGTGCATCTTGTTCACAGAGCCTCAATGTCTTTTCTGTACGATATGCTTTGTTTTTACAGTGCTGTGATTTTTGCTGATTGTACCTTATAGTACAGCATTGTAGTTTTATGTTCTGTCTTACGGTGTTATATGTAAGAGTTATGCAAATAAAAGCAAAGTCATCAAACTGGAGTTTCTTTGGACTATTTCTTTGTTCTGAAATTGTAAGGTACACACTATATACAACTTCTCATCTAGCAACCAATTGAATTAATGACCTAGTTGTAGGAATGGAACTCCGTCATTAAATGAGGAGTGTCTGTAAAAAAATTGAGAAGATAATTTAGTTAGTGGAAAATTGTGGAAAGTATTAAACCGAGTACTAGGATGGAGGCAAATTTGAAGAAAAGCTAATAGTTAACAGGGAAATAATGTTTTGGTTTTTTTCACATGAAGTAAATGTTTCAGCCAAGACTTGAACAAGGAGAAATCCACCTTTGGGAGAAGGTGAAGAACATCACAGGCAGAACATCAGGTCTGGAGAGAGGAAACGAATGTTCCCGGCAGGGAAAGAGCAATGTGGATATGTTGAGATGAACTCAGGCCACTGTAGATGGTGCTAAAGGGGAGAGACTGGGATAGATGAGGTTAAACAGACAGAAGGAATCAAAACATTGAGGGGCCAGGAGACCACGAGAAGAGGATACCAATATCCACTTGTGGATTGAAGTAAGCTCTGTGTTATGGTTTAGATCTAAAATGCCCCCCAATTCCCATGTGTTTGGAAGGTGACTGGATCAGGGGGTGATAGCTCATCAGTGGGGGTGTGCTGTTAGGAAAGGGGCCTGACAGGAGAAGCCAGATTGCTGGGGGTGTGACCTGCAAAGGTGTATTCTTGTTCTCAGTTCCCTCTGTCTGTTTCCTGGCCACCATAATGTGAGCAGCTTTTCTCTGCAACTTTTGCCGTGGAGCCTGCCAACCATGAACTGAATCCACCGAAACTGTGCACCAAAACAAACCTCTCCTTCAGTTTTCAGGGTCTGGTATTTTGTCCCAGGGATGGGAAAGCTGACTAATATAACGTGTAAGAAGGGAAAGTTGATGACTGGGAAGTTAGAAGCTTTTCTTCTTTACACATTTTTCCAAGAGCTATCCTTGCTCCAAGTTACTCTTAACATTCACTCTCCTCAAGACCCAGTGACATGCAGGTTTGGTTTTAGACAACCAGACCATTTCATTCCTTTAAGGCAGAGGTTTTCTGAAGTGCAGACTGCAATTATGCCAAGTATGAGCTATCACAAGCAGCTGGAGCTCAGCCACTTTCACCATCTTAAGAGGTGATGTTTAGAATTTTCTATGGCCACTGCAGGTGGCTGGGGTTAACTTGGGATGTTGGAAATGCAAAATAATGAACGTTATCGTGAAGGTTATCTTTGAATTTGTGGATGTAACCTGATGTGTTTCTATGATTGATTATCAATGGTTTCCAAATCATGGTAACACTGGTCCAAATAGTACAGGTCCACCTTGAACATAATTAGTCTCTTCTGAGGCTCAAGACAAAGGTTCACGGGATTCAGAATGCAACATGTCACTTGTTCTTTGGAGAAATACCCAAAGGGCTCTTTTTAAATGTACTTTTAGTAGTATGTATTAATTTTACAAAGTGCTGGGTATTTTCTTAAGTGCACATTACATGGTTTGATTAGACCCTTCCCCCCATTACCCTGTTCCGAATCCTCCTCCACCTTCCTCTACTTTCTTCCTCTTGTCTGCTAGTCTAAGGGAAGTTTCTTGCTATTTTCCTATCTCTCTGGCACGAGCCTTCCTTGAAAGCCAGAAATCAAGTGAATTCAACAAAGTGCCAGGTTATACCCGTTGCTGATTTACTGCTTAACACACTGAGTTCTCTCCAGGCTGTTCTGCACTTGTGAGGTATTTATTGGACACTACAGCAAGACCAACACATAGGCTTGAGTAAAGGGATTTAGGGATTGATAAGGTGCTATAGAAGAGGAATTTCAATTCTGAGTGGCAGAAAGTATATTCCACAGTGGGATCATCATAAGAGCATGGCCCACCTCAGGTAGCTCTGTGGATAAACTTGTATTTAGGGAAGGATGTTCATGTCTTTGGCTCACTTAAGTCCAGATCCTAAATATCACATTATTTCTGTATCCAGATGTATTTATAATATGCTGTCTCTCATGACCATTTCCCAGTGAGCTCCCCACATGTCCACTGTGCAGCATACAGAAGGCTGTTCCTTATGCACCACGTGAACATGGAGCAAGGAGTAACACATTTCATAGAAAGAAAGTGAAGTAGCAAGATTTGTGGGTTAACTCATCTAGTCAGATCTCAGTTCCTCAAAATACTCTACTTTTTCTGACTTTAGAAAAGTATCAAAAGCTACTAAAAGGTGGTCCACCCAGACAGGTGTGCTTGTTTTGTAAACGTAGGAGTAAATTTTAATTTTGAGATACTTTTAGATATAAAAACATCTCAAAGGAAGGGTTGTTTCGCTGTCTTAATGAATCACTTAGGTGGGTTTAGAGTGGCCAATCAATGGCTTTAAAAATGATAAACACTGGTCTGGGACTGACACACATAGAAACCTGAAACTCATTTGTTTCACATGTTGACATGACTTGGTACCTCCAGGGACACAGTGAGGAAACAGGCATATTGGGGTTTTCCTTTACTTTACCCCTCTTTAATTTTTAAGAGGATTTAATTACTGTCTATCAATAGATGATGTTGAACATATTTTTCATTTTATAACTTACTATACTTGGAATTGCCAAGTTAAATATCATTAGTGATAAAAACCTGACACACAAGAATTGTGACATAGCAGTGAATATAGCCATTTGCTTATTTGTGTTAGTGAGACTGGAAATAAAAAAAGTTGAATGGGAAATATGACTCCATAATTCCAGATAATAAAGAGCTTTATTCTATATTTGAAGAAACATTTTTAGTTTTATCACTTTCTTTTATTTTAAAACATTACACAATTTTATGATCTTGAAAATATAATCGAATATAGAAATATGTAAAATACACAAAGCTCTGTCCTTCACTAGTTTGTCAAAGAAAATTACGGTAACAGTTTGAGGACTATTTTTCCATATTTTAATGTTTACATAGACTCACATAAAGGTATGCCACATAAAAACACACACATTTATATGTGAAGTATATGTATATTTGTGTATGAGAATTATACACAGTTTTACATTTATATTGTAGAAACTTTCACATCTGGGCACATATGATACTACCATGCTATTTTAAAAAATATATGTAACTGACACATAATTGTGCATGCTTATGGGGTATAGTGTGACAGTTGGATAAGTGTATACAGTGTGTAATGACCAAATCAGGGTACTTAGCATTTCCATCCTTAAACGTTTCTCATTTCTTTGTATTGAGACCCTTTGACCTCTTCTCCCTCAGTTCATTATAAGACATAAAGATGTAAATTATAGCCACCTTTTTGCTTCTCCCCTTCCTTCCTTCCTTCCTTCCTTCCTTCCTTCCTGCCTTTCTTCCTTATTTTTGTGGTCATGAAGTTTAAATCCATGGCCTTGACCTTGCTGGACCAGAGCTCTACCACTGAGCTACATTCCCAGCCATTTTTATTTTGGGGTAGGATCTCTCTCACTGAGTTACTCCAGCTGCCTCTTAACCTTCGATCGATCCTCAGCCCCGCCCAGACATCAGTGGCTTGGGTGCACAGGCACCAGGCAAAGAACTGGCCATCCTCCCCCTTCAGCCACCCTTGTAGCTGGGATTATGCCCAGATAATAGTATTTTTAAGTGCTGATATTAAGATGGTGAGATTTTGTTTTTTGCCTATTGTTTTGGTAAAGTGTTTTGGAAGATTGTTAAACTCATCTTTAGTAAGGTATGGAGAAGTAAGCTCTCCTATGTAGAAAGTGGGGATGTAAACATTGAGGAAGTAAGTGTCTTTCTATGGGATTAATCAGAATGCTCCGGGGAGTCAGGGCCAATCAGAGAACGCTAAGGGGAGATGCATCATGGAAACTGGCACATGCTCACTGAGGCCAGGAAGCCCTGGGACAGGCATGCACGACCGGAGGGCTGGAAGAGCCAGTGGTATTATGCAGTCCAAGGTCAAAGACTTTAAGGAGTTTTTTTTTTTTTTTCTATTTCAAGTTCAAAGACTAGAACTGGGCTGTTGGGCTGCAGGGTGGAGTAACTGGTATAAGTCTCAGAGTCTGAAGGGTCAAGAACAAGGGACTCCAAAGTCTGAGGGCAGAAGAACAAGATGGATCCCAAAGTTTAAAGAGAGGGAGGGAGAGATACAGAGAGACAGGCAGAGACCATCCTGCCTCTGGCTTTTTGTTCTGTATGAATTGACTGATCGCTGCCCACATTGGTGAGCATAGGTCTTCACTCAGTCTCCAGCTATTGGTTCAAATGCTAATCTGTTTTGGAAAGACCCTCAAAGACAACCCAGAAATTCTTTTTTAGCAGCTACCCTGGTGTTCTCTAGCCCAGTGAGGTGACACATGGACTGGACCACACAGGCTGTGTGTGACCAAGTTTAACATGCCATGGCTTTGGTCCAGAAATTCCTCTTATAGCTGTTTTTAGCTTACAGAAATCACATCTCATATTCACATTGATGTGTGCAACAAAATGCTCACTGCAGCACCCTTAGAATTAAAAAATGAAAATATAGACAGCCTGTGCCTAGCAATGTGGCGGGCTGACTCAGTTATCTCTGTCCATATTTTCCAGGGCACTGTTTGGCTGGATCTCAGTTGTTTCCGATTGGGCTCCACTGAAGCTGTGGGTCAGGTTAAGTCTGCTCTGCTTCCTCATCCTCTTGGGTCGGCACCAGGGTGCACTTCCTCGGGGTGAAAGGTGGGCTGTAGGAGGCCCAGCCAGGCCAGGCCAGTGCTTCCAAGCCCTTGCTTACATCAGGTCTGTGAAACACTGAAGGGGAATTAAATGAGGAGTGAGGCGGGATCAGAAAATAAAGAACCAAGGTCCACCCCCAAGATGACTGTGAACTGGATGTATTAATAAAAATAAATGAATTTAAATTTTTTGTATATAAAATCCTGTAGGTCAAGGCAAGTCACAGGCTGGAGCCCAGCATGGATGAGATGGGCAGGGTGAATCTTCGTCTCTGTGGAGGAGAAGGGGTGGGGCCGACTATTTGTGAGTAATCTGATGATGTTTACACATGAAAATCCAGCAGCCCATGACACTTCTGACAGATTCCATGAATTTCCAGAAAATTCCGATGCAAAACAGCCCAATCTGGTGCAACTGGGCTTGAAACTCTGCATTTCTAGACTGAGTTTTCTGCTTAGGTACCGTTCTTCCCCATCCAACTCCAGCTGGACTGCAGAGAATTAGTTCTTTCTCTTTCTCTCTCCCTCCCCCTGGTCTTCCTACTGGGGAAGGGGGCAGCCCCAGTGGGAACCTCAGTTTGCCTCAGCCCAAGGAGGCTGCCACCCTTGGGTGGCCCCCAGGCCTGGGGCTCTGGGTAGGGTGTGAAGGGACCTTCCACGTTTCCCTACTGAATTCTGTTATTCTTTCTTTCTTTCTTTCTTTCTTTCTTTCTTTCTTTCTTTCTTTCTTTCTTTCTTTCTTGCTTGCTTGCTTGCTTGCTTGCTTTCTCTTTCTCTCTTTCTTTCTTTTCTCTCTTTCAATATGTTGACATGAATATATTTATTTTTAATTTTTATTTTTAGTAGTCCATGTTTGCAGTACACAATGATCACATTCATCCTAGGGAATTAGTACATGTACACCTCACATTTTCATTGTGTTTTCATCCCCTTCCCTTCCCTCTGTCTCTTCATTCCCTTCCCTTTTGCAAAAGATCTGTCTTCCTATGTCCTACTTATTTATATTTTGGGTTTCTCATATAAGAGAAACCATGTGATACTGAAGCCCGTGTGCCTGTTTTATTATGGCCCCAAGGCCCACCCATGTTCCTACAAATGACTCATATTTCTCCTTCTTTTGGTAGAGTACTACTGCATTGTGTGTGCATACCACATCTTTTTTCATCCATTCCTTTGTTAATGGACACATAAGCTGCTTCCAAGATTTAGCTCTTATGAGTTGTGCTGCTAAAAACATGATGTACACAGATCACTGGAAGTGGATGACTTTACCTCTTTCAGGAAGACAGCTGTGAGGTGGAATCGCAGGGTCATCATTTTCTAATGGGAGATTCTCCCTCCTTTACATCCTTGAATCCCTCCAGCTGTACTGTGGATAGTCTACTCCACAGTTTCCTGATTCTCTTCATGTCTCCCCAGGTACCCAGCCTTTGGGTGTATTCCCAGGAAGAGATTTCCTTCTGAACTACCTTTTCCAATGTGCGCTTTGAGAATTTCCCGTTCCTTGGCCGGGCCTCATACTGCTGCCCCTTCCCAGAACCCCCACCTCTCTCCAAACCCTTCCCTTGCTCACACAGGTGCCAAAGGCGGGTGGGCTTGGTGCAGCCTGAACACAGGTTGACTGGGGCAGTGAGCCTGGGTCATTGAGTGGCTCTCTGAATCCTCCCAGCCTGCACTGAGAAGGCGCTGGGGCATCATTCTCTAACCCAGCAGAAGTGGGAGGAAGGAGGGGACCTGCACCCTACTGAGGCTTAGACTCTGACCCCTCACTCCCTGACTCTCTCACTTCCTCTCTGCACAGGCTGGAGGCAGCAGAAGGGGCGGGAGGGGATGAGTCCAGCAGCCGAGACACCCTGGAGTTGGAAGAGCTGACCTGGTTCTGCTGCTTCATTTTGAAGCCATAGATGGACTCTGTCCTGCTTTGTTTCTTGCTCTTTTAAAAATGTGAGGTATTTATTATGTCTTTATTGTTAGCATGCGATCCCTAGAGTCTACTGAAAGGAAACATGAAAAGTTTCAGTTACCATTCATATTACTTAGGGAATGGAAAATTGGGTTTTCCAGTCAAGAGCAGCCACACTGTGAAGAAAATTGCTGGACCTGCAGGATGTTGCTTGAGGTCCTGTCCTGGTTCAAAATGTATGCTCTCAAGGTTTCCAAATGAACACTAACCTATGGACAAGCATCACATCCCCAGGGCCACACTAGGAGGCACCTTCATCTCTCTATCATGTTTGCAGTCTGGCTGTCTGGAACCTTGTGCCGGGTGGGCCAGAACAGGGTGAGTAATCAGAACCCCTGATACAGAAAATGGTACCAACCACAGCCTCCCCAACAGGTATGCTCTGACCAAAGGAAAATTAAAAATCATGATTCTTCTTGAAGTATTGTGACTAGCACTGCTGACCCTCAGCTAATATCTGATTGCTTATCAAAATGAAGAGGAATTCCAGTACTGGAATCAGGAAGATCTGGCTTGTAATCCTAATTCTACTATTTCCTAGGCCTGTGACCCCAGTAAGCTTAAATTCTCTAAATCCCATCTCTTCATCTGAAAACTGGGCGTTCTCATCACTACACACCTCATAGCCTCATAGTGGTATAACCTATATAAAACTATTAATATACACCAGGCACTTAATAAACAGCTGTTCTTTTTTAGAAAAGCTTGGAAGAATGTGTCTAAATCTGTGAGATGTATGCAGTATATGCCTGGCTGAGGAATATTTGCCAAAACCCACTAATAACTTCGCCACCCTTTATGCACAAAATTTAATTTTGTTTGAAGAGCCTTGCCATTTTACAAGTGATAGTTCTGAAGAATCTGGTAATCCCGCTGGCTACTCTTGAATGTGTTGGTCTCTAATGACTGTCTGATTAAATTAAAAAGCAAATAAAAGTGCAATATTTCGTGAAGTGAGGCCAAGGAAAGATGATTTTGGACAAGGAGCAAAATGCACTGATTGTTCAGATGTCATGATTGTTTCCAGATTTCATTATTTCTCTGCACTCATTCCAGTGGCCACACACACACCAGCACAGCCTTCTCCTGCAGAGAGCCTGTTCCTCTCTCTGGGCAATGCATCTGTTTATTGGGCATCCACGGATCCCAGCACAATCAGGAAGCGCTGTACACAGCTTTGATTGGAATGTGCTTTTCATCCTCCTGCAAAGCTCAGGCATGAGTCCAGGGAATACGCACTCCCTGCCTCTCAGGCCTTGCTCCCGACCTGCCTTACATCATATGCCAAAGGCACTTTTGACCTTCGGCATTTGTCTTCATAGCATGCATCCCATTGTGTTGCAAAGAGCGTGGCATGTGGAGCCCAGGATGGAACTCACCAGCTGTCCACTGGTCTGGGCCTGGTACCCCCCATTGCTGTGAACTTTCCTCCAAGTACACATGTGCACTTAGGGGACCAAGTTCTCTCTGAGGAAATGAGAGCAGAAATCCCGAGGATCATTCCAAGCCTGGCCAGTACAGCTCTCCCCAGCAAGAGTTCCAGACTCTTCTGCACACAGGGATGAGAATCCAGGGCAGGGGTGTGCAGCCCCATGGTAGGACGTGGGTCCTCATGAGACCACAGAAAAGAAAGCCACCCCATGACTCACACAACGAGCTCTGGGCTTTCAGGTAAATGAGGAGTGAATTTCTGTTGTGTTAAAGCACTCAGTGTTTGGGGCTGTTATTGTAGCCCAGCTTAATCAAAGCACATAACCAGGCAGAGGCAGGTCCAAATTTAGGGTTTATTTCTCATTTGATACTTGGTATTGAGCTGTTAATAGCCTCTCTGAGCTTGTTATTTCATGGGGAATGAGAATATTTGTTGGCCGCGTGTTCTGTGGTCCTTCATGTGATGGTCTGTCGGGTGTGGCAGAGACATAGCGGGGGCTGTGGAAGACAAGGTTTATTCTGCTCACAGGTCCTAGAAAGGACAAGGAGGGAGGGAGGAGAAAGCTCTGGCCACCTCCTTTCCTGGAGTTTCTGTGGGCGAAGCAAGCAGGGCAGATAAACACAGTAGGATTGGCTGGCTGCTATAATTGTGGTCGGGTCTAACTGAAAGGGGTGGTGACCCTGAGTGATGAAGGGTGAGGAATTTTACCTCCTGAGGTGTACGGGCCAGAGAGAGGAGGTGCTCTGGGTTAGGTTGCCTCTTGGAGTTGCCCAGCTGAGCCCTTCGATATCTCTAAGACTTGGTTAGCTGCAGGAAGGGCAGTCTCTTCTTATGCATCACAAATTATTATTAGGATTTTAGATCAGGTATGTGAGTCACCTAAGTTAAAGTTATAAAGCCATTTTTTCTTCTGAAATCAGGAGTGCAAGATTAGAGTAATCATTCTCTTTAGTTATATTAGTCAATTTCTGATTGCTGTGACTAAATACCTGACACCTGTCAGTTAAAGGAGAAGAGATTTAATTTGGCTCACAGTTTCAGGGGACTCAGTCCATGGTCAGCTGTCTCCAAGGCAGGAACAGCATGGTGGAAGGGTGTGGTGAAGGAAAGCTGCTCATCTCATAGGAATCAGGAAACAGAGAGAGAAGAGAGAAGCTTGGGGAAAGAGTAAAACCTTCCAGGTCACACCCAGGACCCAGCTCCAACCAGGCCCCACCTCCTATAGCAAATTTGCCTATGAACTCATTAATGAATGAATCTGGTGATGAGTATAATGTCCCCATGATCCAATACCTTCTCAAAGCCCCACCTCTGAAAAATAAGACTTTTGGGGAATATTTTAGATCCAAATTATAATATTTCCTCACTGCATTATGAATGATCTCATCTACTTTATTGTTTATATGTTCCTTTTTATTTATTTCGCCAATGCAACAATCACTTGTAGACTCAGCACCCAATGTAAAAAATAGACTATTTCTTGGAAGTACCCTTTGTCCATTCAGTCATGGGATGGGTCCGTTACTTAGCAGAGGCAGAAGTTAGACAAGAGAGGGAGACCCTGGCTCTGAGTGCATGGAACTTTTAATCTTCGTGATTTAGGTCATTCCAGCTCCTTTCCTGATGTAGTGAGCCCAGTGAAAAATAGCGCAGTGACATAGTAGAACTGTGAGTGCATCCTCACCTGGAAGGCTGATTCTTCTTCACTGAGAGTGAGGCTGTCCCTTGTGGGAATGGAGAGGGGAGGTGAGGTCCCAGATTTAGCAGCAGCAGCAGCAGGAGCAGCAGCAGCTATCTGATGATGCGAGTGACATGCAGCATTCAACACCTGACACACGTCCGTGTTTCCAGAGGCGCCAGCCTACCTTGTGGAAGTCAGCTGTGGTCTCAGCCTGGTGGCTCCCGAGGATCGAGTTCCTAAGCATCTGGACAAAGGTGCAGCTTGGCATGAGATCAATTTCTTTTCAGGGGAATTAACAGTGCAGACCGGCTTTGGTGAGATTCTTTACTTCTCAGTCCCTTTCACCTACATTCTCTCCAAGAACTCGTTATCAAGCATTATTAGCTTTTTGTTATTTTTGCTGATTGAGTGAGTCCCAAATGCTGTCTTACATTGTTATATTTTCCGGATATCTGTTGAAACTTGCTACTTCTTTGTGTTTTTTGGCCATATGTGTTTTTGTTACCTGGAAGAACTTATTCATGCCTTTTTACTATTTTTATTGTGGTTTTATTCTTTCCTTATGATTTCTAAGTACTTTTTAAATTAATATTTTATTACTTACATGTGTTGAAATATTTTTTCCCAATTCATTACAAGTATTTTCACTTTATTTAATGTTTTTTCTGATTAGAAAGTGTTTTTAATTTTAATATAATTAAATTCATTGACATTTTCCTACTTCATCAGTACATTTTGTATTTTGAGAAATCCTTTTTCTTAAGGTGAGAAATGAGTTCACTTATATTTTACACTAAAATATTTACTTTTGACTTTCGGTGTTTAATTTTTCTAACTTTTGTGAGGCAGGTAGAGACTCAATTTTAGCTGAATCTCACCTTCCTCAGTGGAGGTTTCATAAGACAGCTAAGGGTCACTGAAGAAAGTAGGAACATGGGGCCAGAGATTTAGCTTAGTGGTTCTGCTTCCTGCCTTGCAAGTGGAAGCACCCCAGTTTGATCCCTGGTACCAAAAGAAAAAGAATAACTCACTGCTGAAAGTGGGAACATGAGGCGACCGTGCGCCCCATCTACCAGTGGTCCCCTGGCGCCTCTGGGCTTGTGTACGTCTACTCTGATGTACACACATGATAAGATCAGCTAACGGCGCCTTGTCCACATGGTGCTCTGCAGCTAAGTGGCGGATGCCCAGGAAGGTTTGCGTATTCAGCAAGGTTGGGAAGGGCACACTTGGTCGAGATTGAAATGCGGCTGAGAGGCTAACAGCCAGTGCTGGTGTCCCAGCAGGAGCATGGGTCTGTGTTCTTTGCTGATGAAGTCCAGATCTGCTGCTGTTAGCATTAACTTGAGGTTTCTAATAGTATTTGTTCTTAGGAATAGGTTAAAAATACCACTTGACAGAGTTAGCATAAGTCATGTTTTGTTAAACTTCTGAGCCACATAAATACTCACCATGTTTAAAAATCAGAGTCCATTCACCTTCATCTTATTCAATCAGCTGCTTAAGAGGAAGAGTTTCCTAGAAACACAACTGCACTCTCTGATTTTTGCTTAAAAGTTTTCACAACTGCCAAGTAGCCTTAGTCTACATTTGGATGAAAGAGGTGCCATAGAAACCCTGTAACATAGTGGGAGGAGCAGATTTCCCCCTGAGCTTCAGAAAGAGAAATTCCAACCCACACTTCTCTGCAGCCGCTGTTTAGTGTGCGTTCCTCCACCCCATTCTGCAAAGCAGTGCTGTGGTTGATTCGGTCTGTGACTCCATCAGTGCCCAAACTAACCACAGGGTCCACACCAGCCACTTGACAATGAAGCCACCTACACATGCAGGCAGCTGGCTTTGGGCACGTCAGCTGTGGTTACTTGCCAGACTTCTTCTAACACAGCGAGGCGTCATTGTTAAAAAAAGAAGTTGATGAAATTTTATCTTTCAAGGACCCAGAATCTCATCCTGTGACCATGATTTTCTGAATGGCGGTGAAATCTGCTAGCTTTGCTGATGCTGTGTGTGAGGAAGGACTGCTGAATCCATTTCAATTAAGTTTAACTCAGCTGTAGTTGCCAAGTACTTAACATACAATATTCAGTTATAGAAACCTTATTGCACACTTTTATGCACAGTGCATGAGCCGGGAGAGATGATGAAAATTTGTTTTTACTGCGTACATCTACTCAGGGAGATGAAAATATTCTTGGCCACAAGTAGTAGAAACTCCCCTGGCTGTATGAAGCAAGTTGATTCAATGGCAGGATGTGAGGGGCTCAGAAAAAAGTAGGAAGAAGAAGTTTGGGAGTGAGAACAAAGAAGATCAAACCTATCTAGCATCTATCTGTCTGTCACCTACCATCTAGCTAAGTCTCACACACACACACACACACACACACACGTGTCCTGGAACCCAAAATGCGGGAAGCGGAACCATTCAACAAGCATCTTGCAGATTCATCTCCGAAGAGTGTGTGATCCAGCCCGCTGTGGCTCTCCTAGGCTTCTGTTGGAGGTGGATGCCCTCGGCCAGGAATCCCCCTTCTGCCCAGTCCACATATGGCCGGGAAAGGGCTTTTCCGAGAGGTCGCGCCTAAATTATTGGGAAAAGAGTTGGTGCCAGGCTAGCCTCCCGCGGGTCGGGAGAACACTGTCCCCTACAGAGAGGGACAGAAGGAGTGCAGAAGGGCTGCAGACTTAGCAGGTAGTTAGAAGGCATTTTGCTAGTAAGCGATGGGACAACAGTGGAGTGTCCGCTAAGAATGAGGTAGGATAAGCAAAGTAGGTAAAAAGAGGACGAGAAAGATAATAGCTCTAAAATTGAACTTTTAATGAAAACTGCAGGTTCAGGACACAAACCAAGCCAAGACTTCCAAGTCCCCAAAAGACACAATCAGCCCGGGCCACCGCTTGGGCCTGTGAATGGGCCCTTTCCGCCTGTAGTCGCGTTCTCCTTCTCCAGTCAAAGGGCCCGTCCCTGTGCGGGGCCACAGCTCCATCTGTCCGCCCGCACCAGCATGAAAGCATAGGGCGAACAATGTCTGTCTGACAGATCAGAAATAGGCCAAGTTATATAAAAGAGGAAGAACGCTCTCCGCTCTCCGGCGGCAGGACAGGGCTGAAACTCCGTCAAGGCCCTGCCTTCCCCAGGAGAGGATGTGTCGCTCAGAAGGGGCTCAGAGGCCCGGTGGGGGGTGGGGAAGAGAGCAAGGTTAGGCATGGAGGCAGCTCCGGGAGACCCCCTGCTGTCTGCTGAGCTGGCTTCCACAGAGCTTCTCCACAGGGGGGCAGCGTGCAGTGGAAACACGGCTGCGGTTCCGGGCCCCTACCCTGAACGTGCGCCTCGATGTGCGCCTTCACGGGAGCCTGCATTTCCATCCTCACCTCTGTCTACTCTGCGAAACTGTCGGTCCAGTTTGCGGAGTCGCCAGTGTGAGGGTCAGGGCCTGAACTTCAGAGTTGACCCCAGAAATGGCCAAGGGAGAGGCGTCCTGGCTGCCAGCGAGCTGGTTTTCCAGGAGGACAGATCCGCTTTGCGGCCCGCTCTGTCTCCTCCGCTCTCACAGGGCGCTCTTGAGGGAAGTGTCTGAGAGAGGCAGTCGGGCGAAACTGGGCAGCATGGGGTGAAAATATCAACTAGCCCTCTCTAGCTCTCTTCATCCTTGTGTCGGATTTTATAGCTTTGTGAGCACTTCCTTTTGCATTGTCAAATCTGACTCCCTGAGACGGAAGCAAGGATTTCGGAATGCCACCTACCGCTGGCATTTAGAGCGCAGGATTTGCAGGTGGGAGGGGCAGAGAGAGCTCTTGCTCCTCTCACCCAGGGTTTCCCAGGGGTCCGCCCACCAGCACTTCTTTAGCACTGAACTCATCTCCCGAGACTGCAGGCCAGTGAGGTCCTTCCAGAGCAGAGTGCTGCACAACTTCGTACTTTCATTGTCTCTCGCCTGCCTCTGTGAGCTTTGGAGAGCTCATTTCAGCCCCTCCAACCCAGTGTGATCTCTGGCGCTATAACAGCAGATCTGGTCTCAGCCCTCACCAGCCTTTCAAATCCAGCGTACCTGCAGTGCCAAGGGGCTGGGAATGCCGATCTCCTGGATGTATCTGTGTGAAGCACAGTGCCAGGATTTCATGTGCATCATTTGAGGAAGTCATTCAGACCTTATGAGAGGGAAGTTTGCTAAATGGACATCATTTGAGAAGATTCTCCGCTCATTTACAATTAACTTCCCAGAAATCCCTTCCCCTACATAAAGGAAACTCCATGAGGGTGGGATTGTCCACCTTGCACAAGTCTGTAGTCTCAGAACCAAGTGCAGAAACTTCTAAACGAGGTAGAAAGTAATACTGTTTAAAGATAAATACTTGAATGATTTCCTCAAGCTCTGGTGTGTTGGGTCAAATGTGCAAAGGTCCAAATTAACCCAGAATCTGTGCTTATTTGTTGATTTCAGTCTTGCTATCTCACTATGTACTAAATGATCATGTTTTTAAAGATTCATCTCAGAGTTTTGCAACCATGGAACTTCATTCCATGAATGCCATTCATTTGTCTATATTTCTATTAAAATAGCTCAAGTTAAACTTTAAGAAAATCAAAACAATAATTTAGAGAACAATGTAAAAACAGAAGCTCAAATGTAAATATGCCTATGTGTACATATGTATGTGTGTGGATGTGTATGCTGGATATATATTAAAATGTATGAGAATACATAAAAGCATGAGAACACTGAAGACACCGAGATGGAATTGTCCTCAGTATTTCCTGTTTTCCTGTTTATTGGTTTCTCCCTTTGATCCTCATTTTCTTATCTGCATTTTTTGGCTGCATTCCAAAATCAGTCACCGCCTGGGAGCAGTGTGTCCAGCTGTTGGGGCACTTGGCTTCAGGCCTCTTCTGCTTTCCTCTTCCCAGTAAGGAATATTTGTTGAGAAGAAGGAGAATAAAGATCTTTTCCTCTGGCTCCCTCCTTTGAGAACTCTTTCTTTACATGAAGAAATTTCCAATGGAGTTTGTGCTGAACATATGCAAAATACGCTGAACAGTTTCCCTCTCGTGGAAGGAAGTACTGGTTCACACTGAAGGGAAGGGTTTTTTTTTTAGCATAGTCTGAAAGCCTACGTAGGGTAGACTCCATATTTTTCTTTTTCTTGAGGAAGTTTTAGAAAATGTTCTGACAGCTCAGGGGATTTGTTATCTACTTAGTTAAGCAGGTGATTAGTAGCTGGATCTCCAGCAGGTTGTTCTAAAAACATTTTGCAAAGTAATTGTGTTTTGCCACCACAGGAAGTTTAAACTGGTAAAGCCACTTCTAAGAGAATGGTTGATTGAGCGGTAGAAATATTCGTTCCAGACATAATGTGTGCACCTTGGTATCAAAACCATCAAAACCTGACCTCCACTGGGTCCAATCCTCTTACTGACTGATGGCAGCATCTCTTCTTCACTCAGCACATCTGTTATAGTCACCCCTCTCCGCCCAGTCGCTTAGTCCTCTACTGCTGAGCACCCACAGGGTTCCAGGTGTTGTTCTAGGCACAGAGGTTACCACAGCAAACAGCTCACAGGAGGAAGGAAATAAAGTGACTTCAGGTAGCATTAAGTGCTGTAAAGAAAATAAAACAGGGTAATGATATAGAAAGGGATTTATGGTCAAAATCTGCTGGATATGAATGAACCCCGTATTTTGGGGGTTCAGTGAAAATCTGAATTTCCTACCTCTCCTTGGGGCGATGATTCTCCTGCTGCACATTGTGAAGACTGAGGTCACGCATACTGCAGGACTTCGTGAGCTCTCTTGGCTCTGGCATGGCCTGCGTGGGCTCTGCACCTCCTGGGCATCGTTGCACGTCTGCTCCTTCACCTGGGATCCAGCCCAGACTTCCTACCACCTTGGCATCCGGCATCCAAGGAGCAAAAGCGGGCACTTCCAGGCATTTAAAGTCCAGGCTCAGAATTGCTACAGTGCTCTCCCACATCATTCTAGGATCAAAACAAATCTCCAGCTATCCGGATTCAAGGGCAGGAAAAGCAGATGCCATCCCTTCACAGATGAAGCAGGGAAACATTTCTGATTACCTTTACTTTATTACTGCACGGATGGTAGTTCGCCGGAGGACCCCTTTCATTAGACAATGAGCTCTAAGAAAGCATGGCTAATATCTGTTGTTCCTCACCAGGGTCTACCACGGATACCGAAAATGAATGACTGTGTCAGTAACGTCAGGAAAAGGTGAAGAAAGTAGATACTTGGTCACATAGTTCCTTCTCTTTACCTACTGACCACGGAAGGCTTTGCTAATGGATCACAGGTTTCTTTCTCATGAACTCTCATAAGACTGCAGTAATGCTCCAGGTCGTATGTAATAAAGCTGTCATGTGTGATGGCACCGTGGGCAGGAGCTGCAGACAGCTATAGGAAGGTCAGACGAGCTGGGCGTGGATGGATGTGTAGGATTTGGAAAAGCAGGTAAAAGGGACAGAGTCTTTTACTGCTCAGTGTTCGCTCTTCAGATCAAGGTGCAAAGCTTTGACAAGTGAATTTTAAAAACAAAATGCTCCCTCCTGGGTGGGTGAGTCCCCTTGGGAACACAAGGTTTTGTGAGCAGACAGCTTGTACGTGAAGAAGGAGGAGCTCCCTCTCTCAGGGAAGACAAAGCCCTCATCTAGGGAGCACTGCTTGGCCCAGCACTTTGATGGGTCACAGAAACCCTGATGGCATCAGGCAGCTTTAGTCAGGTATTTGAATGTGAAAAATCCCAAGACCACATAAATAAGGCTTGTTCTTGGGTTTATGATTTTCGTCTCAGACTTTGGTCAAAGCAAGCCACAGGCTATCCAGACTGTTTATGTAAGCAATGGTCTTTCAGGTTGAAGATATGTAACTATAGTTCTTTATTTTAGGACCAGTGGAGTCTGCCTTGTGTTCAGCTGGGTTTACAACAATGGCTGGGAAGCATCCAACAGTGATTATGTTCTCTCCACGTCAAAACCACCAAGCGAAAATAAAAGCAGCAGTCAGCCAAATGCTTTGTCTACACCATGGCAAGCTATTAGTTGGACTGAAGTGACTCTCTGCCTTCCCTTTCATTGTCTCAATAGGGTGGAGGAGAGGCTTTAATCAGTGGGGAGACCAGAAATCTAGCTTTGTGTTTCTTGATGCCGAGATAAAATTAACCTGTTGATAGATACTTTCACTTTTCCACTAGATGGTGGGGCATTAGACCCACAGTACTATATATATTATATGAATTTTCACAGAGTTGCTGGGACTCTCCATTTTCCAATATATGGACATAAAGCTTCCCAAACTCCTACTTTCTTCCACCTTAAATCCTATAATATAGACATTATCATGGGGGAATATCTTTAGCCTGATATTCCAGATACTTCATCTAACTAACTGCATCCTTTTGTGGCATACCTTTCTGGTGGTTTATGTATTTCAGACCGGTGTTTCTCAGCCTCCACAGTACTGATGGCTGGGCTTGACAATTTTTTGTGAGAATTGTCCTGTGGATGCTGGTTTCTCCTCTTTTCCTTCATGTCCCGTTCCATCCCGAAGGCTGGGGGTCCACTTTGATAAGCTTTCCAGCCATTGAGAATGAGGTGGAAAATGTGTCAGTGCAGTTTCTTCCTAGCTACTGAGAGGCAGAAGGAGATAGGAAGATCAGGCAAGGCTGAATACAAAAGAGATTGTGGACTGTGGGTGTTAATCACTTGATCCCTGTAAGTTAACGGGACAGACACTTGTTGCTTTATGCACGTTGCTTTATGCCTAATGAAGTCATTTTAATGCTCATGTCAGCAGCATACCTAGCAGGATTCTCTCATTTAGTTCTCTTCAAGACCCTGAGACAAAGGTGATTATCTCTGTTTTACAGAGGAGGAATCCGATGCCGTTTGAGTCATTGGTCATGGCCCAGAGAGTAAGCGAGGAGCCGGGACAAAGGCAGAGTGGGCTGCATCCAGAGTCCCTGCTTTAACCTATGTTTAAGTTTGCAGTGATTTTGGAAATGTTTCCTTGAGGCCACTTTCTTGGTTCCATCTTCCTGCTATTGAAAGATGGATCACCTGGGAGAAAACCCAATTGAATTTCCATCTTTCCCATGTCTTTCCACTCCTGGGCTTTCACTTTCCTTTAATGACTTTCTCAGGTCTTCCAGGGCTGAGTTCAGCCCGAACATGAAGCTTCTGGGAACCAGTTAGGAAAGTCTGCTCAGCTCTTTTTGTAGAAGGGGAAAAAGATATAAAATGCATAAAGTACCTTCTCTCCCATTCCCAAAATAACCTGGTGTTCAGGCTTTCAAGTTTGCATGTGGTCAGAGCTCTGTGAATGTCCAGTTGTTGGAAAGAACACACACACTTAATTCCCCCCACCCCGCCTCTCACTGAGAGGAGAATGAGTGTTTCACGGGGGGCTCATACACTGGTGACGCAGGACCCAGGGTACCATATGGAAAAAGCTCATCAGGGCGCCAACTTGGATTCTCCTTTGGGCTTCTTCCTCCCATCTTCCTCCATCCCCTCCCTCATAGGCTCCTTCCGGGCCCACTACTCTCCTACAAAGCGCCCCTCAAGGGTTCATTCTTCATTCACTCGAAAGTATTTCTTGGATTCCTACAAAGTGCTGGACCCGGCACCAGGCCTTTTCTGGTATGATTACATTTATTTACCCATGGACCCTACAGTTTATATAAAAGGATCCCACAGTGTGGTCAGCTTAGGTAAGCTGCCCTTGGACATCAATATGAGAGCAGAACTGAAATCCAGCCCAGAGGTTTGTCTATCTGCGAAGCCCCTGTTTTTAATCACAACAAATTCTTTCTTCCTGGTAATCAGCCAGAGCCAGGAGACCTTGTTTGTGTTACCCAAGGTAGGTTAGGGCAGGAAGGTGTTGTGCCTGACCAAAGAAGCAACTAGATATTTCATCAACTTGATGTGGAAAAGGGAAAAAGGGATGCTGTGGTCTCCTGAATGGTGGACAGTATGTGAAGAGAGCTGTCAGTTCAAACTGAAAGCAAAGAGCTGGAGTCTAAGACTGTTGGTCTCACAGAAGTGGAGAGGTGAGCGTGGACACAGGGAATGGGGCGAGTCAGGGCGGGCCAGTGCCTCACAGAGGAGTAAGAAGCTTTGGTGGGCTGTTGCTCACCACGGTCACTGTAGAAAGCAATATTTTACAGTACATTTCGAGAAGGTAGAAGAAAGACTTCTGAATGCTTTCACCTTGAATAATGTGTAAGGAAATAAGTATGTTTAATTGGATTTCAGCATTATACAATGCATATATGTATCAGAACATTACATAGCGCCCCATAAATAGGCACAATTTTTGTGTCCATTAAAATAAATGTATTATACAATATACAACCGTTTCTTATACTTTGAATTCTGCAGTGAATGAGTGCACTTCCCTAGAGAAGAGGGAGTACTCGTGATTGGGCAATGTCAAGCATGTGCTACGTGCTGAGTCATAGTTACGTAACGTGGCCGGGCTGCTTCATCATAGGGAGGATTCGGGCAGCCGGTGGCCAGGTGCATAGAGTAAGCTTGGTCCTCTCTCTGGTTGGTTTTCTTTTTTCCCTTTTCTCATGGTGGTGGAGATGCTAGGCAAGTGCCCCACCTCTGAGCTACATGCTCAGCCTCAGCTTTCTACTCGGAATACCTAGAGTTTATGCAGCCACAATAAGCTTCTTCACTTGTTTCAACCTTGGTTTCTCCATTTCTTATGGTAAATTCTAGCTCCCATGTTCTCAGACTGTGCAGCTCCCAGGGTAAAATCTCCACCTAGGGATGCAGTTACAAGTCTGGTTTCCGTGCTGTATTAGCCTGTCAGAGGTTAACATGGTGTGGAAATCTCGATTCATTCTCAGGTTGCAGGCTCAGTCCTGTAAACATGAGCCTCTTACCATTTACTCTTAGTTCTTTCTCAGTTTAACTAAGCTTGTTCTATCGAACTCCCCGGATCACTGAAGAATAACACTATGGACACCTGAAGGCTTGATTGGAAGGTGTCAGGGTCCTTTCTGAATTGCAGTTTCACTAGCGAACAGAAGGAGCTTAATCTCAGAGACTGGTAGCAGGGATGAGATGGTGGCCAAGGGGAGCAGTAGAGAAGGTTTGGCCTGGGTGACAGGTGATGTTTGAGGCGGGAAGTGGAGTGGTTTTAAGTAGATCTTGTAAAAGCTTGTCACAATGGGTCACCGTGTTTAATATATGTGGCATTGTTAGAATGGTACTCCTGCCAGATCATAGGTAGTATAGAAGGTTATCTATTTTATTGCTTTACTATTACTTCCTTCTGAGTCTAGCACAGCGGCTATACATAGTAGGTGATCCACAAATATTTGCTGAATGAAATTTGTTGATTTTTCCTTTGAAAAATAGTTTTATTTTCCTTTACATAGTGATTTAAAGGGAAGAGTATTGGCTGCTTGTTTTGGTAATGGTAAGATTTTTACAGAGGAAATGGGAAGGCTCAGTAAACCTGACATCCTGTTAATATTGTGCTGTTATTATAGGCTGTCTGTCCAGATTTTTCACTGCAAGTCTTTTTTTTTTTAAATGTTCAAACTCTTGGAAATTTAAGGGCTTATGGAAAATGTGACTATGGGTCAAGTATTTATCATCAGTGTGCCCTTTGCCAATTTCTCAGACTGAATGAGTTTTTGTTTGAGCCAAACATTTAAAAATGGTTCTATTTTTGAAGTTTTCAAGTAACCCAAATGCCTTTAATTTGGAAAAGAGATGTTCATCTTTGCTCTTCACGTTCGTGGCTAATCACACACACACATCGGCTGTCACTGGGCCAGAGTGTGTGGTTCTGTGCCAGGACAGCTCAGATTCAAATGTCCCTGGGCTGCTGTGGGAGGGCTCTGAACCTCACCCGAGGCCTCGTCCTCTGCAGCTCAGGTAGTGGCTGTAGGAAGAGAAGCCAGCAAGTTAGAAGATTAGCATGCTTCCTTCTCACTGAAGAGCTCTGCAAAGCTCCGCAGTGCCCCCAGCTTCCCACGTCCTTTCAGTGAGAGGCAGAGCAGAAACTGGGTTTGGATCCATCTGAGCTACCAGCCCTGGTGAACTCATGACTACAGATGCCAGAGACCTGCCAGGTGGCTAGGACAGCACCCCATACGCGGAGAGTCTGGGTTTACTAAAAGAGGTTCATGTTGCCACATAATGCTTCCTATATTGAGTCCAGGAAGAGACTATGATCACAACTGAGGTCTGCTCTTCAGTTTTATGGTCCCAAATATTGCATTTTTCCAGGGTAGCCAGGTGCTCACATGTAATTGGTGCTCAATAAATGGTATAAAAATTAATATCCTTATTTTCTCCCACTTTGGTAGCCTTATTGCCAGGTTCTGGGAATTCATTCATGGTAGCTGTCCACATACTGACATTTCTGAGTTTCTTCCATATGCTGCACGCTGTGCTCAGGGAATAAAATAAGGGCTCTTTGTTAACATTTGGAAACGAAGGACAGGTAAACCGTGTAGCTGTTATTTCCTACTGCAGCCTTCATGGCTCCAATGCAGACTGTTGGCGGTGTAAACATATGCGTGAGACCTTCTCTCATGTGAGCAGGAACAAACGTGTCTTTGGCTTGAGGGGCTTCTTGGAGTGGAAGGTGAAGACTGGTACATAGGAAATGCACAGACAGTCTAAGGCTTATTTAAAGCACTGTATTTTTCATTTCAGCAGAAGAACCCACAAAATAACCTGTTTCAAAGGTGTTTTCTTGGCCAGCTCCACATGGATACATGGTGAGGGCACAGTGACCTTCTACATAGTGTGACCATGCTGTCCATACCCGACAGTCCTCTCCATGCACTGTCCCATTAAATCCTCACAAGAGCATGCAAAGCATCACGCTCCCCTCCAGCTCTATGGCACAGGACAGGAGGCTGGGAGAGGTTACACAGTTTCTTGGATCTCCCCAGCTGATAGCTGCCAAGTATGGTGTGAACTTTGTTTCTATTTCCCGTGCTCCTGACAATGAGCCCATACTGTAAAGAGAGGAGAGAAAAGAGAGACAGGGAGAGGCAAGGCTCATACAGGAAGTGGGGCGGATACAACTGCCACTTGATGAGTAGACAAAAACACCATTCAAGTTTCCTGTCCTTGACAGTTCAATCTGCATGGTATCTTGTGGGAGATGTCAGGGACCCAGTGTGGCGGCCAGTGGGACACAGGTTTTGCAAGCTGAGCGGAACATTCCTGTTGCTGGATCTTGGGATGAGGGTTGGGCAAAGAACAAAGCAAGAGAAGACATTCAGGAAACACATTTCCTTAACTGCCTGTAGGAGGAAACTTTCACGACTGGAAAATGCGAGGCCACTCCCACCAACCCTGGAGCATGGAGACTTTTCCTCATTAATCAAAGCTGTCAGGTTTCTTTCGGTAAACAGTAAGCTGTTGACATACAAAATATCTTCTTTTTTTTTTCTAGAAAAGCAAAAGAGAAACATGGTGAAATATATAAGCCATCAAAGTAAATGCTAGCTAGCATTGAAATGGAATGTTCCATGCCTAAGGCAGCGCAAAATTCTAAAGTCACTGGACCACTTCAAGAGAGCATTTTCATATTTAAACATAGCTTAGGTGGAAAAGCCCATGTGAAGAAAAGTGTAGGATAGATGGAGATACAGTGGTGATGCTTGAAGGACACTGATAAAGAGAAGATGGGTAAACTCTAGTGCAATCACAGCTGTTTTTCTGTAATACTCAACCATGTGAAGTATGCCAAGAGTGGAGTGCCAGTCTCTACCTTCATAGCTCTATCTTCATCCAATCCATCCAGCCCACCAGCTCCGGCTGGTGGGTCAGAATTGCTGGGGTTCACAGGTCACCTGGCACAGTGGGAGAAGAGCAGCTATCTCCTGCTCACACTTCTGAGCCCTGGAGGTCAGAAAACAGTCGTCTGGAATCAGAGCGAGGGACGCTAACAAGTCCAAATAAAGAGGAAAGAAGACACGGAACCAAGGGTTGGGGGTTAGATCCAGGTAAGGCTAGAAGAGCGACACACGTTCTTCTGGGACACATCAATCTGTACAGAATAAGACAGGTCCCTGCTGTTTTCATCACTTCTTTTGTGGACCAAGCCTCCCTCATCCACAATGAGAATGACCTAGTAGCTACCTAAACATGTAGGCTTCCTGCTTCTCCTTCTGCATCCCTGATAACTAATCCATCTCCTTCCTTTTGTAGTGAGTCAGATCATGGTGTTCCTCCTCTACTAGACCTCCCAGGGCCTTTCCGTAGAACTTGGAATGATTTCCAAATTTCTTATGGTGGCCATTGAGTTCCTCTACTACCTAACTCCAGTTTTCTCCCAAATTCTTTCACTCTTTTTCTAGTTTAGTCTGATATGGTGCCAGAAGATTTTTTTTTTCCTTTTCTTTTTTATTTTGCAAATATAAACTTGCCTCTGTTTGGTGGATTTTTGTCCTTGTTCTTTTATTAGTAATACTCACTGCTTTAAGATTTATGTTTTTGGCCTCTACTCAAGATTTAAGGCTCAGTTTGAATATCCTTCCTACTTATTGAGAAATCTCTGAATAAACCATCTTATCCAAAATACTTTGTAGCATTGCCAAAAAATATGTATATTTTAGTTTGGCAGACCTGGATGTTTGAAGAATCTTTACATTTGGATTCAAGAAGTATTGACAAAGTACCATCCTCACCAAATGGTGAATACCATGAACTGCCCTTGCTGGGTTCAGCATTTGTAAAACTTTGTCATGGTCAAATGTGACCATACATGTGCAAGTGCTGGAAAGTGTAAGATTTGACATGAAGCCAGTTGCTCCTAGAAGAAGAATCACAGCATGACAAATGCAGATGTTAAAGAATTTACATTTCATCCGATATAAAATCAGAGAAAGAAGACTTTTTCTTTGGTAAAACTTCAATTTGCAGCTTTTCAGTTAAAGCTAGAAAAGCAGTGCTCATTGTTCAGGCCATTTGTTCAGTTACCAGCCATGCGTCAGGAGTGAAAAGCATCCTTTAGCAGTCATTGTGGATATAAAGGTGTCTGCATGCCTGTGTTTCGATCTTGACTCCATCCCAGCCTGGCTGTGGAATCCTGGGGGAGTCATTGAACTTCTTTGTCTCTCAGTTTCCTCATCTGAAAATAGTTTAAGCAGTACAATATCCACCCTAATGATAAGCCTGGGGGTACTCTGTAAGATGGAGTATGGCAAAACTACTTTGAGCAGTCCTCATTTGATAAGTGCTAGTTGTCTTTTTTTGCAAAGTGATGTAATTTCAGCACATTTAAAGGCCTCGTTACAAATGGCACAAGAAATATATTGTGGGCTGGGACCTAGAACCACGAATTTCTGACTCGTGAAGAATTGTGGAGCAATCTGAAACATTTTAAAGGATTTATGCAACTAAACATTAGCTAATGCCCAAAAGAGACATTGGCTACAAAGCAATATGTTCATTATAATACCATTTTTTTTCCCCTAAAGATAAAAAGGGATGAAAAGTACTGAAAAGACACCCAGCAAGGAGTGGATCGTGGGTGTGCAGCCGAGGGATTTGGGGAACACGACTGATTTTGTCTTCTTTGTGTTTGTTATGTTTTCCATGTTATGATTATTCAGCAGATGTGACTTTTGGAATCACAAAACATTAAGAAGATGAAGCAAAGCACTATCAGCATCTCTTGAATGCGTGACTTTGCCGAATCCTTGTTTTATGCTCAGTGCTTTACATTTCCAGGCAATTCTAACTCAGGCTTTTGCTGAGCTCCCCTAGCAACCTATCTGTTCCCCAGTGCTACACCTTGCTGCCCTCGAAGTTTTCGTTTAGGGCTTAGCTTCCTCACACATGTGTATAAGATTTCTACCCTGGGTACCTTGTATGCTGGTGGGTTAGAAATCTTTGATGGATCATATGGTGGTGCATGTCTGTAATTCCAGCTACTGGGGAGGCAGAAGCAGGAGGATCACAAGTTTGAAGCCAGCCCGAGCAACTTAGTGAGAGTCCATCTCAAAACACCCATTTTTAAAATAAAGGACGTCCACCTGGATGCTGACTTTAGAACTGGTTCTCCTTTAAGCTCAATTTCAAAATTACTAAGATTGTATATAAAATCCAGTTTTTATACTGATAACTGGTAATTACATATTCATTTCTGTACTTTATTTCCTATCAAGGCTTCTTATACCTCCAAGAATTTTTCCTCTTATATTATAAAACATTTGTAAGCCACAGTTAGAATTTACATTTCCTATCCATGTAGCATGCCACACCTAGATCACTAGCTAGTTTATTATTAAATCAGTTTTAACCTACTTCTGTGCTGGGTGCCTTGTGTGGTGGTGCAGTCAGGATATCTGACGCTGCACAACTATGGGTGTCCAGGCTTCTGGAAGGAGTTGTGAGCTCCCCTGAGTAGAACTGTACGCAGGAGCTGGAAAGGCAACTCCGACCGTGTGAGGCTGGAGGCCAGGTCCTGGCGCTGTTGTCCTGGCTGCACCTGCTTGCTGCTAAGGGCCCCTGACAACATCTATGGCCCTGGCTCCTGTCATTGCTGAGGCTGAAAGAACCTGGCATCTTCCACCAGCAGACTGCAGGTGGATGCACTCCTACAGAGTGCTTTGGGTCGGGTATAGAAGTGTTTGTGCAGTCAGGATGTGTCCATGGGAATTAGTGGCCTCGGGCAATGCACCTCACAGAGAAAGCATCAGTGAGCAATTCTATGAACAGAGCATCCTGGGAGAAAAGAGGCTAAGGGCTACAAATGTCAGGATGTGTGTGTGTAGATATCCCAACTCCCCAGGATGAATGAGGTCATTATGCATACAAACATGCTGCTAATAAAAAAATTTTTTTAAACACGCAAAGAAAGAAAAAGCATATTAACGTCATTTAAGGGGGAGGCCAGCTTTGATCTTATCATTCTATCTGCATCACTTAGTACCTGCTCTTGAAATTCATAAATAATAAATAAGTGTTAAAGGAGAAAAACATAGAGGAGCTGATCATTTTCTGACTGCCAGAGTCCCTAGGATGTGAGTGCTGGAGGTAGCTTTTGCAAGCGGCTGGTAGAGACCCACCCTGCACCTTGTTTCAACTGTCACCCCCCCACCCACCCCGCTGGGTGATAATCAGCAGCACAGAGACAGCAGAGTGCAGGAGGGAGGACATCACAGTTTCAGCCTTGGGAAAAGTGCCTAGAGTGTCAGGGCCACAGCTGTAGAAGCCCTGATAATAATAAACATAGTCACAGGAGAACCACGTTCACTGAGGAGTGACGCCATACCAGGCGCTAAGTGTTTAGATGTAGAACTTCCTTTTATAAATTTTTATCACTCAATTTTCTATCACGATTGTTGATAGAATTAGGAGAAATATTCCAGGTAAGCTTCTCAGCCCTGAGCCTTAGCAACATTCTCAAAACAGTTATTTTGTTGCTCTTACCATATCTAATAATAGCAACACCAATGACTGCCTTCTGTTCCAAAGACAACTCGAAGAGGTTTTCAAGACTTCTGCCCCGTAGACAAAGTCCTGAGACTTGTTCTTCCCAGAATCCCCCACAAGCCAGCCCAGGTTGAGTCTTCAACAAACACCTGAAGAAACAGTACCTGAAGTTGTATGGTTATGGCTTTGAGTGAGTGGCTTTCGCAGGGCAGTCTGTGCTTCTCCTAGAATTCTCAGTCTATTTTGTGGTCTGAGAAAGAAATGGCTGCCGCTTTAAAGAGACTTTGTCAGTGTGTGAGTGACGAGTCCAAGGAGGGTGTGGTAGGGAAGACTCGAGGCCCGGACAGTGTGTGACACCAGTCCCTGCTGGCCAGGACAGGGCCCTCTCACTGTCCCCACCTGGAAACGCATCTTCCCTGGAGGGGCCACTTCCATAGACCAGCTGCACATCCAGCCTCGAATGCAGTGACTGCGTGCCAGATACTTTCCGGTTCTGTACGAATCATAGAACCTCAGCCCTGAAAATTGCTTCCTACATAATCTATTTCAGGGTTTCCAGATTTACAGCAGATGCGTCACTTTCCTGAATCTGTGGATGACATCTCTCATCGGACAGCACTCTACTTTTGTGCCATTAGAATCCTTAAGATCATATATAATTAGAATTACACGGAATTCCTCATGGCCAGGCATTAGCACGGGCCCTCACCTGTCCAATGTGGACCTGTCAGAGGTGGGCAGGGCGAGGGAAGGGCATTTGCTGTGTCTGTGGACGCTACCTGGGCACTGTGGAGCAAGGGGGGGGCAGGCACTTCTGCCACTTCAGACTAGGAACACTTAAGCACCAAACGTCACCTCCTTTGTTTTCACTGTTATTTTCTCTCTTTTTTCATAGAAGAAAGGAAAAAGAACTCTTTAAGAGGTCATTTAACTTCTTCTTACACACAAACTTATAAAGCCAGCCAAAAGCCAGCCTGTGAGCAGTGGAAACAAATTATAAGTGATGATTTTAAATTTTTTTTTTTCTCTGAAGCAGTGAGATTAGTAAGCAGAGACTCCGGCCTCTGACCTCCGCCTCTCAGACCTCCGTAGCCTGAGAAGTCCTGGGCCCAAACCAGGAGGAAGTGGCTGCTGCCTGCAGCGAAGAGGAGCTGTCCCTCAGGCGTCCAGCGCTTCCCCTGGTTTAACAGGAGGGTGTGGGACACATCACAGAGACAGAAAGCCGGTTTCTACATATGGGGGAGAGAGAGATCAGTTATGTCGAAAGGAAAACGACGAATGTTTCTTTATTTTCCCTTCTGTGTGCTTAAGGAGAGGATACGAAGGTAAGACTGAGGATTAACCAGGGCAGGACATGAAGTAATGTGCATTTCCACCTTTTCAAACCACGAATGACAAGTAAGCTTTCAAATGAGTCAGCACCGTTGTAGCTCCTGCAACTGAGACTATAACCCTCTTCTGCATGACGAAGACATATAAGGGAGGAGCCTCATCTACTTTTCCACCTGGCTCTATGGGAAAGAAAAAAGCTGGAGAAAATTAGAGTTTTTAAGCAGTTCGACAGAGACCAAGTTTAAAGTTCTGGCAGGCTAGATTTTTCTTTTCTTCTGGTGGGAGGACAGCAAGGGTGTGCTGGAGGGGAAGACTGCTGAAAACACAGAGCTCTCCTTTTGGATTCTTTCTCATAGACCCTAGGGAAAGTGGTCCTGCTTTGATATGGAAATTCGCCGATGTAAATTAAAAAATAAGCCAGTATTTTCTGAAAACATATTTATTGTCTGAATAATAAGACTTAGCTAAGGAGTTATTAGAATTAGAATTCCTCTCCTTGAAATATACGATCCCAATAAGCATAAAAAGCACCCCCCCATGAGAAAGAATACATTAGCAATGGAAATCACGGAGGCTGGGGGTCTACGATCTGTCTACTGCTCAGTAACCTTTCCACGGAGCGGGCCACGCAAGCCCACCTCTCGTGCCCAGCGGGCCACGCAGCCCGAGGGGCTCCCGCGCTGCACGCGGTGGCTCCTGCAGGCCAGGCTTAATAAATAAGAGCGGAGGAGGGCGGGCCAGGCCAGCAGCTCGCGGGCGGCATCTGCGCGGCGGGCGGCACCGCGTAACGCATGGCCCCGCTGCCCACCCCGCGGCCTTCCCGGCCTTCCTTCGGCGGACGCCCAGGTCCCGCAGCCCCGCGCCCCGCGCCGTCCGCGCGGCCTAGGCGCTCGGGAAGCCGCTCCGCAGGCGCCCCAGCCGGGAGCCGTGGCTGCGGAGGGTGAGCGCCAGCAGCTCGGACCTGTCGCGCAGCCCCGCCGAGATGCGCAGCGTGTCCCGCAGCAGGGCGCGCGTGCGCAGCAGCATGCCCAGGAAGTCGGCGGCCAGCCTGGCGTCCTGCCGGCCGTCCTGCTCCCGGCCCTGCTGGAACTTGCTCTCTAGCTCGCTGAGCGACCGCTCCGAGCTGGAGTAGGCATCCCCGATCTGGCGCGACTCGCGGCGCAGGTAGGCGCCGTAGCTGTCCTCGCCGTCCAGGTCGTAGGAGATGCTCTTGCCCAGCCCCTCCAGCACGCGGCCCGAGTCCTCCACCTGGCGGCCCAGCACCGTGAACTCCTCGCGCAGGCTCAGGCGCAGCGCGTCCCCGGCCGGGCTCCCCGCGCCCTGGGCGCAGCGGCCGCGCTCGCTCACGCGGAACAGCAGCTGGCACTTCTCGGGGTCGTCGTTCTCCTCGTAGTCCCCGTCCGGCACGAAGTAGTGGTGCAGGCTCCCGTTGGACATCTCCGGGTACAGGGGGCCGTCGAAGTAGCCCTGGCACAGCGGGCACAGCAGCCCCACGCACAGCAGCCCCACGCACAGCAGCGTGGCCCACGCCATCCCGAAGCGTGTGTGGTGACCGGGGCGCGGAGCAGGCGCCGAGGGGCCCGAGTCAGTGCCTCCCCGAGGCCGCGTCCGCCGCCGCGCGCTCCTGCCGGGTGCGCCCTGGGCCCCGCGCCCCAGCGGGCCGCATGTGGCAGCGCACGCGGGCCGAGTGGCAGGCCGGGCCGGCTCCGCGCTGCCTCTGCCTCCCGTGTCTCGCCGGGCTCCCGGAGACGCTGCGAGCGGGGGCCAGCGGGGCTCTGCCTTCGGATGCTAGTGCAGCTTCTGCGCTGGGTGGGAGCGGAGCGCTTTCCTCGGCCGAAGATATCCCGGGCTCTCAAGTTACAGCTGGTTTCGTCACTTGGAAGCCGGGGAACAAGTTTGGAAAGAAACCTCTGGCCAGGTCCCGCTATTAAAGCTACAGAGTCGCTTTTTAAAGTTGGGAAGGAGAAGCCTGTGAAAAGGGAGTTTGGCTTCAAGGGGAAAACAGCAGGGGGTAAAGAGAACGTCCCCCACCCAAAGCCCTGTTTGCTGCTGCTGCGGACGTGTGGTGGCTGAAGGACATCGGCCTGGAAGAATGCCACTGAACATATTTAAATAAACATCGGCTGGGTGGGTTTGTTCAGTATGACTATTTTTATCTTGAAAACGTTTGCCTCTGAAGGCAAAAGTGAAGTGTCAGAAATAGGAGTTTCCTTTGGAAATGGTTGGCTACTATTATGAAAACAGAGATAGAAAATTGGTTCTTGAATCATGCATAGTGGCTAATAGGTGTAAAACCAAAAACTAAAAAAAAACAATGAAAAGTAAGAAATAAATAAATGGAATTTTCCCTGTTTAGTAAATAAAAGGACAACTGGAACCATTGTTTAATTTTATTGAAAAGCCATCTATACTCAGCTTCTGTATTGAATTTCTAACTAATACTTTACAGCCGTTGTTTCTTTTGAGATATTTCAAAGCTTTTGCAAAAACTGGATTATCACAGATAGCTTCCTTTTCCATATGGCGAAACGAAAGGGCAGAATATGAAACAAATTGCTCATGGCTACACAATTAGACGGTGGTGGAGTCCTATTTTACTTTGAAAAAAGAATACCTTATTTCTTGCCAGGCTGCTTAGCTTCTGATTGTGAGTCAGGCTGGCAGGGCTCACCCCAGCCCCTCGTTCCCTCAAGGAGGATCCTTGAGCGTTCACTGTGCACCAGCTTCTGGAAGTTCAGTACTGGAAATGCAGCAGGAAGCGCGAAGTTAATTCAGACCCCCACCACTCTTAAGCTCTCCTTCTGGAAAGGGAGAGGGAATTAAGTGAACGGAAATAAATAAGCTCTGGTACCGTGGGCGGCAATGCAGCTGGGGAGGGACAGGTGGGGAGGGGGCAGCGGCCAGGCTCCAGTTCCCAGGTCCCATGTCCTCTCAGCGTGAGATGGAGCAGAGCCCTGCACAGCGACTGCTTCCGTCGCCTGCATTTGTCCTGCTCTGACAGTCGCAGGGGACTGGTTTCCTCGAGAGCCTCAGGACCACCCAGTTCTGTCCCGTGTGTGGTCCTCCTCTCTTTGCTGGGATAAACGCCCAACTCCCAGATGGACAAGCAGAGACGCCTCAGTCAGCAGGTGCTTTGTTCATGTGGGAGCTGTCTGTCCCCCGTGTGGATTTTTGGAATTGTGTGCTCTGCACAGGTTAAATCTCACCCAGACACCGGGCCTCAGGAGAATGCAAGAGGACTTTTCTTAGTGTTTATGCCAACCAGAAGGCCGGCACTAATTTCACTCGATCCCAGCAGAAAATGACAACCTTCCAGGGCTGGAAACCGCACTTTGAGTCGCTGGAACGTGTTGCTTCATTCTTGTTTTCCTGGGACATTCACACATGACAACAGATGGCCTCAAATGGGCTGCTTGGCTAAGGAAGAGAAGAGGAATTCACTGTGATTTACTCCCTGTCTCACACAATTCCTCCCTCATTTTCTCACCAGTTCAGCTCTGCCTGTGTAGATCAAGCACTTCCTCATCGCTGCCTGCTTGCGGGTGTGCCATCAGTTAGCTGCAGATGCAAAGATGTGCAAGACAAGAGCTTGCTGCTCGGTTAGAGGGAAGAGGAAGAAAAGAGCAGTGAGTATCTCCTTTCTCCCTGCAATTCTCACATCTAAAGCTACAACTCCACGTCATATATCAGAAAGGAATAATTTCCCTTTTGCAAGTGAATGAGAGTAAATTTCAGTCTAAGACAAAGGGAGCTTCATTTGTTCAGATAAATTCTAATATTTCAGACAAGGCCTGGTCCAGAGCCTACTTTGCCTCACATTATTTCTTGATCCTCCTTCCTCATGTTGTTGTTCGCTCCCGGGCAGTTGCTTCCATTTCTGGCCCTGAGATGGTAGCAGTGCTGTCCACACTACCTGAAGGGGTAAAGTCCTGTACAGGAAATGGACAGCAACATTGAGGAGTCTAGGGAAGCAACTACGAATGTTCTTCCTGTCCATGCCTTCACCTGCGGTAACTACACCTTGAAGGCACCATGCTGGCGAGTGTGCAGCAGCTGCAAGGGCCGGGAGCCTTGTCTGCCGTATCTGCTGGTTTTCGTAGTGTAAATGTGCTCACTGGGGCCAGCATCCCTGGATGCAAAGTAGGGAACATAAGTGTAGTGGATGCATCATCATTACACAGATTTCCCATTGCTCAGAGTCACTAAGTGCAGAAAATCCCATGAGCATAGAAAATAGCAAAAATCTAATAATTAAAGGTGTTGAGTCCTGCATACATTCACCTTATTTTAATATAGTTTATTTAAAGTCAGATTTACTTTTTAAATAATGGCTGTGTGTAACAGCTGACTTGCAAAGTCCTGGAAACCCTGGCAGTCAGCTCTCAAGAGTCAGTACAAGCCAGCGTCAGGCAGGTGGTGGTTCAGCATGTCATTCTGCTCAGGTTTGACAGCTACAGTTCCACCGTGGGCACATCTGCTAGGGTCGAGCCAAGGCGAGCTTTGTCCTGGAGGCAAAGGACCTGGCGGAACTTTCCAGACACACGCTGGACAGAGGACTTCAAAGAGAAAAATCAAGTACATTCTCCTGATAGAGGCCACAGTTGAGCCTTGGACTGATACGTAGAGATAAAAGGGAAAATTACTAATTTTACTAGGAACTGGGTCAATTTAAGAATGAAGGAGGACCTCAGGAGCCATGGCTGAGTCGTGTGAGTGGGTACACAGCACCCTCAACCAGCCCAGCTCTTTATGTGGCCTAATCCCGGTCCACAGTGCTGCAGAACTGGCCAGGTTAAGACTTCCTCTCCTTTTTCATTTGCAGTGCATTTAAAATCTTGTTCCTTTGAACCCATTACTGCTTTAGAGACGGAAGCAGGAATCTAGGGTATCGCTACAAGCTCAAGGCTCTGAAGTTTTCCCTTACCAAAGACTCTGGTGATTATTTTTCTATTTCTGGTAGTTTCTGATAATGGCAAAAAGAAAACTGTTATAGAAAAGGGGCTTCTGCCCATCAACTATAAGGAGGGGTGGGGATGCAGCCTAGTAACCCAGATGGAGACCCTCAGGATGAAAGCCTCCCTCCCAACATCCCCAACACGGGCAGGGCACGTCCTCGGACCACGGCAAAGCTGAAAGAAGAACCAAGGTGTTATCCTGGGCCACAGTAGTGTCCCGAGGTAGGAGAGAGGAGGGAAGAAAGAAGACGAGATACCATATTTACCCTTGGGATTTTTTAACCAACCAATAAAGAGACAGTAGTGCTTAGTGAGCAGCCATTGTTTGTAGAAGGTAGGAAGGACAGAAAAAGAGACATGGATACCGGAAAGAAAGGAGAAAAGTGGCAAAGGAAAGAAGGTATCAAGAAAGGAAGAGAAGAGAGGGTGAAATATATTTTGATCATGTAGTCTGTTATTTATTTACTACATTAATTCATTGAAGTTATTAATGACTATAAGGTCGGTTAGAAGCAGGGAAAAATTAATCAATGAAAATAATCACCTAATTTCTATCAGATATAAGCAATACAACTCAGCTGTGAAATAGTTCTCACAATCTTTCTGTATTACAACATGCTATGCAATGTCATAGTAACAGCACAAAAATGCTGTCTTCATCCCTTTCTTGTCATTGGGACACAATATTCAACACTCCCAGTTTAAAGGAGGAGAGGTTTAATGTGGCTCATGTTTTAGTCCAAGGTGGGCCGTCTCCAAGGCAGGATGGCATGGTGGAGGGGCACGGATCGGGACAGCCACACACCTCAGTGTGAGGGGAGGGGCGGGGACGTTAAACCCTTCCGGGTCATCCCTGCGTGGCCTGCGTCCTCTGATCAGAATCCATCTGCTAGCAGCAAGCCCGCTCTCCAATCACCCCACAATCCAGTCACTTTTCAGAAGCCCCACCCCTGAACACGTGAGACTTTGACAGCTAAACATAAGCCACAACACTTGTGAGCACCAAATTCAGGTTCACAGCGGGTCAAGGCAGCTCATCTGAAGCACGAGACCTGCCTGGTTGACGTGGTGGAGGAAGAGCGTGCTGGACAGCCTTCGCTGCCTTTTCCGTGCGTGGGTCGGGAGGGACTTGTGTCCCTTTGCACACTGCCCCGGGCCAGGGGAAGGCAGGAGGCAGGCGAGCTCCAGTTGTCTCTGCCCGCAGGAAATGAGTGTGCCTGTGTTCTATAGCAATGCCCATGTTTTCTATATTGTCTTTTCAGTTTTTATTTTTTATTAGTACATGTTTGAGGTAATAATTACATTCCTATATTCACTGAAGATGGAAAATACAAGCAAAGCAAAGAAAAGGTCTCCAAGTCTCACTTCGTTGTAGCTACCAGATTCACCGAGTTTGAGCCTTCCCAGCATTTCAGGAGTGGAGAGTGTGCACTCATAGTAGGGGAGAGGAATTAGGCACAGTCACAGAGGTGGAGGTGAGAATTACAGCCTAAAGGAAGGGAAGGAGGAGAGAAGGAACTCGAAAGACTGGGGTTTCTAGGCAGCCAAGTAGAGGGAAGTCATCCTGGGGGGTTAGGGGGACCGCAGAGCAGCTGGACTGGAGGGGACTGGGAGACTCAGGTGCTGAATCAGTGTAGGTGCTGGAGAAACATCAGGGGGCGGCTCGTTCCTGATGAGAGGAGACCACTGAACATGAGGGCCGGGGTCCGGAACAGTCTTGGGACACCACGCCAGGCTGTCTGCTGGCAGCCTCTAGAGCTCTGTGTCTAGAGCTCACACTGCACAGGCTGCTTTCTGAAAAACTGCACGTCAGCTCATACGCAGTCCCGTGGCAACCGGGCACCCTCCCCTCTCCCCTCGGGTCTGACCTTCGAGGTCACCATTTCCAAACTGGGCAAGGAGTCCTTCTCCCCGTCTTTCTCTTGTTTCTCCGTGTAGTCGCTGAACAGGGTACTCACAGAAGCATATTTCCTTTAATACTGCCTGCTTCTGTCCCTCACAGTGCTTTCCATGATTTGTAACTATACTTCATGTATTATTTTTCTTAGTTTTTCTCTCCAGCTTGACCTAAACTGCATAAAGACAAGGGCCTATGCTCATTTCTGTCTTTCTAGTGCTTGGTAGAGTGACTGGGTCACAGGAGGTACTGGGTGAATGCTTGTTGTCCCCTTAGGTAAAATATGACTTCCTATTTAGGGTTTAACCACACATTTTGGTGGTTAGTGTTTCCCCATTACCCAGTCTTCCTGGCTTATGGCATCATGCTGGCTTGCTTGGGACTTTGTTTATTTCCCCAGTAGGCTGTGAGTTCATCGGCATTTACTTTTTTTATTCTTTGTAATTAGCAGAGTTGAGCACATAGGAAGGGCCAAGTATGTGCGGGTTGTTGTGATAGCTGAAGTGTGGAATTTAAGGAATCCTGTTATTTCCTAGTGGCCCATGGTCTATCTGAGTCGTGTTTTTCTGGGCCACAGGCAGCCATCCGTGGTGTCTCGGAATCAGGACGCCCTGGGGTTGGGGCAGGGGAGCCCTGCGGATGCCAAGGACCGAGCAGGGCATTGCTAGGGCAGTGCTCAGAAGGCAGGTGGGGGCCCATCCCAAGGAAACTGCAGCCCTCTGTACACAGGGCCTAAGAAGGGCAGAGAGCCCTGCAGGGGGATTTGCTCCTTTCCTGGTGAAGACTTTCACTTTTCTGTCATCTGAAGTATATGATGTAGTTTGTGACCCATGAGATTGGGAGAAGAATCAGGCCTGTTGATTCCCCTTGTGAGTACTGTTCTACTTCTTTTTGACTTTGTTCGGCTTGCTATGACAGAAAACATACACTTATCAACAGCACTTGAGACTTACCGACAGTTACATAGACTTAGCAGCAGCACCGTAGATTTAACAACAGCTCCATAGAATTAGCAGTACCACCATAGACTTAGCAACAGCACCAGAGACTTAGCAACAGCTTCACAGACTTAGCAACAGTACTAGAGATTTAGCAACAGCACCATGGACTTAGCAACAGCACCAGAGACTTAGCAACAGCTTCACAGACTTAGCAACAGTACTAGAGATTTAGCAACAGCACCATAGACTTAGCAACAGCACCAGAGACTTAGCAACAGCTCCACAGACATAGCAACAGCACCAGAGACTTAGCATCAGCACTGTAGACTTAGCAACAGCACCATAGGCTTAGTAACAGACTACAGACTTGCCAACACCTCTATAGACTTATCACCTGAGACTTACAATAGCACCATAGACTTAGCAACAGCACCAGAGACTTAGTAACAGCTCCAAGTTATTTCCCACAGGTCTAGAGGTTGGAACGTCCACCATCAAGGTGCCTGGCAGATCCGGGGTCTGGCTAGGGACCACCTTCAGGCCCCCAGATGACAGTGTACTGGCTGAGTTGCCACAGGGCAGGAGGCCAGGAGGGCAGGAGGGGCAGGGCGCTCTCTGGGGTCCCATTTTTAAGGGCATGAACCCATTTTGTGAGGGCTCCCCTCACCACGAAGCACCTCAAAGTCAGCACTTCCTGCTACCTTCACAGCGATCATTAGGTTTCAACACAAATTGGGGGACCGTCGTTCAGCCAGTCACGTTTCCCATCGTTTTGATTCTTAGACTCAGGAGAACTGAGAAACGAGAAGAGGCAGGGACTGAGAGTAAGAGGCGGCATGCTGGAGTCTCGCTTCGGCTCTGCAAGGCTTTGTCCAGCAGCCACACCGGGAGATGGGGCTGCCTGTGTGCATATGACCTGTTAGGGGTGGGGGGATCCTGGGGCTCAGCACATCTGCAAGTGAACACAGCAGCTGGAAGTACACAGTGAAGTAAGTATTTCTCAGCATTCTGGGAGGCTCAGGCAGGAGGATCCGTCACGGAGCCCAGGCTAGCGAAAAACCCAAACGAACAGAAAACAAAACAACAAGTCTGGAAATGTAGCTCAATGGGAAGACTCTGGATTCAAACCCAATAATCATGAAGAAAAGTATCTATCAGATCTGTGATAATTTGAGGATCTGAACATTTACAGATTGAGAATAGGACAGCGGTCGTGGGAGAGCTGCTGACCGGCGTTACTAAGAACATGGGGCTGTGGGGTCTCCTTTCTCAGTGTGCTGTGCTGTTCTATCTTCACGAAATTTACAGAGCAGCAGCCCATCAGAGGCTAGCAGAGCTGACTGGTGTTGACCCCTTAGGCAGGGTCGGTAATGGATCTCTCCTCTCTCTCACCAGAAAAGAAACATCTTTGGTGGTTGTGTTTCTTGTTTCTTGGCTGCCTTTTTTCAAGATCTTAAGAGATTTAAAACTTGTCTTTCAGTGAACAAGTCCTTGATTATATTTCTAACCCAAATCCAAACCCAGTGTCTAAATCCTAGAGCACTGCGCTGGAAGAGGGTGACAGGCACAATTTCAGAGATCAGTCAGCTGGGCTTTTCATTGTCTCTGGGAATAAAAGGTTCAGAAAGCTTATTCCCATATCTGGGTCTTGGGGGCACCAGCTTCCTCTACTTTTCCTTTTGCACCCCTTTCTGTGTTCCTAATAAACACCTACACTTTACGACTCCTTATTTTGCCCCAATTGCTGATGACCTTCATGGACCAAAGGACAGAGACAGAGGAAGCGGAGGACCTGATCCAAATGATTTCCATGTTAATTTATGAAATGCTCTTGCTTATGCTGGGATCTCTTTGAGCCTGACAAATTCAGAGTAGGTATTCAGCAAATAATTGTTGATAGAAATATTAAGCAAGTGGTTTTAAAAAGTTCATTAAAAAGAAGTTCATAAAGCTACCAGTCTAATACTGAGGATGTGCTTTGAAGCCGTGAACTCCAGAGGCCTCAAGGGACAGACTCCAAGGCACAGTCCACTAGCGTGGTCAGTGTTCTTCAGACTCGCTTACACACAGGAGAGCGAAGGGTTATTTAGAAAGAGGAGACATCCTTGTTCACTGACAAACTTCTTGAAGCCTTTTTCTTTTTTTCAGGACAAACAACTCTTGAGTTGTCTGAGTGTGTCTGAGACTGTCTGTCCTACGTTTAGCTACTGCAGCTGTGCCAAGAATGAACAGCAAAGCAAAGAGCTGCAAAAGCATGGTAGGTATGAGGGCTCTCTATGTCTGTACCGACATATGTAAAAATATGTGTGAGAATAATTTCGTTCCCAGTTGAAGGAATTGGAACAACATTTGGTGCACAGTTTGAAAAGAAATGGTTAATCTGCTCAGTGTACACTGTACTTACGAAATCACTGAGGAAAGCATCAGAGCCTAAAGGATGGATGAACAAAGAGACACAAGCAGGCAGTTTTAGTAGAAAAGATTACACACTCAAGGACCTATCGGGTACAGTGTGCATCCTGGTGAGTAACAAAATGCCCATACTGACGATGATGATGATGTGTTAATATTTTCTCTAGTATCTTACAATAAAGAGATAGATTTCCTAATTCCATATTGACAGAGAAAAGCAAGCACCCTCGTCGTATACTCAAGGTGCAAATATAAATCTTTCTGCAGATCAGTATGGTTATTTGTAGCAGAAAATTGAAAATTTTCTTCCACTTCTGAACCTAATAATTTTGCTTGAAGAATATATGCCAGAGAAATAGACAGAAATGCATAGAAAAATGTGTAAGCAGAGATATTCTCTGCTGCACTGTTTCTGAGAATAGAAATCTGTAAATAAGCAGGATGCTTCAAGTTGGCATGGGGAGGTAAAGATATGCTACATCCATGCATTAGAAGTATTTTGCAACTTTTTTTTTGTACCGGAGATCGAACTCAGGACCTTGTTCTTGTGAAGCAGGCGGGAGCAACACTGAGCTAAATCCCTGGCCTACAACTTTTGAAAATAAGATTTATAGATATTCTTTAGTAAAATGAGAAGCAATTATGACACACTACTGTAGGAAAAATGGTTAAAAAACTAAAAGAGAAACACAAAGCCAAAGATAGTAACATGACAAAGGCAGCATGCTTTCTCTTTGGAAGGATTAGACACCGTAGCTATGTCCTTCTCCAGTTAGATCTGCATTCCCCACACGTTCCACGATGGGATGTCATATCACCTTCATGAGGGAAACACACAGGAAGGGAATGGGTGTAGAGAGGTGGAAGGACTTGGACAGGTTCTCACACAGACCCTCCCGGGGCCTCCAAAGGCACATTCTTCCAGACTCGGTGTTTTCTAGATGCTTGGTGCCTAGATCACACAATACACACTCATTTGTTTCCTAGCCCACTTGGCCTGGAAGCTCCTAGACAGACACCATGAATTCAGGACCCTCTGGTAGATTCGTCCCACTATCAAATTAAAATCAGAGTGTATCGTTACTGTGGACTTCGAGGTTCACTTTCTAGATTTCCATGGGCTGGAATGCTTATTGCTAGAATTAGCAGTTGGGTTGGCAGGCAAGGGGAGATGTGATTTCCATGTGTAGTCTTACGTTGTTTTGTTATTTCTGAGGCTATATGTGCCCAGTTGGAGAGCTACGCAGAAATCCTTAAATCCAGGAATCATAGTCAATCTAAATAATCCAGGATACCTGAGTTTGAGGGTTATGTTTTTCCTTTCTCGTTTCCAGGTCATTTGTATATTTATGAAAACAATGGCTGCATCTATGAATTTTGCCTCAAATCATCAACTAAATGGAATTTTATGAGCCAGATTCATATCTTAATTTATATTCTGCAAATGTCATGAGGAAAAATTTTAAAATTCACATCACTGGATACTTGCCCCATTTTTTGCTTTAATTTCTTTTTATATAAATGAAATTTTCTCTCAGAGCAAAGGCTGAAGATCCTGGTAGACCATCCACATGGTACAAACATGGCAGATTTTAATAGCATTTAACAACAAATTTTTTCTTGGTCCTAATATTAATGCTGGAAAAAAATGACCTTTGAAATAGTTTTCTAAAACTGTGAAAAACAAAGTTTGGATTTTACCAAGTTATAAAGTAGAGCATATTCCATGGGGAGGTCTGTCAAGTAATCAAGTAACTGATGATGTTTAAAAAGACTTTAGTAATATAAAAAGTAGAGAACACTTTTTTCCTTCGAAGTGCACCAGTGTCTGGTACAAGCTGACAGCGGTTTATTATAGTTTTTGAGTAGTGGAAAGATTTTGACTTATAATGACATGGTTGTGGCAGCCCAGGAATAGAATAGGTTTAAAGATATCTTAACCTCGGAAGGACACAAAATAAAAGTGCTTGTCATATTTCTGAAGAGATTCAAGTTTAAAGACTGGCAAAGTCCCTTCCCTTAGGGTGTGTGGCTGAGGGTCGAGAACAGGTTGGGATGGGATGGACCTGAGCCTGTCAGGATAATCCATCTTGCTCTTTTCTCCCCTTCCGTGGTTTATTGATAATGGCTCCATCTCAGAAACGGGAGCCAAATGCAAAGGAAAGGAAAGGAAAAAATTTCTCATCCCAAGAAAGGAAAATGTTCCTGTCAAGAATAATATAAACAAGTTTAAAAGCCACTGAAAATGAATTATCATTGAAATCTTTGCTTTCTACTCACACGATGCTGTTTTAGATGTTTTACAATCCCCAGGCAGAGGAAGGCTTCTTCTGTGTTCACCTCCTGAGCGCTCCCTGGCTCAGGCTGCTGCATTCCGAAGCTGCCCACAGAGGGGAGGGTTTACTTAGGGCTGGTAAATTCCCTGTGTGCATGGACACTGAGCTCCAACAGCAGATGCAAGGAGAAGCTAAAGGCAGGTATTTGGTTAAGACAGTTAAGACACCCACAGGAAACCAGGCTGCTTGCCTGAGTCTGGCCTTAGATGCCCGGCAGGATGAGGGTCAGCGGTCCGGTGCTCGGCTGTTGCTGTACATATTTTGATTTGTTGCCATCCTGGCAAGCAAAAAGAGGCTCGTGGGTATTTGAATTTGAATGCTCATGGCACTCTTATTAGTGAAAGCCCCAAACTTGAAATGATGCAGATGTCCAGCAAGAGGTAAATAAACAAACTGCAGTATATTCATATTGTGGAATTCTCCTCAGCAACAGTAAGATGATGTCATGAAACCCCATTAAAGCTGTTCAAAGGATTCTCTTGTCTGGAGCCCTCTCGTAGACACTTGCTAGTTGGGGACATCACACTCTCATGGATAAAGGTCCTGGCTTGCCAACCCATCTTGGCAATGTAAGGTTTCCTCTCCCATGGGCTCAGAACGAGTCCTGAAAGGGGCAGCCAGGCTGTGCGATGCTCTGCCCTTCTGTGTCCTCTAGAAGAGGGAATTTCTATACATTCCCTCTGTGTTAGGAAACTGGCCAGCTAAATAGTCCCGAAAACCTCTTGTTTATGCTAGATCTAGGCTTGCTGGAAACTTCAAAGCTTCATATTAGCTTATTTATTTTTGTTTGCATTTCTTTCATTTTGTCCTCTCACAAATAGATCTCAGGGGACAGAAAACATTACACATTCACAGGTTGCCATCCTGCTAGAATTTCACATATGTTCTCCTAGCATATTGCTTTTGGTTAACTGTCTTTATTCTGCCATTTGATCTCCGGCTGAAGGCTGGAAAGCACCGGAGTACAGGGAGTGGCATGAGTGTGGGTGTGTTGGGGAGTGACAGAGGAGAGGAAGGCCATAGTCCGAGCACCTTCCGGGGAGTCTCCCAGGGCTGTCCCCAGTTAGGACCCGTAGCGTCCTCCCAGTGCCTTCCCGATCTACAGGCCGTGGTTCTGGTTGGTTGCAAACAGCCCTGACAAGAAGTCGATGAAACGCAAAACCTATTGACCCCCTCCTCAGACTCGGGGAAATGTGAGCTCGCAGGTGTGTTGCCAGGAGCAGGGTCCCAAGGGTTATTAAACAGCGCTCCAGGGGAAGGATGCAGGTAGAGGTCTAAACATGTCATTTTGGGCTCCATGCTCTGCTCTTGTACGTACTGTAAATCAGACCTGGATGGCTATAGCCCAACTTTGCAAGTGTGAAGAGTCTGTTTTCCACTGATAAATATTTGCAAGCGATGCCAGGTGTGGCGGCGCATGCCTGTAATCCCAGCACTCAGGAGGCTGAGGCAGGAGGATCACCAAGAGTTTGAGGCCAGCCTGGGCTACCCAGTGAGTTCAGGGCCAGCCCGAACTACAAAGGGAGACCTTGGCTCAACAAAACAAAACAAAACAAGAAATATTTGCAAGAGAAACTGCGGGTTGTGGAGATTCACCTGTGCTCCTGTAGCTGGCCCTTACATTTCACCCGTTCCAAGGGGTTGCTGATTTTGGGATGCGCCACTGCTTTGTGTCCCAAAACAAGGTGAAAACGTGCTGTCAATTAAACCAGAATAGAATGTTAGTTACCTTAGTCAGAAATTTTATTGTATTATCAAAAGCTGCTTTAGAGTTATTTAAATGCAGACTTTTGCCATTTCTCTTAGAAGATACATTAGGAGAATATAAAAAAATAATTTCTTTACCCTCATCCTAAAATGTCACATTCACCACTTCTACATCGCTTCTCTAGAAGCTTTTCATTACTAACAGTCATCTACGATGAAAACCGTCTCACAAGAATGCTGCGCTGTGGACTCGGGGATTTCCTTCTCAGCCATGTATGCCTGTTCTACATGTCTTAATGCTTTTGCTCCCCCACCCCACGTTCCTCTATTTCCCTCTTTTTCCTCTTTCTTCTGATTTCTTTTGTCTCTTATTTCTTTTGAGGTACTGGGGCTCGAACCCGGAGCCTTTGCACTGAGCTACATCCCCAACCTCTTTTATTTTTCATCATGAGATGGCCTCTTGCTGCATTGCCTAGGCTGAAAGAAAATTCGCTTTCCTCCTGCCTCAGCCTCCTATGGTTCTCGGGTTACATGTCTGTGTCACCATGCCTGGCTTTTCTTTTTATGTCTGTAGATTTATATTGCTGTAATGTAAGTTCAAAAGTCAGAAAAACATTCTTCAAAAATTCTTGTTCAATACCTTCCCAGTCTGCCTAGTCCAAACAGGAATCGATCACGTCAGCTTCTCATTGCTTTAAACTTCCTTTTGCTTCTTCCAGATCAGTTTCTGCAATCCGTGTAGTGCAGTCACTTAGTGTGGGATGAGTAATTTTTGTAGATATTTAGGTAACAAAATGTAACAGTTCTCTTTTCTTATGTGCATCTTTCCTAGGTAGGTCCTGTGAAGCACTTGATTGTTACTTTGTAGGAAAATGTAGAATTTGATAATTTTTGGCAACAATGATATTTGTAATCCTGATAGTAAACCCTAATATTAAGTGTCCCGATATTGTTTTTTTGTGACCTCTAGCATACACAATAACTTCTGTTTCAACTTGGAATCATATCATAACCTTCTCAAAGACATTACCAATACCAATTACCCTGAGCTTGTAGAGAAGCAGTGATGCATAAATATCACTTGAAACGACAGTAATATCAGCATCCACCAGCCTGAAGGATGGCATCTACCTCATGTGCTGCCTGGTCAACAGTGGTTGTAAGTTGTTGCCTGCTCTAAAACACAGCCACAGTCCAGAGATGCTGAAGTGTTATGAAAATGTCTCAGTGTGAAAGAAATGCATGACTGAATATTTATTATGGGCTAAGTGCTTTACCTGATTTCTTTATTTAATTCTCACAGCAGTAATGGGAAATCAGAATTATCATTTTCCATTCCTACTCGGAGGGTGGAGAAACTGAAGCCCATAGAGGTGAATAAGTTGGCCAAGGTCATAGAGCCGTTAAACTGAAGAGCAGAGAATTTAACATCAATCTGCTCAGCGAAAGCAGCCAAACTTTACCATGAGGCTGAGGGCCGAGGGAGCCCTGGCCCCTCTCAGTGTGAGTCTGGCCCTCCAAAGCCACTCTGATGCTATCTTTGTGCTAAGTTTTATATTTCCTCAAAGGAAACTACTATAATGGACCCTTGAGTTAAAAACTCAGCTCCTTCCCAAGGGCCGGTTATAACTCAAGTTGGTCACTGAAGGCTCAGGCTCCTCTGCACAGCCTTCTGAGTCTCTCTCCTGTGCACAGGAAGAGCTCAGTGTCCTTAGAGAGACCCTGGCCCAGGATTTCTTGGTTAACCACACCCAGGAAAGGGTGCTGTCATGTTCCTTCCAGGACTCTTCAGGGGTTAAATCTGTATCTAAGACCATCTGGAAGCAAAAGGGGCTGGCATTCCCATCTCTGGTCATAAGTTAAAACTAAATTTCCCTTGGTAAACCAAGTTGTTTGTATGTCAGGCCAATCGTAACTCGAGGGTCCACTGTGCATGGTATATAATAGCTGTTCAGTATACGTTTCTAGAATGAATACAAGCTACTTTAATCTCTCTGAATATGGAATGTCAAATATACCAAAATTATGTTTTAGGAAAACACAACTTTCTGAAGAAAATCTTTTAACGGGAACTTTCTTAGAAACGCATGCAAAAGTCCAGAGAGACTTAGGCAGGGATTGAGCAGCTTGAGGGGCGAGACCCTCACCCCTATAGCTCCACCCCTCCTGGGAGGCAGGTGCAGGTGGTGCAGAATTGGTTGCTCAGACAGCCAAAGGGTCAAAGGGTGGCGGCTCCTGCTCTTCCTGCAGTCAGTGTTGAAGACCTGATGGTCACTGTTTCTGAATACGAATCTTTGTCTTGAGCACTGCAGGTGAAAACACTCCTTTCCTCTCTCCTAGCCATCACCCAACGGTATTGCCTAAGGATGTAACTGCACATAAATGACACCTTCTGGGGTCTCCTTTTATCATGTCCCTGTTTCATCCTGGCGATCCCTATCCAGGGCCTGCCCAGACTGTTAGCACAGGGCGACTGGCTTCTCTGTGAAACACGGAGAATGACACAGGTCTTGCAGACGATGCGATGCTAATGGACTTGACTTTTTAATGTTCTTCTGCGGAGTCCATGTGTCATGGGATATAATGGCCGGGAGGTTTCTTAGATGACATCTGGTCAGACTCCCCGTGGAATACTGGGTTACTCTGAATCACAAGCAGCTCGAATGCCTGTTTGAACTCTTCCAGCCACTGGGGAAAAGCAGGTCATTCTGTTATTTAAAACGTGGTAAGTTATGCTGAGCTGAGTTTGATAACATGGCACTCGCCTCTAAACATGTGAGATTGTGCCATGTCATCTTGCTGTGACATATTAATACTGGGTTAATACTGGATGTATCAGTCACCTTTTCCCATTAGCTTAAACAGCTCTGCCTACTGCCCCACAACAGTGAGTGAATGAATCAGAAACAACTCCTGAACTAGAAATGATTCCCTCTTGAAAGTTTAAATCAAGGAATGCTGATTCTATGACTGATCATAGAAACTTGGGGGTGGATCCACCAGCACTCGGAATCTAAATTGTTTAGAAACAAAGAAACCTAATTGAAAAGACTGGCTAATGCCTTCAACCACCATAAGCAAAAGGTATAATTTATTGTATAGAGAAAAGAGGCTTGGTGGATGCAATTAATTTTTTATCACTTTGTTTTAATCAAACCTTTTCGTATGACTCTAATTAGAGAGTACTAGAAAAGTGTCATACCTGGCGAAAGGACTTTGATTGTGTCAAGTAAATAGGTACATTTCTTGGTTTAAAGGACAGCAAATAAATCAGCCTATGCATGAATCCTTTATCTTGTCCCGTCATTACAGTAAATGGTGACACTGAATTGTCATGGGCTGTATCAAAGCCATGGCATTGGTCATTGATTTATTTATCTCCTTTTATATCTTTCCCAACATGGGCTCTAGGCAATTACTATCAATGAATTCCTTCAGCTCTATGTTCATTACCTTAGCAAGTATTTACTGAATACCTGTGGCGTTGCCAGACTGTTTTAGGGATTAGGCATAACCTGGAAATTCTAACAAGATTCTCACAAGGATGCAAACTGGAAATTCTAACTACAAGAATGTTTCTTAGGAAATTCAGTGAAACAATTCTAATTTAGAAGAAAAACTTGGGTCACAAACTGTATAGCCTTTAAAAAAATTATCCCTCGAGTTAAAGTTGTGTTCAATAATTTTTGAACAGTGAGATCACCTGAGATTGTCACAGAGACTTTCATAACTCTCTGCAGACCCCTGAATTAGGGCTTGTATTTTACCAGTGTCCCTGAGTAACTGGGACGTGTGGGGAAGGACTAGGCTAAGGGATTGACATGTGCTGGTTCCTGTCACATCCATGCTCATTCATAAGCTTGGTTTAGGGTTTGACACATTATCAAACCACTGTGCCATTTGACTTTTTGATCCAAAATTCATGTCTGGAAGAGAAAGACTAGTAGCGGGACCTAGAATATACATTTAGGCTGTCATCTATGTGATCCAGTGTTGAGTGCCATTTGGCCTCTCTGTGATCTCACTGAGCCTATTCGGTCCACATCATAATGGTGCGTGTGTGGCCGTGTCACCTCATCCTGGAAATGGGGCTGGGCCTCAGTGAGGTAGCAAATGCTTTAAAAGAGCATGGGGCCGAAAGGTGGAAATGCTGGATTGGAATCTAGGCTTGTTTCTGTCCAAATTACAAGTTTCTTCCTCTGTTCTCCAGTGTGTCATTACCTCGGTCTATCACTGTAGATCATAAATCAAAAAAGTAGTTTTTCCTTTGTTCCAACAGACTGAAAGCATAGAGTTCTATGTGACCAGGAAAACGTATCGCACTGTATTAGTTCCCTGCCCCTGTATTTTTTATTGGATCTGTAAATGGTACACACTTTACAATTGAGAATTATCAAGCCAACATATGGTTTCAATCAAACGATTCTAATATGCCATTATGAAGAAAGCAGGGAAATGAGAACATAACCAACGTTTATGCTTTTGCAAATGTCTTTTAATAAAAATCTATGAAGTGAACGGTCTAGAGTTAAGTATGCACACATTTATATTTATTTTTACCTTCCCTGCTGGCCATACCTAAAAGCCAGAGCTCACAGCTTTCATTCAGCTGCGTTTTATGATTTCCTGAAGGCTGGGGCACTGTTTACCGGCAGTTCAGATCATAGCTTACCGTGTCAGGCCGTGTGGCTCAGAAGCAGCCTGTTCCTTATGCCAGCGAGAGCCTGAGGATTGTTCACACCACTCCCATTTGCCTGAAAGAGAGATTCACATCCCTGGGGAGGTCTTGCCTCTGAAATACTTCAGATTGGGAAACACTGAATTTCAGTTAGATTGTGGTCACGCACACCCAGACCAGTTTGGTAAAACTCAGTGTGGTAAGTTGGAGGCAATGACTGATGTAGGTTATGGAAAAATCCTGACTCTTCAAGTTGGCGTAATGCAGGGTAGAGAGTCTTTGTCACAACCATTGTTGTTATGATTTGTGTAGAAGTCACAGTGCTTCACACAGCATTGCATTTCCTCTTCCGGGTGGCACTTGTGAGGTAGGCATTACCAGCTATGCATCCGTATGTGCCCGTGGGACAGTCAGTTCCAGGAGGTTGTGACCTGCTGTCCTGGCTGGCGGTCAGTGCCACCTATGCATCATCTCCTCGCATTTGCTTCCGAGACTTTGTTTGGCTTTCGTGACACCAAAGTCTCCTGTTTTTCTTCCATTCCTGCCTGGCACTGTTAATGGCATGTTCATGTTCATTTTCCACTTTTGTTATTGCACGTTCCTTGAGTGATTTTTCTTTGCTTCTTCTATTTTCCTTGTTGCTGACCTTCTTCATTCCTAGGCCTATTGATATCACCCGCATTCTCACAACTCTTAAATTTAAGCTCCAGTGATGTGTCACTTCCCTCACCACACAGATCGGGCGGTTGTGAATTCTTCATGTTCTCTCTTCCTGACACAGTTTGCAAACAGTTGCAGAACGCCAGAGCTGTAAGATGGAGGGGCCTGCATCCTGAGCCATCCTCGCACAGGTTCCCCTTAGCTACGCTGTGAGCAGGGAGCAAATCCCGTGTGCTCAGCCCTCACAATCCCAGGGTTCCTGGCCATCACAGCTCGGGTTATACTGACACAGGATTGGCAAACTTTTCTATGATGTTCAGGTAGTACATATTTTAGACTTTGCAGAGGCAAAACTGAGATACTATGGTTACCTAAAACAATAGAGAAAACAACTTTCCCTGTTTTCACTGATGAAATTAAAGATGTAACAATAATATAATGTGTGATGATATACACAATTTATTATTATATAATATACTCTGTAGGACAGATCCACTAATGAGAAAAAGAAAATATTTACACGTGTGGGGGAGAACTATGGTATCTTGCTTAGCGGAAGTTCAAAACTAGTGTTTCCCGTCAGCAAAATCAATTGCAAATTCTCTTACTATTTTTTGTGATGCTATATATAAACTCATTTCATTTTTGAAACTGCCTTTCCTCAAAAATACTGCCAAATAGTATATTAACCCATATTATTTTAGTGAAGCATATTTATTGCTTGCATATATTTACAGAATTTAGATTCTTCTCTATTTAACTAATTATTTTTGCAGTGTTGAGTGCTAGGCAAGCTCAGCACTGAGCTGTAGATTCTCTTGCTGCCTGCCTTTCGGCATACTATGACATTGAAGATTAATCACTTTCTGTTAGCGTTAGGTGGACCCTCTTTAATGCTACAGTTAAATGAATTTTGAAATATGAATATCTTTTTTCACTGGCCTTGAGAGTGAAGAAAGAGAGCTTCCAGAACTGTACTTTGAACTCAGAAGATGAATCCATTACAAAGTTGTGTGGGAAATGAAGAGCTCATTTTCTTTTTAATTTTAGACAGTACAGGAAGTATGTAAAACAGCCTGCCGTTATTCTGACTCAGTTCCTAAGTGTCATGGAAATATCTTTTCTGCCATATAAGTACCTCAAATAAATATTGTTTTTGCCTTATAGTTTTATGTTGAATTCGTTAGAAGACATCAAGCTTGCAGCAAAAGCTAATTCTTGAAGTTATTCACTGTTTGATATTAGGAACTGGGGATGGTTCTTTTTGTTCAGAAAAATTCCAATCTAAGCTGTGTGATCCAAAAAATAGCAACAAATTTTACTAGTGACAGGTTATTGAACTGCCAAGTGGTAACGCCATGGATATTTTTAGGTAACTCACAGATCCAAATCTTAAAAAAAAAAAAAATCATAGAATTGGCAAGTATTAAGTACGTGGGATGAAATCGAGTTCATCAGTAACTCTACCAGAACAATATCACATGATAGGCAAAATATTTTCTGCAAAGTCTCTGCTAATGAATGATACCATGAATAATTACAGGGTTAAAAAACTTTATTTTATTTTTGACAAGCCTCATAAGTTTGTTCAACAAAGCGTTTTCTGTCCCGGGTTGTATTTTCTTAATCATTACTGGTGATACATCTCAGCAGGCTGCACTTCGGGAATAGCTGCAGATTCCACTCGTGATATATTAAATTGTGCTTCTCCACTGTGAGTCTATTCTTTTCTGGCTCTTTCACACGGACAACACAAGCGAGATCTGTAATAGAACTCAGTATTGATTCCCCCAATAAGCACACCCCAAGCAGCACTGGTGACATCTGCCGACTCCTCAGGGACCTCAGCAAACCCCTTACAGTTACTTGTTTTGTATTTAATTGATGACTAATGTTGTTCTTAATGTTCCCAATTCTTTGAACAACTAGCGTTTTTGTTTCATTTTGGGTGCTGTGACCGGTATTTAACTCAACATCAATAGATGGTTTTCTTTTTTGGCTGACCAACAAAGGAACGACTTTGGAAACTTACTTTGTTATAACTTTATTTTTTAAAAAATATTTTTGAGAAGGGATTTTGTTGTGATAAGATATTCAGTTTAAATATCCCGAGTTTCTTGACCATTGCTTTCCTGTGAGTTGTAGCTATTATGATAAATGCTTAACCTAGTCATGCTATCACAATGTATTCTTTTCCTTTTTTCCCTTTTTGGTATTGGAGACTGAATTCGGGCCTTCCCAGTGAGCTACATCCCAGCCCTTTTTGATTTTGAGACAGGGTTTCTTAAATTGTTAGGATGCCCAGGCTGGGCTAAAACCTTCAATCCTCCTGCTTCAGCCTCCCAGAGTGCTGAGAATACTGGCACGCACCACCAGGCCCAGCCTTGATGCCATATTGTATTCTATAGCACAGTGTCATTGCATAGCGAATGCAATGCTTTGCTGTCTAAATTGGAAAGGGGAGCCAGAGATACAGGGAGGAGCAAGGGGAGGGGAGGAGAAGAAAAAAGGAATTACGATGTATTGTGTACACGTACAAACACCGCACGAGGAGTGCAAACATTACGCGCTGCGAACATGGGCTAATAAAAAAGCAATTCAGACTCCACTGCCTCAAGAAGCAGGGCCCCCAAAGCCCACCGTGGTCGTTTATTTTATTGATGTAGTAGGTGTGCATGCTGAGAAGGCAAATTAATGTAAACGTCACTGTCTGGCAGTGTTGTGAGGAGTGCTGCTTTTACCGGATTGTGACAGGGAAGGGGTGAACCGACTGTCACACGGGGTCTCCATGACCACCACATCAGGGACCCGAGAAGCTCATTTGTCACTTCTAGCATTTTCATTTTTGGTAATTGGAAAGGGCATTTCTTTGCATTTGATCACGTCATCTGAAAATGAAGATGTTTTCTGTCTTCTTTTGTTGCTCCGTGGTTGCCCTCACCCTGCCTCATGTTTTGTACTGGCTGAGATCCCTGTTCAAATCCGAGTGAAGTGGGGATGGCAGGGTATTCTGCCTCCCTCTGATTGCAGGTGGGAAGCATTTTCTCCCTCTCCAGCAGTTCTATTATCTGTGGGGTGTTTGTAGGTAATATTTAATGGGTGGAAACGTTTCTCTTTTTCCTTTTTGGTTAGTTCTATCATGAACAATTATTGAATGTTGCCAGATGTTTCATTCTGGATCTAAGAAGGTTTTGTATGTGTAATCCACATATGCTTATTTAATGTTTTTAACAAGGTGACTATATTGCTTGATTTTCAAATGTTAAAATCACTTTGCATTTGTGGAATAATCACTGAGGACCCTTTTTTTCTCCATTGCCAAATTTTATTTTCCAATATTTATTTAAAGATTTTTGCATCAGTGAGAAAAATCAGGAGAAATATCAGCATGTATGTTTCTTTTATTGCAGTGTCCCTAGGTTTGGCCTCAAGTGTGCTGGCCTCTCGAAAGCAGTTGAAAGTCTCTCCTCCTTTTCCACTTTCTGCAAGAATGGGTAAAACTGGTACATTTTTTTCCCCCTAAATGTTGGTAAACCTCACTACTTGCACCTGAGATTCTCTTTGTGGGTAAATATTTACAATTTACTTTTAAAAATAAAAGTAAGTTTATTCAGGTTATTGTTTTGTAAGAGAGTATTGGCCATTAGTTATTTCAAGAAATTAGTTTCTGTCCTATTTTACTATTATATGTAAACAATACATGAATCCACTTTCAGTGTTTTCAAAGATGCCCTTGAACACCAGAACTAACAGATGACTTCTAACTCTTCCAGCTGGCCATCTTGTTTCCTTGACAGCAGGCTTGGGATGATGTTTAGGTATGCACGCCTAAGTGTGTGTGTTCTGGAATTAGGAAGACCTCGTCCTGAACATAGCTGCTATTTCTTTGAGTGTGAGACCTTTGGGCTCATTTATAAAATGGTGAGAACTTCTCACCATAAGGCTGTTGGAGAATACCTGGAGACAATCACATAGTAAATCAACATTACTACTACTCCACTCTGCTCATTCAGATGTTATTCTTTTTCATCTCAAAGTTTTTAGTAAGAAGAATTTGCCCTAAATCTGGAAGACTATTTTGTGTGTGTGTGTGTGTGTGTGCCAGATGCATCTTTCACTCTATTATGTGCAATAACAATAAAATTTCATGTCATCAAGATTATCCAAAAGTAATATTAGGTATTTTTATTGTCCAAATAAACACGATGACCAAGCATCATGAGACAATGCCCTTATTACTTTTACCCCTTGGAACGTGAAAGGCTTTCTCTCTCCAAGTGCTCCTTGTGCCAGAGTGGGAACGCTCTCAGCGATTGTTCAGGAGACTCAGCAGGCTTCTGGCCGCCTCCCCAGCTCCAGCTGCTTCATGAGCTTTGGGGGTGCATGGAGTTTGGGCCTCTCGGGGCTGATTTACAGTGTTCATCCTATGGGCAACTGTGCTTGGAGCACTCCTCTTCTTAAGTGTGTTTGACATAGTGTTCAAGCAAAGCCACCAAAGAATTGATGCGATTTGCAAATGACAGGGTGTTTTAATTGCAAATTAGACAGACTTCTTCCATGAAAATGTGTAGCTCAAGGAAAAACCATACAGATGTTTTGAACCAGAAGACTTTCATAGGCTTAGTTTTCCTGGGACTCTAATATTCTCACAGTTTTCTCTTATTTATCTACGCAATCAGTATGTCGTAAGTCATCTCTACTTTAATATAGCTTTAATCTATTCCAGAAGACCATCTTACTCTTAAACTTGTGACTTGCATGCACCATATCTAGATGTGTGTGTAAATACATATGTATTCCTTTCCTGCACTTCTTGCACATAGACAGATATTGGTGTATAAATGGCAAATCTCTATTTACCCAAGAATGAATCTGTCCTGGAAAACAGGCTTTTCTTGAAGATCAGTTCATAAGTTGTCCCACCCCTCTGAGCAAATCTGACTTTGTATCTTGGGCCCGTGGACCTGGCACTTTCTAGCCTGCATACACTTGCACTGGGTTCCCACGTGACCGCCTCTATGGACTTTCAAGGCCATCGGAGCCTCCCGGAGGACAGGAAGTCTGGCTCTGCTGTTGGTGACACACCAATGATGTGATGTCTGGTTTCTATTAAAAATCAAGAAGCAAAAGGCTTGATGCCAAAAACAAAAGTGGACGATGTCACACATGAATGCTGGGATTTTGCTTAATATTCTAAGCAACCACCCCAGAGGGATGCGGGGCCCAGGGCCCAGTGGACAATCATGCTGGAGGCTCAGTCAGGGATGAGATGGCAGCTGCAGGCTGCTTCCATTGTGGTCTTTCGGATTTTCTGTTAAGTGGCCCCAGGGAAGCTGGCTAGAAATGTACTAGCTGCCTAGCTAGAGGCTAAGCAGTTTCTTGGGAGAGTGACAGGCCTGTGTTCATTCAGAGTTTTGAGGTAAAGTACATCAAACTCCCTAGCTTATGCACACATGTATGACCTCTGAAAATCAGCCACCTGTTAGGATGTGGCTCGTCCCCAGGCAGACTCCCGACAGAGCCGTCTTTGAGCTGTCCTTTGAACCAGGTCCCAGGGGCTTCTCTGTCTACACATGTAAGTATGTATTATTATCATGTGTTTATACACATAAGTCTGGATACATGCCTATCATGCGTACTGAATGTGAATGTGCATATCTGTATCAGGTGGGGGATGAGGTCCTGGGGTGAAGAGATACACAACTGGCATCTGTCCTCGAGGGAGGAGCGCACGGACTCACCAGGAGACGACCGTGTCGCTTACGGAAGTAACTTGGGGTCAGAAGAGCTGTGATGTGGGCAGGACAGGCAGGAGCGGGGTCACCGATGCCGCGGGGCAGATGACACCGGTGCTAGTCCAGGCACTCACTGAAAGTCATTCGCTGTTCCTCGTCCTCAGAGTTGAGGTGTTTGGAATGGCATCCCGTGTGGCCAGGATAACCCTCCTTACAGCAGAGCATGGAAGGGGCAGAGATCAGGGATCTTTCGAGAAGCAGGGAAGAATATTAATATGAATATTTAGACACTGAGATGTAGCAGTCTTACTGTGTGTTGGGAACTCAGGTGGAGCTTTGATTTATCACTTCACTCAATCCTTTAACAAGACTGTCAGCAAAGTATCATCTGGAGGCTGAGAACCTTCTGGAGAGAGGGACTGTTGGGGATTGGGCCTGAGGTGGAGATGGGTGAAGCACGGAGACATCACCAGAGGGTCTTGTTTCTGGAGCAAGAATCTGAGAATATGGGAACATTCAATGTCTTAACTGGGCCACTTGGAAGGAAGGATGGGCCTGGGTAAGCAACACTTTTTCAAAGCTATGAACATAATCGTACTTAAAAATGTGATTCTCCACAGGCTCAAACTGTAGGATGGTCTATTTTCAGATTTTTACTCAGAAAAAGAACCTTGTCCTTCTTTCAAAAAAGGAAATCTTGTCTTTCTTTCAAAAGGAAAAGAAAAATAATGATAGTTCCTAATTTTTTCGAATGTTTGCTAGTGTTAGAAATCATCCCAAGTGCTCACCCTTCCAACGAACCCAAGTAACGAGTGTGTAAGACTTGAGCTATCATCAGTCCTATTTTACAGATGTGAAGATGGAGGTGTAAGGAATCTAGATAATTCATCCAAGGCTCATGTCTCAAAAGGAACTGCTGGAACCAACATGAAAAAACCCAACAGCTGATTCCAGAGCCTGCATTCTTAACCCCAAGTCCAGAAAAGTGTTAGATTATCCTTCAAGACAAAGCATTTCGGTTATGGCAAAAAAAAAAAAAAAAAAAAAAAAAATTAAAGAAGTAAATTGTAGCAAGATGTGCCCTTTCAGAATTAAAATATGGCTTAGGTATTTAAAGATTTTCTGCCTTGAGGCCCTTCAGGCTGCTGATAAATGTGCGCTGTCTTGGGCAGAGTTTGGAAGCAACTTGGTGGTAGCTTTGAGCCGTCAGCCCCTGGATTTCTGCAGCTGTGATTCTCAGGTGCAGTTCTGGCTCTCTTGTCTCAGCTTCCTGGTGCCGGAGCCTTCAGAATGCTGATTCTTCTCTCCTTCTTTATTTTTGTTTCCTCTGCTCGAGTCATTTAAAATGATTACCAGCCATGAGCCCTGTGTTGCACTAAAATCTTACTCCCCAAGTTATTTTTTTCTTATTTCCACTGTATCCTTTCCCAGTGTCTTTTTTTGACTTGAAGCAAGGAAGAAAAAGAATAAACAGGTCTGGCTTTGATGATCTTGTTGATTTTGCTGTGGAAGAAACCTGCAAAAATGCTTTTCAAAACATTTGAAATGGGAGCCATCTGGGAGGTGTTTAAATGCAGTGGAAAAATAAGAGATTCACGAGGAATGGATTTTCAGGGAGCTTGAAGAGGGAAAATAGAAAGTCCAAGCAGTTTAAAATGCAGCTTGTTTGCCAGAGGGATTCTTCTGGCCCTGGTATGTCTACAGGTGAGTTCTTGCCTGGATTCTGTGCAGAATGGTTTAGGGCGCAGAGCTGGATAGGAGGGTGGTGCCCCAGTACTTAGTAGCTGGGGACTTTAGGCAAATCTCTGTGCTTTGCCTGTGACGGTCTGTTTTCCCTCTGTAACCCAGAGCTTGTGATGATAATTCACTCGTTGCTTTTGTGCAGAGTAAGTGGCGTATCCACAGCTCTTTGTCCAGTGCTTGGAACATCATAACCTAAATTTGGGTAAATGATATTGTTTTGTAAGCTTTTGTCCTTCTTCTACTGACATTCAGAAAGTCCCTGTGCTAAGCAGTGGTTTTCCAACCTTTCTACCCGGTCACAGCTCAGTTCCTAAGACAGCACCCAGCATGGACCCAGCTCTCTCCCACTTCCCCCAGCAGGGGAAGGCGCTGGGACGAGACGCTTGGCCACTCTGGGGCCGGGATTGCTCGTTGGCACAGTGGAGATGACTGTTTCTTTCTCGTCATGGCTTCCTCAAGATTAAAGAATAGCTGTGTGAGAACAGCGTGGCTGCCCAGGTGCTGGGCCGGCCAGCGCTGCAGGTCCGGAGCAAGCGGCCCCGGCTCCCTGAGCATCCGGCCCACGGTCCTGCCTCACGACGTTCTAGAAGGGCTGCTGGTGTCCCCTGCTGTCCTGCGGGCTGCAAAGGGAAGTTGGCACCGTGGCTCCCACATCGGGAGTCTCCGTCTGTCTCTCTCGGCCCTGGCACAAGGCCTGATGCCCATAACTTCAGGAGGAGAGAAAGTTGATTTTGGTTTACATTTCAGGTCCAAAGAAGAAACAACGCAGCAGAGGGCCTGGCCGAAGGAAAGCCGGCCGGTCGTGTAGTGGTGGGCGGGAAGCGGAGGACAGGAGGGAGCAGGGGAGTAGGTAACCCTGAGAGAACACCACGCCCAACAGCAGCGAGGGTCCCTTCACTCCCGAGGGACCCTTTAAGTAGCGCTTGTTCTCAGCCCTCTGCCAGGTTTGTTTCCCTCCTCCCCACTCAGTTCTCTTCAGCTTCCCCTTCGGTTTCCTTGGGTTGCATTGTCGGAATTTGGGGGCGTTGGGATAGGACCTCGGACCCCAGCCTCTAGTCTTGGGGACCCTCCAGCAGCAGGAACTGGCAGTCCTGGTGCTGCCCCTCCTCCTCTGGCTCAGCCTCCACTTCTCAGCATCGTGAGCTGAGCGCAGCTGATCCCACTGTTTCAGGCAGACCCTGGGCCCAGACCACCTGTCTCTCTTCCCTCACTTCCCACCCCCTGGTGACTCGACCTCGGACACCATGGGAGCAGCGCCAGCCAGCGGCTCGGCTGTCACCTGCTGGAGGTGGCAACTTTGCAGGTTTGTAGGGTTTCCTGGAGGTGGAGCCCTAACTCCCCTGGAAATCGCAGGTTAGTAGACTTCTGTGAAGAGTGAAGGATCTTAGGCTTTGCTGGCTGTGGCTGCCTGTTCTCTACTACAACTATTAGACTCTATGAGTGTAATGTGAAGGAAGCCATGGCAAATGTGTAAGTGATGCACCCGATGGGTTTTAATAGAGCCCTGGCAGCCCAGCACAATCCATAATCCCACCACTCTGGGAGGCGGAGGCAGCAGGATTGTGACTTGGAGCCCAGCCTGGGAAAAAAACAAGGGCTAGGAATTAGCACACTGAGAGGGATCTGGGCGCAGTACCCAGACACACACACACACACACACACACACACACACACACACACACACACACAGAGAACTTTACAGAAACAAGTTTGGCCCAGATGGGCTGAGATTGCAGAACCTGAATTACAAGAAATCAAAGCCCAATTTGGGGAATTTGTCAATTTCACTTTCTTTAATTTCAATTTATTTTAATTCAGTGAAAACTTCTTCAGAGGAGCAACGAGCCAAACTCTTACCGAGTACCGCCAGGAAGCATTAATTGTTCTTAGCAAGCCTGTGAGGCCACTGTTTACTGTTTTTCAGTGATATGAGGGAGTTGTTTCCTGATAAATGGTGGCAAGGAGACTCAAAACCAGGCTGTCTTGGACCTGCAGACCCGTATTAAGTATTTAAGTTCTGCACTGCTGGCTGCATAGAGTACGGAGAACTGGCCACAGAATACATGGCCCGGAAGACAGGGCTCCATTTGAGTTGGAACCCAAAGAAAATGTCAGCAAAATAAAAAAGTCTCTGATATCTGAAGAGAAGTATGAAATATAGGAGCATAAGGAAGCTTCCTGCCAGCAAGTAGAAAGCAAGCAATCCCAGACAGGGCAATAATGACCTTGGGTCTTGAAGAACAAATAGGATTTTGAGAGGTAGAGGAAGTACGGAAGCGCGAGAAGCCATAGCTGGTCGAGGTGGCACAGGCCATCAAAGAGAAGCTGGGTCTCCAGCGAAGTCTGGCCAAAGCTTTGCTCCACCTGTCCCTCTGGCCTGCTCTGGGTCTACCTCAGGCCTGAGACTGCCATCCCCTGCATGAAGTTATTCTCATCTGGCCTGCTCTTGCAAGCTGTTTCCTTGGGTTCTGAGAATAGGGAAATAATACTCTGGTCACTAAGAGCAGAAGGGCAGAGCAGGAGCGGCTGAGTCATACGCTGAGTAGATACTGCGAGGAGGGAATGCAGAAGAGAGTTGTAGCAGGGCCGGAGCCCGAGGGCCTCAGGTTATGGCGTCAGGAAGGACTGGACAGTCCAAGGATCACTTGTACTGGACACTGGAAGTTTTGGGCCTGACTTAAGGACCAACAGTGTTGCCCAGAGTAGCCTAAGTCTGTCAGAACTGTGACAGAACTGAATTCACTGGCCAGTTGCCTTTTCCAAAACTTATGATAATTGCAATTTAAATAATTATCTGGGCAATCGTCTTCACATATTTTATCTCCCCTAGGTTACCAGGGCAAGAACCTAGTTGTCTATTTCCACATTATCCTTGTATTCAGTGCTTTGCCTTCTAGGGTAGTCTGAGATCCTTCAGTGTTTGTGGATTGACTGCTTGCTTGGATGGCTGATTTCCGCCTGCCATCTTTCCTGGATAGAGAGCCAGAGCAGTCTTGCAGGGATTCGCCAGCCTTTCTCAGTAGGAACAGGCTCTCCCAAGAAAAGATTCCTGCAGTCTCCAGTGCTTCTCTCTTGGTCCTCCTCATCTGGGAAGGTTGGGAGCCCAGAGGAAGTTCTCAAATCACCTCATGGAACCCAAACTCTTGCATCATTTACAGAGGGAAGGAGATTTTCTAGGTGCTCAGCCTTGTGGAGAGATGGGGTCAAACTGGAAGAGGCCAGCAGCACTCTTACCACTGCCTTTGTGTTGTTTTCATATAAATATTTTTACTGGGACATTTTTGGCAACGGGTGGCCAGATCCCAGTGCTGCAGTGAGCAAGATAGCTTTGCTCACCGCATGCCAGTGGTATGCATTCCAGTCAACTGGGGCCAGTGCGATTTGAAATCCTGTCCTTTTTCACTTTTGTCTTGATGCTTTCCCACTGACTCAGTGTCTACCCTTTATCCTTTCTTCAAATGGGAAACAGCTGGGCTGTAGTGAAATCCACATCCAAATTCCTCCTCTCTTCTCCGAGTGATGACCAGGGTGACAGCTGTTTCTGACACACGAACCCCATTACAGATGTTTTGCTAATTACTGAAATGCTCAATTTGGCAGCTTGCCCCTGGAGTGAGGCTCAAAGCCTGACTCACGCATTGAACATCTTCTGCTACTCACCTTGCTCGTTCTCCGTAGAGGGCTGTCGGCCACGTGGTGGAGGAAGGTCTGGAAGGTTATTCCTCTCTGACGAGTGTGTGCAAGAAAACACGGGCAAGGCGGCCTCACCCTCCTGGGCAGCTGACCTTGGTGGCAGTGAACTGTCCTTGTGAAATTCTCAGCAGGGAAAGGCTTGATGAATATAATCAAGAACCACTCAGTCAAGGTGTCGTCCCACCAGGTAGGAATGGCTGTGGAGAGGGCGGGCGGATGGGTGGACACAGTGAAAATGGATCGAGATGGGAAGGGGATCCAGGAGGGGGAGGTGAGAGAAGCAAGAGAAGAAATGATGCAAAAGAGAAAACAGAAACAACAATCCTTCCGCTTCTTTCACAAAAGACCTCTCTGCAGTGAGGAGCCCGCCCCAGTGTGAACGGCTGCAGAGGAGCAACACCTGTGTTCAAGCTCGTGTGTTGCACATTGGTCCTTGTCATGATTCAGCTTTGTCCACAGTGCATTTGACCCACGGCCTCGCACTCGAGAATGAAGGGAAACAGTATTTGGTAAGAAGGTCTTGTGATAATAAAAATGAGTTACACGTACACAGCCTTATGTGATTTCTCTCCCAGCATTTTCTTATTCATCATCTCAGCTCATTTCTACGACATTATAGGGTAAGCAAAATACATTTCTAAACGGATTTTGTTGGTGCTTAGTACTTGTACAGGATAAGGAGTTTCGTTTTGGTGTCTTGGTGCATGCATATAACATGCGAGATTGTTTTCATTCCTCATTACCCTCCTCCTGCCTCGGGATCCCCTTCCGCCTGTCCAAGAGTCTTCTTTCTACTTTGTGTCATCGCTTTCTTTCTCTCCCTAGATTCATTATATGAGAGAGAACATGTGACATTTGGCTTATTTTGCTTAACGTGTTGGTCTCTAGTTCTATTCCTACAAATGACATGGTTTTGTTCTCTAAGGCTGAATAATACTCCATTGTGTATATGTATTACATTTTTCTTTATCCATTCTTCTCTTGACAGGCTTCTAGGCTGTTTCCATAGTTAACTGTTGAGAAGTGAGCCATGCAGGAATCTCCACAGCATGCTCTCCATGATTCTTTGGGGAATATACTGCAGAGGGGCAGGTAGGTCAGAAGGTGCCTTAGTCACTTTCTCATGCTGGGACAAAATACCTGACACCGACAGCTTGGAGGAGTGTTTTATTGTGGCTCACAAGTCTTAGAAGATTCCGTCTATAGTTGGCGGAAATGGCATGGAGGAAGGGCTGGCCACAGAGGAAATCTGCTCATCTCATAGCAGCCAGGGAGTGGGGGAGGAGGGAGGAGCCGGGGAGGGACATGCACCTCCCAGGTCACAAGGACAAGGACCCGCCTCTGCACACCAGGCTGTGCCCTAACAGCACATCCAGCTCTGGGCTCTTCCTTGGACTGACCCACCGATGTTCATGGTGCCCATGATCCAGTCCTCTTCTAAAAGCCCCACTGCCTCTGGACACAAGAGACTTTGGGGGACTTTCTAGATCTAAACCAGAAGATATAGTTGTCTGTATGGTTAGATTTCTCGAGGTCCTCCATACTGATTTCCACAGTGGCAGTACTAGTTTACCTCCCACCAACAGTGTAGAAGAGATCCTGTCCCTTTGCATCTTGCCAGGAAATGGACTATTTTTCTGTCTTAGTCTTCCTTGCCCTCAATCTCTCTATCTGATATAAATTGAAGCCGTTAATTCTGCCTCTGCAGTGGTTACTGAGCCAGCCCCTGTTGCCCCACGACAGTGTGATAGCTTAGTTCAGACTTATTTCTGCCCGTAGCAAGTGTTGCAGTTCCCTTGCAGCCAGACCCCTACACTTCTGACTTCTGTTTACGTGATTATCGATTATCATGATCTATCCAAAGCCAGGAGCTGATCCTGCTTCTGTCCTTCTCGCACGTGTACAGCTCTTCACTGCCTTATTAGCAGGCCTGGACTTTTATGTGATTCATAATCTCATTTTTGCTTGGGTCTGTCTCTCCTTAGTTTCCAGATGGCTTGTGATTGCCTTCAGCATACTTCTCCGCCTGTTCCTGTGAGATGCTGCATCTGGAATGCCCTGGCTCTCTGGGTATTTTGTGAAACTTCTACTCAGACTTGTTAAGACTCAACAAAATTCTCATTTGTGAAGGTTGCTATGAGTCAGGAAGAGACCAAAGTTCCCCTTCCCCTGGACGTGGCAGTGAACACAAACTTTCTGGTACTTATCAAGTTCAGAAAATTACTTGTTTGCATGACCAGTTCTTGCACAGTACCATTGGCTTATCTTTATGTCACCTCTAATTATCGCCTGATGCTTGTCACATAAATAGATTTTACAAATTAGGAAAGACGAGGGTGGGGAGTGCTAAGGGAATGAAAGACACTAAGGGAATGAAACTTTTGAGAAGTGTTTTAATCCAGCTCCTCTGGGTCTGTATTTTTGTCCGTGGAATGGATCCCTTCCGTTGTCTTTATGACCTGGTGTTGATGATTTGTGATTGTAGGAAATTCTAGTATCTTCTCATTTTCTTAGCCATCGAGGCCAGAATCAAATCCAGGATCTCCTGACTTCAAGTCCATGTCTACTTAGTATGCTTGTTTTTTCCCAAGCAAAGGTTGAGATGAACTAGAAAGATGCACAATGTGAGAAAAAGAAATCCAGGCCTTCGAGTTGGTATTCTGAGGTATGAGCTGTGGCCTGCTGTGAGGCTGTCCTGCTGGCCCCACTTTCCCAGTGTGGATGGAGAGTGCTGATCTCGCTTGCAGACCCGCCACTGTCCCTGCTCTACTGCTTCCTCCTTCCGCGCTGGAGGCAGGCTTCGTGCATCAGCAACTGAACGCATTCTGCACATTCTCACTGAGCCTGCAGATCAGAATTCTCTTAACACTGCACTGTAAGATGCCAGTTCTATCTAGCAGGGAGTTTTAATGCCAAGAATATGCATGTGGTCAAAAGTAAAATAAACTATCTGCCATTTTTGGCATAAGGTCTCCTCTCTGAAGTCTCAGTTCTGTTACATTCTGACGCTGGGCTTCTGGTGTATTTGAACTTGGGTTTCTGGCCTCTGCAGGTGACAGTGAAGGAAAATATGCCCAGGTCCCTGGAATGCTCAGGCCCTTTCATGATGAACCCGTGCGTACCCTCCATTCCATGAGTGATCAGCAGGCTTTTATATTCTTTCAGGCCTAACCCAGTGACTCAGTAACTCAGTTGCAGAAGCAACTGAGATGCAAGGGTAAGTTACAAGGGTATCTACATTCGGTGCATCTGAGCAGAGTGAAAGTCAATCATAATTGGGGACAGACGTGGACACACAGTGCTCATGATCTTTTCCTTCTCACTGGCCTACCGCAAGGGAAGTGTTACCTCATTTTGGCACTCCTGCCACTTGCCAGAGGCTCATTCAGCAAAGCGTTTGAACACTTGGGGAATCGTTGATGCTGTTGGAAAGGAGGCTATATCGGAACACTCTCCTGATCCTAATTAAATAAATTTTTTCCTTCCTGCGCTTGGTGTGTAATAAGTGTAAAAATGAATTTTTGCAGAACGAGTGGATCCTTACTCCTCTTTAGTTTGCAGTTGCACTGCCAGGTGTTGTGTGCCTTCAGAATGACCCTCATTCATCTTGGTGCATACAGATCTCCCACTCTTTGAGCTGCCTTCACTTCCCTGACTTTGGAAATAGCTGGCTGGGATGTAATTAAATATTTTGCTTTGTGTCTCAGGCTACTTTCTTAGTCTCTCAGGTGAGACAGCCTCTTGTTTCTCTTGGTATCTATCATGAGGCTCATTGTGTAGATAGAACAACATGAGTATTCACCATAGATTGTTGTCCATGGTCCTAGAAAGATAGACTCTTAAAAGGAGTACCAAGGCAAGAGAGGGAGGTTTATCCTGGTGTGGGGAAGGTGAGGATTATGGCGTGTGAGCAGAGCCATGGCCTCAAGAATACTGGGTGACATGGTCCCCAGAACTGGTGAAACGAACTGATATGTCTTATTATCTATCATGCAATATTTCATGATATCTCTTATTCTACCTCTGCAGTGTAGTAGTGTAGTTCAGAGAAGTAGAAGCCACTGGAGCACATTCAGAAGAAAGGGTTGGAGTCAGTAAGTGTCTTGGTCAGCCCTGTCTACTGTATAACAAATACCGTTGAGTGGGTAGCTTCAATCACCAAGATTACTTTTCATCGCTCTGGAGATGTACGTGGGAGAGGTCACAATGCCAACATGTTTGGGATCCATGTGAGCACTCTGACCTGGTTACATCCTCATGTGGTCTTTCCTTGGTGCCTGCACACAGAGAGCAAGCTTCAGTCACTTCACCTCCTGCGAGGATACTCCTGTCATCACAGGCACTGCATGCTTGCTGCTCACATGCATCGCTTTGGGGGTCAGGCTTCGGCACACGGACTCCAGAAGGACGCTCTGACTCAGACAGCATGTGATGAGGGCTCCGACTCAGACAGCATGTGATGAGGGCCCGGTCACACTCTGTGGCAGGTCATGCCCTCCGGGAGGAAGGGCTCAGGGCTGGCATGAGAGCTGTCCGGGTACAGCAGAAGCCCATGTCTGCAGCAGGAATGAGCCTCTGCAGAGGTCATTGCAGGTGGCATGAGTGTGGTGGGGAGGAGATACAAGGGGTACAGGCTGGGGACCCTCTGGATGGCGCCATGTGGCGTAGCTCACCTTCGCCTCTTAGCAGTGCATGTGGAAAACAACACAGTCCTACACTGCAGTGTGTCTTCTATGTTACCTAACATCAAGCATTCCTTTCTGTATGAGGTACATGGGGTGGATATGGACAAACATATGGTGCCTATTCCCTGCTTGGAAGACTTAGCCATAAAATAAATTTGAGAAACTAAGCATATCACATGGCAAACAAACTGAAGTAATTATTTGAAATGTCAACATATGTAATGAAATGTAAAGTTCAAGACTTCAAGCTTTGTATCTAGGAGATAGATTCATGGTGCGACCCTCTGAATCTCTGAAATGCTTTAATAACCAGAGCATCAGCTATGCCAAGAGTGAAAATCATTCCAGAGTATTCTATCATTTGCTTCTTACAGAGGCTGTGGCTGTGGGCTTCAGAGGTCATGAAAGAGACAGAAATCCTGGATTTACCCGTGGACCTAAGGCTGATCTTGTAAGATTTCAGCCTAATAAGTGGGGCTTCCTCCTAGAAGCTGGAGTTGTCCCCAGATGAATCCACTGCCTTAGTATGCAGTAGGCTTTCCAGAAGAGTTTAAGGCTGGACTAAAGAAATGGCTTTTGGGTGCAGTGGAGTGGTTAAGTCCATAGCATTGTGTTTCAGGCAGTCCTCAGGCAATCAGGAGAGGAAACAGCTGACGCTGCGCAGTGCTCTACGTTGCTCTGATCTCCTGCAGTTTAAGTGTGTTAAGTGCATTGAGACTTCAAATATTTTCACGTTATGCTAGGCTAAGTGGCCTGTTACTCCCTTCCACGCCCTGGAGCACCTGTGTTTCAGTTCTACCTACGTCACCGAGGAGCAGTCCATGGGACACCATGACACACTCGTCCACTTTCTGGCTTTGTTCTCATCACTTTCCCAAAGCACCTCCCAAACTGCTTCTCTCTGGGTCCTCCCCTTCCGGCCCTGGATCTGACTCTTCACCCACCTAATGCCACCTCCTCATCAGACCTAAGAAGCCATGTTGGGCCTGTAACTATCATTTTGGGTTCTCTAACCCAGCTCTGCTGCCTCTGAGGACAGAGGGTAAACACAGCCCTTGGTTCTCAGAGCTTGAGCTCATCTTGTGGGCACTGTCTCCTGGGTACTACTCCCTCTAACTCTTCTGAAGAGGTACAGCAGAAACCAAGACATTCCTTGAATCTTACATAATCGGTTCTGCAAGGTGCCAGAGGCATGCACATATATAGGAAGGAGATGCCCTCTCCTCTTACCCAACAACTTGGGAGGCTGAGTTCTTCCAGATGGCCCTAACTCTGAGGTTTCCAAGTGCAGATCAGAGCAGTTGCTTAAAAAGCAGTAAAACTGGGTGTATTTCTCTGCCCCTCTCTGAATCATGCTTTGTACCACACAGCCCAATTAAATGACTTTCACACATGGCAATACCTTAGTTTTTATATCTTTTCAAGGGAAAAGCAAAACTGGGCAGTAGAGGAAAATGAGCCACGTCGACATCTGAGTGATTTTGAAACTATTCTGTTTAGGTCCCTTTGTTGATAAGACAATATATTAAAAATTTTCCACTAGGTGGCTTTGTATGCCTGTGCTAATGGCATAGAATAATGACTACCTGGGTATAATTTTTTCGGTTCCCATTCGTTTATTTCATGAAATACCCTGGAGTCTTAATACACACTGTCCTGTACCTGCACAAAAACTGCTCTCAGATGTGTGAGTGCAGTTAGCACATATGTTCCAGCTCCAAAATGCTTCTGAGGATAGTTTTTTTTTATATAATTAAACATGACCTAGTAGAGAATTGTAAAAATGTGTTTCACTTTGGATATAAACCAGAAGAGGCCTGGCGAGATTTTCTGGGATCTGGAGCCCGAAGCTAAAGTATAAAAGTGGCCTTGGTCAATCCCCGGTACCAAAAAAAAAAAAAAAAAGTGGCCTTGGGAAATGATGCCTGCACCAGCCATGGGACCATACACGTCTCTCTAAGTTCAGCAGAGCCAGACCTTTGGATGGATGAAAGAGCAGCGTGAATGAACCCTGGTTTCTCGCATTCACTCACATTGCTTCTTTGAGCAGTGTGACCTTTCGGGGGTCACAGACTGTTTTGAGACATCCGCTTCAGAAAGAGGAAAAGCCTTTCTCCCCTGAGCAGTTGTAATACAGACAGCAAGCAGGGACCGGGGAGGAGGCGTGGCCACCCTGGAGGTGATGAGGATCGGGATCAGGCTGGCAGAGGGGCCAGAAAGGAGGGCTCAGATCCCAGAGAGAGAGGGCCAGGAAGAGGGCGCAGAGTGTCTTGGGATGGGAGCAATACGGAGGCCAAGATGCTGCAGATTTGAATGTGGGGTGTTAGATTTCAGCCAGCTGAGCTTTGAATCACAGTGGCACTTTTAGGTCGGCCTTCCCCCGGGCGTTCCCTAGGGCGTTGTTAAAGTACAAGTCCAGTCTGAAATTCTGGAATCATCCATGTGAAAAATAGTGGGAGAGAAAAGTTCTGTGCCCTGAATCAGACCTGGAGCTTACGCTCTGCACCTCCCCTGAAAATTTAGGTGTGTTTCTTGCTGCTCTTAGCTGCGTTCCTAAGGAGCAAACACAGTGTTTGTCCATTTCTGGCCCAAAAGCTTTTAGATTTCTTCACTATGTCATGAATCACGACAAAAAACTGTAGCACAATACTGAAGACTCACCACCAGAAGCTCCCTTGCACTGTTCTGGCTGGAATTCTCCCTTCCGCCTGGTGAGCTCCTGTCTGCCTGCAGAGTTCTTACCCTTTCCCCCACACTCTCCGCCCCTCCCTCTTCTTTCCCGTCGTCTTTTCCCTTGTCTTTCCATCTTTGTTGGGGTCTGATTTACCTACTATAAATCCATGCATCTTTCTTATTCATTAATTTTATTGGTACATTTCAGGTATACAATATGGTGACATTCATCATTGGGGAACCTGCACCTTTTCGTAATCTCTCTTGGTTCTTATTTTTTCCCCCTTCCTCTGCCCTCCCTTCACCCCTCCACCCCTCCCTGTTACAAAGACTTTGTTTCCATTTTTTCCTTTTCTGGTATTCCTTTCTCTTCTTTCCTTTCCGCTACCCCTCCCACTTCCCCTTCCCCTTTGGAATTTTCTTCCTATTTCACATTATCTATCATACATTTTGATCCTTAAAAATTTATGCATCTTAAGTGTACAATTCAATGAGTTTTTAAAGTAAATTTGCAGAGTTATGCAACTATCCTTGTAATCCACTTCTGCCTGCATTCTTTTTTATTTTCTTATTTTAATGCAATACAAGTAAATATTAATGCAGAAAATATAAAAAGCATTCTGCTTCTATAAAAAATTCCATAGCAAAATAATTAGAGAAAACAACAGCTAATATACTGTGTATCATGATCTTAAAAGAATGGCCAAAATGTTACTCAGAGCACAAGTCAGAAACCAAATAAAAGATTCTCTTAACTTAAAAAATCTAAGTTCCAGGCACCACAATCAGCTTAGAACAGTAACCACTCTGAAAGTAGCTATGCTATTTTATGAATTAAAACAAGGCTGGGAGAGGTCAAGGAATTGAAGTCACACAACCATGCATAGGCTAGCTCAGTGCTAGCGTCCAGATCTCCCCGATGGCAAAGACCACATTTTAGGCAATATGACATCATGTTCCTCAAGTAACAATCTGGCCATAAAATTGTAATCCACTAAATAAAAACTAGATTAGTTTTATCCAGTGTTGTGTCCCAAATGCCAGCAACACGAAAGCAGTCAGTCAGCCTGTGCTAAGTGGTTTCATGAGTGCGTAGCCATGTTTCACAAGGAGGTTATTTTAGAATTATTTAACTGCAGATTTTGTCCAAATGACAGGACAGTGATTGTCTTAAATGTTGGTATAATTTGTGTCACTGTTCCGGGGGTAAGTCTTGTGAGTTCTGTTGTTACACAAAGGAGATGGTTAAAACCACTAATTTGTGTTAGTGAGGTAAAAATTCTCCCTGGGCTTTAGTTTTCCAATATGAGATGATAGTACCCTCAGTACACATTGTGAAAATGAGTATGGTGAATAAAATGTGCGACTAACAGTACAAGGAAATAAAGGAAGATAAATTTACCGACTACATTTAGGGAATTACGCACAACCTCTTTCTCTAGTGCTCACATCTGCATGGTATTTCCATCCCATTTTCTCTTTGGCAAAAGGACATACCCTTTCATACTTCTCCTTTAGTGGCACTGGGGATGGCACCCAGGGCTTGGCTTGTGGTTGGCAAGGGCTCTACCACCGAGCTACAGACTCAGCCCTCTATACTCCTTTTCTGATTGTTCTCAAATTCTGGTATTTTCTAGATGATGTGGATATAGTATAGGTCAGACAATTTCAGCCAGTCCTGAGGATTTTGGAGTAAAACTCTCTGGATCCCTGCTTTACCACAAGCCATGAAATGCAGATTTGGCTGGAAACATTCTGCATCTTGAAAAATATCCAAAGGTTTTACTGCTAAAAAGATTCCATTATGCATGGGATTGTCTCTGAGTTCCAGGCAAGGCCTGAAAGCACACCTGGAAGTGCTGGTTTTCTAACTCCATGAGAAGTGAAGGGTTCTTGCCTTTGTTATCCAGTTGTGGAAGGGCCCAATGCACAAATGCACACTGCCAACAGAGTGTGAGTTCAAGTTCACATCGCTCTTCGGCAGCCGGCTGATTTCTGCCTTCCCTTGGCCTCTCCAGTGTGATCTCCCACATCGTGTTGGGATTCCACATCACTCTGCTGAAAGTGACCCTCATTCCATGAACCGCTGAAGGCTCTTGAGACAGTCGATAAGGTCAGTGGTTCTGCCGCCTGCCTCGCAAGCGCAAGGTCCTGAGTTCGATCCCCAGTACCAAAAAACCAAAAAAAAAAAAAAAGGTCATGGCTTGTCTGGGGACTTTGCAGGGAGTGAGAATGTTGGACAGTTCTATCTGAAATTTAATGTCCAGCTTCCAAGATCATTCATGAATTGCACTCTCCGAGTTCTGCTTGCAAATGGGCTGTATATTTTGTTTATCTGGAAAAACCTACATAGCCCAGGTGCTGTGTTTTTCAAGACTGCTATTTGCAATGATAAAACACATCTGTCGTTCACAGAGAGGTTGTGAAGAGTGTCATATCCTTCACAGCCCTTCTGGGAGACCCTGTCTGTCATTCACATTTATCACGGCTTAATTGTAAAGTAAGTCGGAGTCACCCACAGACAATATTTTAGTTAATTGTGATTAGGTTAACTGAAAATCTACCTTTTCAAGACACAGAAAAAGAAATTATAAGGGGTCTACATCTTCCTCTTTTTTATGGAAGGAGAAGAAGGGATGGGCATGTCACCAAGAAAGAAGTTGACCTTGTTCCTGCACTGAAGTCACCAGTTTTTCTTTATTTCTGAATCTGGTATGTTCATCCTCCAAAGAAACTTTTTGGATAAAATAAATATTCCCAGAACATTTCGACACTAAGGATTGACTCTATGTCATATATAAGTGAATATATGAAATGAAACATTCCACATATCGTGTTTTAGTTTTTCTTAGAAAGAAACTGCTCAATGATGAGGATTCTCCGGGGAGAGAATATTCATGTTCTCTTCAGTCCAAGTTATCCAGTCTCAGAAGCTCCTCTCAGGCAATCTATTTACATTTTAGGGGGAATTTTAAGACACTGAGCACTAGAACCCTTCAGTGGGACTTTATGACCTGGTGGATCTGCATCTGTTCCATGGAGATGGCTGTCACCACGGGCTCCACGCCCACCCGCCATGTCTGGCCTCCCTTCCATGCACTCCCTGACGCATTGTCCTCACAGACTGATCAGCGTGTCCCTAAAGGCTCCGCCTCTCACTGGGGGCCTCCCCACTTGCTAGTCTCTCTTGGGAAGGGGGTCTTCCCTGGGATGCTACAAACTGCTCACCATAATGTTAGCTCTTAGCTAACAGCGAGACCTCAGTGTTGGGCAGATGGAGCTCTCAGTGCTACCTAGACCTTCAATCACCCCTCATCGTATCCTTGTTTTCCAAGGTTGCAGTATTACCACGTTACTCATTCCTTTATGCCTTTTCAGAAATAAATGGTCAGCCTCTTGAGAGAAGCCATTGCTTCTTCTATCATTTTCCTGAACCTAGAACCCAGACCACGGGCTGAGTCTGGGCTCTGGTTCGGCTGGGTCTTAAAGAAAGTTGTTAAGTGGACACTCCTTCTAGACATCCCGCTCTGTTTTCCGGTGCCCCACTCTGTCCCTGGATTGGGTGTGCCAAGAAGATGAGGCCTCCCTTAACCACCAAATATTACCGAGCACGTGTGGTGTGGCCCACAGTACTCGCACCGTGTTAGCGTCTGTGGGTAAGATGCACGCCAACCGCTGCCCTCGAGGACCTGAGAATCACAGTGAAGGTCACAGGCCGTGTTCTTGGTGAGGCCCAGCCTGCCGTGGGGTTCAGGACCAATGCCTGTCTCAGGCACAGGGCATCCATCCCTCTGCCAGGGAGGGAAAGTAGGCGAGAGATGGGCTGGGGAGGAAAAGTGAGCTCCACCTGGGCTCCACAAAGTCCTATGAGCCTTGTGGCAGGCATGGAGCTGGGCAGCCATTCCAGTTGTCTCAGGGAAGGGATGGGCTTTACCACCGGGCTGTCCTTGCATCCGAGCCCTCTCAGGGCAGGAATGGTGTGAGGCCAGGCAGCTGTGCAGGTGAGAGCATCCCCGGCTGGATGGGCAGAGAGCACAGGCTTTGAGGGGAGGAGAGGAGTTTGCCGGTGCAGCAGCAGCCCCAGGACATCATGGAGTTCCAACTGAGGTGCATGGAAAAGTACAAGCGTAAGTCCAAACCCTGGATTTTGTTATTTTTTGGTTTTTCACAACAGTCTATCAAAAATAGAGGTTCTTAATCAAATTGATGTGTATTGAGACAGATAAGGATGTTTATTATATAGGGGGCTACAAATAATACAGAAATGTGTGGATATCAATTGTAAGTAATTTTACCATTTTTAATATATGCAATTTTTAAAATTAAATGGGTGCTCTAAACCCACTTTTAAGGGTGTCATGGTCCCAGCTGTGACTGTTGGCTGTGACAGTGGCTGACTGGACGGGCAGCTGGCAGAGCCCTCAGCATCCTGCTGGCTTCCAGAGGTGAGCTGCACCACTGAGAGCGGGGGAATGGACTGGAAGGGGGAGGAGGAGGAAGACAGCCTGGATTCCACAGCACCTTTTGGCTGGGCTTGGCTGAGTGGTTGTGTGCTCTGCGACAACTTTCACATGTGGCTCATACCAGTGGCGCCCCAGGGAGCTTCTAGGCCTGCAGGCCCAGACTCCTGCTAACTGGGACCTTCTTGTTCCAGGGCTTCAGCTTGTTGGCCTGAGGAGCTGCTGTGTCCCACAGCATGCGAATGGTCACTGTGTCTTGGATTCTGTAAGCCTACCTAGTAAACCCTCATTATAACATATGTATTCCATTGATTCATTCCCCCAGAGAATCCAATATTAATCGACACCATTCCTGGGCCTGGTGTCTAACCATGGGCATCTACATCCATTTCCTCTGGGTGGTTCAGGGTTCCTGATTCCCTCTGCCGTCACCTTGGAAGACAGTGATTTCCCATTTTACATCCTGTGAGAAGTCTGCTTCTGCCTGGCCTCTGCCAGCCACTGTCTTTTTTGCTTTCTCCATTCCCCATGCTCCTGTCTTCTTCCATATTCCAATATCCTTCTTGCCTTCTCCCATGCTTTCCCTGCTTCATTTGTTTTCATTTCTTTCTCTCCTGAATACACACACACACACACACACACATCATGTATTGAACACATAATAAGGGCCAACCCTACAGAAGTTACCAAGATGTGGTCCTTGGCCTCAAGAAACTCTCAAATAAGAAAACTTCCATCATCAGGGTGAGGCCAAAAATTTCAGCCTTGAAAAAGTCTAAATCTCTCAAAATAACTTTTCCATGAAGGAAGCCAAATCCCCATAGACAGTGAATCCCAAAACCGTCTAGCGTTTGGATCAGCAGAGATGGAATTCAGCCCGTCACCTTAAAATCATCTTGCCTTTCAACCCTGTGCGCTGAAGTGCAGCCCCTCCCCTGGCCTTGTGCCTGAAGCAGAGTCCGCAAGGAGACCATGGGTTTTCTGTGTTTGAGGGTAAGAAGGGGAGGCTTGTTGTCATCATCTCTTGCTAATCAACAGCGTTGACTCTGGTTACTCATGAGCTAAATTCCCCCAGCAAGCTGAGGCAATAGTTTCCGAGAGAAAGGAGAATTGTTCTGCATCTGCTCTTCCTCTTCATCACGAGCTCATCTCAGGTTCCAGCCCTGTGCTGCCTGAAGCTGGCCTGCAGCTGCTGCATGGAGAGGAAACTCTGGCATCAGCACTCATGGGCTCCTTTTACCCCTTATGATTGACAGCATCTACATCCTGGGCCACCCAGCCCCTCCACTGGGAGGGAAACCAGTGTATTTCCTTGCATGCATCCTTGTGTACTGGAGGGACAGGTATCACATTTGTGGCAGGGGACCAGGAGGCTTCAACTGAGCAGGACCAGTGGCTTCTCATCATCTCTGAGAGTTCAGCTCTTGGGAGATGTGGAGAAGCTGCAGTGGCATGGTCAGAGCTGTCCACACGGCCAGACACGCGTGCGTTCACTGGTGAGCAGAGCCTGTTGGTTGAGTACCACCAGTGGTTCTGCCCATGGAAAATAACCTTCTCATCCTTTCTCTTGCTCTGACCAAGCCTGGTGATGTGGTTAGAAATGAAAATAGTCAGTATTTACAGAGTACCTACTATTTGTGCTGAGCGCTTTATCTGATTAAGTCTTCTGATAAAGTCTTTCTCATTTTAAAGTTTGGAATCTGTGGCTGCAAGGTGAGTCCATCGTCCGAAGTCACACGGCTCATCCAGTCTACTTCCTGTGCTTTCAGAATGGCAGGGTTATTGTAGGATTCTGGGGGTGGGGCAGGAAGCATGAATTATCCGGTAATGAGTGCTCAAGACTTAGCACGCAGCCTAACTTCCAGAAGATGCTAAAAACCGTGTGCCATGAGTAGATGTTGAGGGAATTGAAAAGTAGAGAGTAGTCTGTTTTTCTCCTCAAGCCATGAATCTCCCCAGCAGCGGCCTTTACAGGAAGTTATCTGTACTCAGATATACGGGAGAGGAAAACGGCTGTCTCCACAAACTCCCCAGAACTCCACTCTCTCCTGCGTAATCTAGCCCTTCTTATCCGAAAACAGATTGCACTTAGTGTTGTCTGTTTTCTGCCTCCAGCTTGCCCTGTACTCACGGTGTTTGCTGGGCTAACCTGTCCTCTTTGTTCTTCCTGCTCAATCCTGTCCCCCCTCAAGGCTCAGCTCAGTCCTCACCCTCTCCAGAAAGCATCCACCAGGATTGCCCCATCTCTTTCCTTCCAGGGTCATTAGTCTCTTGAATACCAGTTAGGATGGAATGATGGCCAGGACACCAGCAGAGTATGTTGAGATGCCCAGGGCTTTGGTCCATCGGGTAAAGAGTGCTTTCGGCACAGATGGAATCCTGTGTCCCGGACAGTTCCTGGGATGTTGGTTAATAATGACTCAGTGGTCTAGGCCTTTGGTCTGACAGCCTTCATGGCTACTGTACCTTTCTTTCTTCTGGTTCTATGCATCATAGGGTTCAAATTATGACTGTTCACTGGCATAGCCTTATCTCCGGCGTATTTCTTCATGCTAAGACATCAGCACACTAACTGATATTCAAGTCTTTATTCTGTGCCAGGAAGTTTAGCAAGATCAAACATGAGTCCAGTAGGTCAAGAGCAGGACCAGCATAAACCAAATCAAAGTATATCAGCTGGCTGGGCTGGGACTTTAGGAGGACCATAGAGGTCTTGTGGTCATTTCCCTGAGTTTTCCTTCTTCCTCCTTCCTGCTTCCTTAAATTCCTCTCTTAGAATTTTATTTTTTATAGCTGGTTCTAGGCAGCACCACGCACTTTATGCTTGGAAGAGCTTTTCCTCTGGAAAGATTGAGCCTGCAGAGACTGGCTGCCAGGATGGCCCGAGTTCGCTTTGCTAACTTAGAGCTTGATACTTCTGTGTTGCAGAGCTTGGGTCACAACAACCTCTCAGTGGAGGTTTGACCACAGCTCCACAGTTCACAAAGCCTTAAATTTTCTCTAAGGGATAAGAAGATTTTTATTCTTATTTTGCCATCGAAGACGCCTGGACTTCCATCAAGCTCTGGCCCGAGGTCACATTTAGTAAATGGAAGGCTGATGTGTTCCAAGCCCACAGATTTATCATTATCCATTTCTCTGTCCTAGCATTTCCTCTGACAGTGCTAACCACATTAGAATTACCTAGCATGCTTATAAAAGATTCCGATCCAAAGCCTCACCCCACGTAATTCTCTTTTCATTGGGATGGGAGGAATGTGGCCATCAGTATTTTTATATGTTCCCCATTTCTAATGTGAGAACCACTGACGTGTGGTCTTTATTTCCATGACACTTGGTTCACCACTGAGAACTCTACCAACTAAAAGCAGTATAAATATTAATGATTTCTTCTTTGCAGCAGTTACTGAAAGCAAGGCTATTAAAGCATTGAATTCCTTGGAAAGTACATTTTCTGTGGATACACAAGCTTCAAAATCCAACTCTTCCAGCAGATGGTTTTTCACTCAGGCTTGGATGTTGCCCCAAGCAAAATAAAGGTGAAAGTCACCTTCTTTGACAGTCTAGCTGGTAAGTGATCTGCTATGGAGAGGAGAGGATATTTATAAGGGACATCATCAGTTCACCTTAACATCTGACCAGCTGCCCAAAGGAGAAATGTTAACTCTTTTACAGTTTATCCTTTCTTGGAAGTTCTGTGCTGAAAACACATTTTTCCTTTGAATATATTCCGTTCTTCTCTGGGTTTCAGGCACGACACTTCAGAGGCGACCAATGGCTGGGCCCTGGGGACAGAGCCTGCCGATGCGGGACTGGCGAGGCCAGGCTAGGAACTGTGAGTAGATGAGTTGCAGGCGTCCCCAGTGCCTGCTCGTCCACGCTCCCCTGGCCTCGAAGCCCACTGCTCTGTGAGGTGTCCTCCTTCTGAGTGAAAGGGCAGAGTCCGCTCTCCCTTCTCAGGCTCTGGTGGAAGGTGAAGCTGATATGCGGGAAAGTTATAGCGAAGAGAGGTAAAAGTGGAGGGAGACATCCTTTGAGTAATCGCAACCCAGTTAATCAGAAGCATGAACTCAGCACTCCCACCTAAGATTTCAGTAGGAAGAGGTTGATTCTATCAAGACAAATTATACAAGGCAAAACCGAAAGCTTTCCTGGTTACATCACGAGGTGGGAGGGGGGAGGGATGAAAAGAGAAATGCAGGTGTGTTATGTTCATGCACCAACCCCACACACGGGTGTGAACATTATACACCACAAACCCGCATGATATAAATAAAAAATTCAGAAAATGGATTTGAAGTCAGGGGCAGTCCTAAGCATCTTTCTATTCTTCTCATCCAAGAGAGTGCCTAAAGTATATCTGCATTTAATGTATTTGTTTTGATACTTATTTTTATTTTCATCAAATAAACATGCTCATAGTTCAGACAAAAATAGAAGCAAAGCATATTTTTAAGTCTTGTAATAAAAAACAGCAGCCTTTTGCTCTCTTCTATTAACTTGAGTTCCATTTTTTTAGTAACTTTCAAATTTTTTGATTATTTTCTGACATTTTCTTTCTTATTTCTAAAAACTATATTACAGAAGTATTTTTCATTGATTTACAGATTTTATAAATTATTTATTGACTTGATATTAGCTTTAGAAATTATTTATTGACCTATTATGGTCTATATATATATATATATATATAGACCTATATATAAATTGACCTATATATTGATCTATATATAAATTATAGAGGATTTAATTTACATATAAGCTCCATTTTCTCTGACTTTTTTGATGCCCATTTCCCTTTGAAAATCTATGTCACAGTTTTATCTGATAGTCATTTACAATGCTTTGTCCACTTAAATATTGTTTGCTGCTGAACCAAATAGTATTCTACAATTATGTTTTCTTTCTATATGATTTGTTTCCTTTCTGCTAAATGCCCATTTTTGTTTTTATTTGCCAAAGATGTGTAGAATTTTTCAACAATCCTTTGAAATGCAACACGATTTCAATATGCTTTCAACACTCTTTCCAAATGTGTTAATATATGTATCACATTTATTAAATAATTTCTTCATTCCATTTTGATATTTTGCTCTTAGAGACTTCTTTCCCTATCTTTGCTTAAATTATGATGGGCTTTTCTATGGAAATGCTGACCAGTTGTCGTTTGTCCTGTCTGAGGTCCCTAAAGGTCCCCTGCTCTTGGATTGTACTGTGGTGTACAAATCCTTTCCCGAGTGTGGGGTAAGGTTGCTACTCTTCTGACAAATGGTGTATGGCACGGGTGATGGGATCCCACTTTCTATATAGAACACTGAACAGCATTCTTTAGTACCATCCTAAGAAAGGAAGCAGGGGAAGTGATTTTTTAATTCATGCATGTCTCGAGTATATCTCTATGAGGGGTGATCAAAATATATGGGGAATATTTAAAGAGATCATTACAATAAAAGACACTAATCTCCAAAGAAATATTTCTCCTTGCTTCAAACACACGTATCCTATTGCTACTGCCATTTTCTGAAGCAGTTCTCTAGTTTCTCTTCCATGAGTGTCTTTAAGAGCTGTGATCAAAAACAGTGAGTGCTGCTGCTGAGTGCCACCCAGTGGAAGGGCAGGCTTGTAAAAACATCACAGTGTGTCCTCCTCCAACTTAGTCACCAGATCTGGCTCTGTGCAACTTCTAGCTCATCACTGAAGTAAAAATGACCCTGGAAGGAAAATGTTTTGGATCGATGCAGGACATCCAGGCAGCTACAACAGCACAGCAAAAGACAGCCATGAAAAAGCACTTGCAGACCTGCTCCAAAAGTGACAAAAACAACAGGATAATCATACTGAAGTGAGGAGAGTATTTCAAGGGAGATTAATGGCAATGTGTCTTTTACTGTAATACATTCTAAAAATGCAATCATACCTCATATATATTCTGCGTATTTGCTTGATAATTTGATTGATAATAACTATATCTACATTGAAAATAATTTTGGTTGTGCAATTCATTTGCAAAAAGAAAAGTCCGACTTCACTCAGATTCCTGTTGAAGCTTTTATCTTTTCTAGGAGCTCTACACATTTTTGCCAAATCCAGATATTCTAAAATTGACCATACCCTGCCTTGGTGTGGTTTATCAATTATTGTTTATTGATTAATATGCCGGAGCCTCGATGGGCAGACACTTGATCCCGGCTGTTGTGTGGCTGTACACAGATCGGGTGGAGCCTAGGACAGATCCTCTAACCCAGACTCCCCCAGACCCGTGAAGACAGCAGCATTCCTTCCTCTGGCTATGATGGTTACCCTCAGCTAAGATCCTTCCACGTAGCCTGAAAGTGACTGCACATGGTTAGTCCTGCCTCTCCTGGAGCAGCCTCCTGTCAGTGGCTGGTGTGTGCTGGGCCTATGGGTCTGGTCTCCTCTTCACTTGGGGCAGTTCTGAAGGGCCATTCCAACTCCGACCTCCAAGTCATCTAGATGTTCCCCGAGATTTTATCAAGCTCAGTTTAGCTTTCTCCTCAACCCCACCTTTTTAATTTCTGTTCCACCGATCCCGCATCTAGGCCTGCTGGTCATATTGATTGTCAACTCGATTGATAATTAGACTCCCGAGCCGTGCTTGGTTTGTGATAGTGCTAAGCTCATCGATGAGTTAACCCATGGATGGGGACCAGGAGTTCGTCCTGGTTGGAGGAGGTGGGTCACGAGCATGTGACCTTGGGGACTATTCTCTGTGCCCTCATTCTCGGACTCTTCTACTCTGCTTCTCGGCAGCCGTAAGATGAGCAGCATTCCCCACTACACCCTCCTGCCTTGGCACCAGCCAGCAATGGACTGAAGTTCGCAAACTGAGACAGACATAAAGGTCTCCTCCTTCAAGTTGAGGCTGTCAAATGTCTTGTCCCAGGAAAGCGGACCAGAACACCCGGTGCATATTCCCCGGTGCATATCCTGAGTGGTAATCCCTGCTTTATAGTGGCCCCAGGACAGGGGGCAGCTCGCAGTGGCTCTCACACCACTCACATGTTGAATATATTCTGTGTCAGCCCAGGCTGGGTGACATCAATGTGGAATCCCACGTCCTTCAGTTTGAGGGTATTTCCTTTGCTAATTGTTTCCCTCTTGTTCCATCTCTCATTCTGCATATGTTCAGTTGAATATTGTACTTATTTTATTGATCTTATTTTATTATCTTTTTCCTTCTATATATTATGTTTTAAAATCTTTTACTTCTGCCTTAAGGATTTTCTTGACTTATCTTTAAATATTGTAATTAATTTACTTGAGTATCATATATTTATTTCCAAATAGTCTTTAATATTGTTTCCTTTCTACTTCCTCCCTCCTTTTCTCTTTTTTCTTTCTGCTACCTTCTTTTTATTTCATGGCTACAATATATTCTGCTGTCTCTTAGAATTCACTTTAGTCAACCACTCTGTGTTTATGAGTGAGTACGGCTGAAGATATAAATAAACTGTGAAGACAGACTATAAACACATGATTTAAGCTATGGCCTAATTCTATAGATAGTGAGAAAATCAAAGAACAGAATTCATGTATGTTCTTAGCACTGAGGCTAACATGTAAGTGTTCAAGAAATATTGGAAGAAGAATCAAAAGTGGATGGGGTAAAAATCTTTTGAGTAATTCAAATAAAATATAGTTTTACCTTGAAGTCAACAGTAGCATTTAATATGAGATAAAAGCAAAGATTGGAAACATTTTAGAATGGATAATAAACCATCCTGAGTGATCATCAGTTTTTCTGATCATATGGTAATATAATCTATTTAACTAGATTATTGGCTTTTTAAGGGAAGAGAGGAGTCCTCACATAAATTAATTATCAGGGTTTTCAAACTTTAAGTCTGTATAAAATGAGTGTGACCAGGACGTTTTGCCCCTTACATCACAGAATGGCATTATATTCCAGAATGTCTTCCGTGTTACCAGCATTGTATTTCACCATAACTCTGGACCATCGATAGTTATTTCCTCCTCGGTAAATGTGTAGAGACAATGGCTTCCAGCTGGAGCATAGAGATAGGATCCGCCATTTCCTCCAGCATCTTCCTTTCCCACCTCTATCATTTCTTCTTTTGTTTTCTCCAGAGTTCTCCTCTCTCTCTCTCTGTATCCGCTAATTAGCTGTTATGTTATATCTACTGGGTAGGGCATAATATAGAAGGTAAAACTTCTGTTTCATTAGCATCAGACCCGTGAAGCATTTCTGCACTAGTCAGGTTTAGTGGCTACGTATAAGAGCAGAGTCTCTCTGCTCGTGACCTAACCCAAGCTCTGCAGGTTGGAGCTGCAGAAAAACAGAGGTTGCAGATGTCCACACCAGCTGCAGGTTCTTCCTCCATGCGCACATCTAAGAGTGTGTTGCCTGCTTCCTTGCTCTGCTTCACCTGGATGTGACTGTGAACGTCCAGTAGGCAAGAGTCTAACTTTCATTTGTGTATCTTTTTTCTACTTTCTGTTCCTCAGCTTCAGGCTCCCCTCATTGCCAGAAACATTATTCTTCTCATCACAGGAACTCCATGAAGATCGTTAAAACAAAAAATTTTAAATGAACAAAACATGCCATTGGAAAGAGCCAGAGAAATTTCTATTTTATAAGAGGGGACTTCACAAAGCAGCATAACAGTGCAGAATCATTGAATGAGTCGGGAGAGCTCTGGGTTGGGTGAGGTGGAAATATGATTGTAAAATCGGTTCCCTGGGGCTCTGGACTAATTACCTACCATTTCTGAGCCATGCCCCTGCTCTTAGCAAAACAGACCTGACGTCTTTTCTTCTCGTATCTCTGGAAGACAGGAACATAAATTGCATAACATGTGTGAAAACAATCTGAACTCCATGGAAGACAGGATGACAGCCTCAAGGTGTGGTATGATTTTCTTTCTGGAATTTGGCTCTCAAAATAATGACCTAAATAGCATTATTTTCAGGAAAAGGGATTAAAATATTTTACTTATCATGATCTTTAATTGCAGGAACTCAACTTGATATAACTTATTGACTCAGAAGTCCAATACAAATGGGATCAGATCTTCTTAAATTAAGGCAGATGCTTTACTGTATTAGTCAGGAGGGGCTAAGTTAATGCTGTGTAACAAGCAACTCCAAGATATCAGTGACATAACTCCTCAAATTATTTCTCACAAATGCAAAATTAGGTGGAAGTCCAGATAACTAATTCTCCACCTGTGCAGTGATCCAGCAGCCCATGCCCCCTCAGTCTGTGGCTTCACCATCACAACCTGAGGTCTTCTCCATGATTGCTGGACAGAGGGAGGAGAGACTGGAGACTCATATGGAGCTTTTCACTGTCCCAACCGGGAAATACTGCAGCCTGCTCCCTTACCATCAGCCATTATTCATCAGCACCATGTACATGTGCACCACTTCTGCTACACTCAAAAAGTGCCAGAAAGTGTAGTTTCTCCAGCGCCCAGGAGAGAAAGGGGAACTGGTGTTGGGAAGAGATTAATGTCTACCATACCAATATAATTACAAATACTGTTGGTTGCCATTCTGTGGATCCTAAGATGTAACTTAAGATGACAGAAACCCAACACTAACAACTGCTTTTGGAGAAACCTAAGACTATAACCAAGAAGTCAGTAATGGTAAGACCCAGATATTTAGTAGTTATCTTTCACACACAAAATTGATTCTATGGCTAAATTAAGTAATCAATGACAGGATTGTACTTTGGGATAAATAAAGCAAATAGGTTTATTTGCATAGAACTTTTCAGACCATTTAACATAATACAAACATTGTGAATCTTAACCTCAGAATATTAAAAAAAACTAATGACCACTTTTGAACATAGGGAACATGACCTTGTCCCCAGTACTTTCTTCAGATTACTTTGTATGTGAGGATCATACTGGGGGGATATGCTACATTATCACATTATGCTTACAAAGCTATTTTGCAGAATGTTATGGTTTTGATTTTAAATGCTCCCAATATCATGTGCTCAGCAGGCAGAATTTTTGGAATGTGATTGGATCACGGAGACTGTAATTATCAGTGGATTGATTCATGGGTGAGTTCATAGCTGAACATGCTGTTACTAGGTGGGGCCCGGTCAGAGAAAGTGGGTCACTGGGGTGGTGACCTGGAAGGGCACATTCTTGTCCGTTTCCTCCCTTCTCTCTCTCTCTCCTTCTTGGCTGTCAAGGGTGAGCAGCCCTCTTCTTCTCTACCCTCCCATCATGCCATTTCTGCCTTGCAGCATGGTATCCATGGACCACACCCTCTGAAATCATGAGTTAAAATAAACATCTCCTCCTTTAAGTTGTAGATGTTGGGTATTTTGTCTCAGCAATAGGAAAGTGACTAATATACCTGCAAAGTTAGTCTTTGAAAGCTAGCCTCATCAACTCTGGTTAATAAATAGGTATTTCTTCCTTCCACCCCTCCTTAGGCATCCATCTTTTCCTACTCTGCTTTTGAAGATATCCCATTGATACCCTCCTAGTCTTATATCCCACTCACTAACATATACTAAGATGAACAAGATATGGCCTCTGTATTATTGTTGTTAATTATTATTATTTTGAGACAGGTCCTCATTACGTTGCCCAGTCTTGAGCTCATGAACATCCCTGCCTCAGCCTCCCCAGTAGCTGGGGCTATAGGCATGTGCCACTGCACCTGACAAAGTTTTCTTTTTTAATGCTACACATAAATTAGAAGAGAATTAGATTCTAAATGAATAATGTAAATGTTCTATATGTTATTATGGACATAGAAATGACTATGGGAACATGAAACAGGTGAAAAATTTTCTCCTTTTGTGAATTAGAATCCCTTAGAAGATATCCATATGAACTATTATTAGATCTCTTCCATGCTTTACTTGGAAAAATAATATTCTGGCTCTCGGTTCTGGGGTTACTTTATGCCAGTTATATTGTATCTTATCTATTTTCGCCCACTGAGATAACCACACAATGTCTCTTGTACTCTTGTTAGAGAAATCATGCAGTAGCTCTCCCTCCTGGCTTCTATCACTTACAAATTTGATTAGCCTTCTTTGCACATTCTCTTCCAAGTCCCTAACAATAACTGTGCTCAAGGAAAGGTCAATGACCTATGTACAGAACTATAATCAGTATTAGGAAACTTCATGCCATTAGAGAATTATTTTCTGTCTTAAACCAATTTCAGCCTAAGTGAAAGCTCTGAATACAGGAAGTAATTTAAACTTTTCTAGGGAGACCACGGCCTTCCAAATATTCTTCTTGTAGAGAGTTTCATCTGAGAAGGGAGACCCTGCACTTGTTGCTAATGTTTATTTTTGACACTTCCTTTTCTAATTGTTATTTTAGAATGAGAATTCTCTGACTCCATATATTTCTGCTGGGGTAATTTCTTTGTTTTTGTTCGTTATTGCAAAATCGGCTGGTTAAGCTTAATTGTGTCAGCTTGATTGGTTGATTTGGAAGCTGCTCAAGGGATTATTAAAGCATACTTCTGGTGTGTCATGGAGGCATGACCATGAATACTATATGTTTCTGGCTCCTTCCTCTCTGGTGTTGTTCTTCTACTCTGCCTCCAAACCACTACGAATTAAGTGGATTTGCTCTGCCACTCCCTTCTGCCATGATGCTCTTGCCTTGGAGCCAGCTGACCATGGACTACATGCTCTGAAACCATGAGCCAAATGAAGAAACTTCTCTTAATTTAAGTTATGGGTGTCAGGTGTTTTCTCCCAGCAACAAGAAAGCTTACATACAGAATATTGGCACCAGAAGTAAGGTCATTGTTGTGAATATACCTTTCTGGGTGGCTCAAGACCCTTTAGAACTGGATTGTGAGATGTGTTTGGAAAGATTTGTAGATGTGGCTCAGAGAAGGCTTAGAATTCTGTAAGAAGAGGCTGGTGGATGATTCTGGTCAGATCTCAGACTCCCCAAATACTGATGGAATACAGACAGTAAAGCCTAGGCTCAGGAGGTTTCAGTTGAAAACAAGAGCCCTATTGGCAATTGGAATAGAGGGAATGTGTGTTATACTCTGGCAAAAATGGGTATGTTTTCCCTAGTTCTAATATTTTACAGAAGACTGAGATTAAATATGGTAGACTGATTGATCTGGCAGACCCAAAGTCCAGGCTGTGGCATGGATATTCCTGGCTGCTTTTATCTAGATTTATAGAAAGCATGAAAAGCAAAAAGCAGAGCAGGAAAAATAAAAAGACTTGAATTTTGGTCCCAAAGAAACTGTGTAAAGTTGGGACCAAATAGGTTTGGCTGCTAGGAAGATTATCATCCTTATAAGGAAACCAAGTGTTCATACGGGAATGAAAAGAAAAATGCCTTAAGGCCGTCTTAGAAATCAACAATACCTCACCCATTTTAGGCTCAGAAGTGCAAAAGTGTCAACATTTCATTTGAGAAGAGAATCCTTGGGACCCTGGCTTCCCAATCATTCACTGGAAAGGAGAAGATATAACCATGATTGAAGCAGGGCAATTATGCCCATTATAAAGTTAGAATCAATTTCATAGGCCACAGAGCTGGTATTCTATGAGGCAGAAGTGAAAAATACTACTAAGTAAATTACCATGTCTAATATAGCATTTCATTACTCAACCTATGTTTTATGTGCTTCTTTTTTATCTTTTACTTTGAAAAAAATTTATTATGACATATTAAAGATATACCATAGGTATAAAGGATAGAGAATGTCTACTTTACATCATTCAAGTCAAAGGAATAAAGGACAAAAATATAACTGAGGTCCTCTGTGTATCACACTTCCGTTCTCAGATCTGATCACTTTTCTAACTATGTCTATTCTTTCCATATATTTTCTTTATTTTAGAATCTATGTATCTTTAACCAATATATTATATTATGTTTTAAACACTATGCAAAGGACAATCGTTCTATCTTTAATCTATATATACTTTAGTCTCATTAGGTTGTAAATTTCATAACCCAAGCATCAGATAGCAAATTTCAGGCTATGTTTATAGAATTTCAGCGTGGAAAGAGAAAGGAGATGATGTCCCATTTCTGTCCTTTCATCAAGTACAGTCATAATGTCTTTGAAAGTGAGGCTTAAGAAGACAGGAGAACAAGTAATATAAGCACATGAAATGAAACAGAAATCTTACATCAGTGCAGGGCCAAGTTTATTTAACAAGTTAGTATCATGCTAGATTGTTAAATATGAGTTGGAAATAAGGCAAATTGAGACACTTTGAAAGAGTTAGAGAACAAATCTGTAGGAATTTAATGGGGGGCAGAAATCAGATCATGTAGAAGATCACTTTAGCTGTAGACCATTGTTACAGTTCGGGTCTAGATGTCCCCCCAAAGCCTCATGTGGTCATAGGCTTGGTCTAGAGAGTGTGAAGCTAGAACTGATTCATGATGTAATGCTAGCTAGGCTCAAGAGCCCTAGGACGAAGGGTGTGAGTGCTCCCCGCCCTAAGAAGTCTAAATGAGATAAAAGGGGCAGGGAGAGGCTGTTAACTCTCTTGTTATGTTTGCTGCCTTGTGTGCGCCATGTTGTTCCTGCTCTTTGATGTCTGTTTGTCATCCCTGCCATGGAGTTGGCTGATTATGGACTGAAACGTCTATGAACTGTAAGCCAAATAAACCCCTTCCCCTTTAACTTTGGTTGTCTGGTACTTTTGATCAGCAATAAGAGAAAAGTAACTAACATAGAAATTTGGTGGCAGAGAAGTGGGGTCTTTGCTGTGACATTACCTGGCCATGTGGCTCAAGAGCCTTTGGAGCTGGCTTGTCGGAAGGAGAAGAGTTAGGAAAGATCCAGAGATGCTGGCTACAGAAGCAGAGCTGGAAGGCCTTAGGTTGTTCTGTATGGGAGATTCTGGTCAGAGATCAGAAGACCAGAAAATTTATAAAGACAAGGCTGGGAAGGTTTTTGCTAGGAAGAAGGACTACATTGGCTGTTGGAGTCCAGATGATGAATGTTATGGCCTGGAAGAAAGTTTGTCTGCATTTTGTTCATGTCCAGAGACTTTTCCTGAGACTAAGGGTAGTGGACTAATTAATCTTACAGAAGAAATTTCAAGGCAGTCGAATATTGAGGCAGTGGCATGGCTACTGTTGGGGGATTTCACCCAGATCTATGTTGAGAATTAGGAACAAAAATCCCAGCAGAATGATTTAAAACATTTTGAGTTGGGCCAGAAAGGAAGCTCCAAGAAAGCTGTGGACTGCAACGACAGAGCAGAGCAGATCTTGATTACTGAGAAGGAACAGGAAAATAGAAAAGATGGTTTGAGAGTCACAGGAAGCAGCAAGACTCCACACTTTGCAACCTCAGAATTATAAAGGTGAAGGAATTTGCTTGGAGTAAAAAGTCCCAGAGAACCAGGTTCCAAAATGGCAACCAACACACCATGTTCCAGAATGGCGGTGGCTTAGGGATATTGTTCCAAAATGGCAGCCTAGGGAAGCTGTTCCAAAATGGTGGCAGCATAGAGAATTTGTTCCTCAGGATTTGGTTCAGAGTGCTCAGCAGTCCAGGGACTCAGCCCCTACAGCCAAGAGAGAGGGAAGACTGACTACTACTGCTCCAACTGGCAGCAGACCTTGGCATCATCATGTGGCACTGATTTTAGGCACATGCAGAATGCAAGAGTTGTGGGGTCAGGAAGGCTTCCACCCAGATTTCAGAAGAGGTCTGGGAGGCCAGGCAGTGTGCCCCTGGGAGGGCAGGCAGTGTGCCCCTGGGAGGACAGGCAGTGCGCCCCTGGGAGGACAGTGTGTGAGGCTGAAGGTGCAGAGGAGACCCCAGAAGTTTGGGGAAGCCAGGAGTGTGGATTGTCTGAGGAAAGCTGCAAGGAGGGAGCAGAACTGGCCCAAGAGAGAAGCCATGGGAGCTACAACCACCAAAAGTCCACAGGGGAGGAGTCACCCAAGCCATTCAGAGTTCACAACTTGCCACAGATTTCTGGGGATACTAGAAATGGAACTGTGGGATTTAATGTTTGCCCTACTGGATTTTGGACTTACTTTGGTCCCATTCCTTTGTATCCTCCTGTTTGTACCTTTTGGAATGGCAATGTCTATCTTGTGCCATTGAATGTTGAAAGTGTTTGACTTTCTTTTCATTTGTGCAGGGGCCTGCAGTTATGAGTTTTCCTTAAATCTCAGAGGAGATTTTGGACTTAGGCTTTTGAGCAATGCTAAAATGGTTAGGACTTTGGCAACTCTTAGAGTTAGACTAAATGCCTTTTGTGTAAAGGAATGTACATGAGCCTTTGGGGGCCCAGGGATGGAATGTTATGGTTTGGGTCTAGATGTCCCCCCAAAGCCTCATGTGGTCATAGGCCTGATCTAGACTGTGTGAAGCTGGAACTGATTCATGATGCAATGCTGGGCTCAAGGGCCCTAGGATGAAGGGTGTGAGTGCTCCCTGCCCTAAATAGTCCTAATAGGATAAAATGGGCAGGGAGATGCTGTTAGCTCTCTTGTTACTTTTGCTGCCTTGTGTGTGCCATGTTGTATCTTCTCTGTGATGCCTGTGTGTGGTCCCTGCCTTAGAGTTGGCTGATATGGACTGAAACCTCTACAAAGTGTAAGCCAAATAAAGCCCTTCCCTTTTAACTTTGGGTGTCTGGTATTTTTGTCTCAGCAATGAGAGAAAAGAAACTAGCATAACCATGTTCTAAATGGGAGCCTGAAAATCAGTTAGAGTGAGGCATTTGAAGGAGGAAGGAAAATTGAAGAGACTATCTATATAAATCAATTTCAGATCTGATGTGCCTTTTTTGGACACCATTCCAGAGCTGCTTGGGATTGGTGGTTGCATCTCAGGTACAGAGTGAGAGATCAGTAAAAGGTACTATAGTAATGAAGTTCACAGAATCAAGTATCACTTGAATCCCTCTAATTGGAACACCCTCTCTCATGGGAAGTCCAGCCCAAGAGTAGAGATCCAGGCTTGGCTCCTTCCTCCTTATATGCTAGAGAAGGATAAAGAAGGATAAAAACTCATGAAGAATGTACCATTACATTATATTTGAAATGTGAGCACAACTCCAGCCTTATCTACCATCTTCTCTCTGGGAGGGTTCAGAAGTAGCCTTGGAACTTGGTTCTAGTCTTGTACCCTTGATCTAGCCTTTCTGTTCTCTCTTAAAGCAAGTCAATCTTATTGAGACCTTGAGATTTTTATTTCTGTAGCTTCTGGGCAGAATAATTTTGGGATAATGTCTTTGTGTTTATTTTCTTTATATTTTTGTCCCTGTGTCACCTTGCTTCTCTCACTTCAAGTAGATAATCAATCTTTGTGATTATCTGTTCTAGCAGGTACTTTAGCAAGGTATAAAAGAGAAGCAGTTTTAAAGTTACAGCTCTTTAAGTCTTGTAGAACACAAATCCACTCAAAAAAGATGTAATAGGCAAAGTAAAAAGCAATACTACCTTTGAAGGACATCATAAAAAAAGAGCTATTCCCCAAGATTGAGCAGTAGAGATCTTGATAAGGCTGGAGAACCACAGATGTTGAAAGGCTTGAATGGGTAGTTGGGATTTCCACACAGTAGCAGAGATGCCACATTTAAAAACTGTATCATAAGCTTTGTTAGTGGCATGAGATGTTGTGACTTTGTTAGGGCTACTGCCATGCACAGTACTACAAACTGAGTAGCTTAAACATGAGAAATAGGTTTTCTCAGTCCTGGAGACTGGATGTCCAACATCAAGGTGCTGGTAGGATTGGTTTCCTCTGTGAAGTCTGTCCTCAGCTTTCAGATGGCTGTCTTCACATGTTCCTATCTTTGTGCATGTAGATATGTATCCTGATCTCCACTTCTTATAAGGACACCAATCAGATTGAATTGGGGCTCACATTTATAGCCTCATTTTAACTTAACTACCTCTTTAAAGGTCATATCTCCAAATATAGACACATTCTGGGATATTGGAAGCAAGGGCTTCAATGTATGGGTTTTAAAGGACATAACACATCTCAGAAGACACATAGATATCTAAGATTCTAAATATCTTGGAAAGGGGAAGTTGCCCCAAAATGAGAAGAAAGAATTTCATAGCCTTGTGGACATAGGTGCAGTATATTGATAATGAATATTAACAATAGGGGAATATTAGATTTAGAATTAATATCATTTATCAAAAATAACGTGACTGACTTGTTGGAGCTGGGAAAGGAGAGGGAAGAGGAGAGAGGAAGGGGATTGAAAATGATCAAGATATCTATGTACCAAATCCCCAAAGGAATGTAATTAACATGTACTAAAAACATATACCAATTAAAAAGAAAAGACAGTGACTAGTTTTTTCACCCTGGAGTCCACCATCAGTATTTAGTAGTATAAGAGGAGAATCCACAGGGAGCTATACTGATGGAGAATACTGATGAAGGACACCTAGTTTACCATTCAGAGTCAGCTTGGTCAGACTAAAGACTTTCTGGTGAAGTACCCAGAATCACTCAGATGCAACAGGATTGTTTTGCTTAAGATGCTTATAAAATGTTCCACAAAATCAGGCAAACTGTCTTATTGGTAATAGGGCAAACCCATAATTTCCTTTTGAGGTGTCAATTCTAATTTTAAATATTATAAGAAAAGCATTGTCTAGTAATGTTTCCTGTGAGAGATATTTATAAATAATTACAGCATGTCAGCTGGTGTGCTGTGGTTGGTGAAAATAGGTTTCTTGTCTTCTCACTTTCAGCAGGGGATCATGACCTCCTAAAACACCAGTCTGTAGTTTAGCATTTTAATTTAATTTACATTTGCATTGCACAGGACAGTGCCTGAAACTAGTAGCTTATGGGAAAAACACACAAATGTCCAGAGGAGTAATAACTATGAAAAGGCGTGAGGGGGAAGAAAAGTAAATGAAAGAGACATAGAAGAAGAAGACGGTAAAGAAGATGACTGTAGAGAAACAATGGGGTAAAAATAGAGGGAGATGACAGGAAAAAGAAGAGAACAAAAGACAAGGAAGGAAGAAGAGCGAATCTTTGGCAAGGAGAAAGCAAACAGAGCACACCCAAATGAGGGCCAGCATCTTTCACTTTCCCATTGAGCAGAGCAGAGTGGGTGGTGGCCCCGGGACCTCCAACCTCTGCAGTAGGACGCACCTGCTTCTCTCGGGGATTTACCTATACAATAAGCAATGGATGAAACTTGGAAATCTACCAGGAGCTCTCCTTGACAAGCGTGGAGCCCTCATGTAGCATACATTGGCTCCAGCAGAACGTTCTTGCTCCACTGTGCTGTTTTCATGTCTTTTTTATGTTGGGAAGATCCTGTGAGGTTCAGGAAGGGAGAGAAGCAGGGTCCGCTTGCACACTCAGGAGCTCAGCACAGCCGAGGTGTGCAGAGGGAGGTCTTCTGTTGGCGTCAGGACCACTGGGGCCGAAGGAACCCTTACAGACACTAAGCTTTCTCTTCCTAGAAACACAAAAGTCAACCTTTCCTTCTGCTTCCTGGAAAATTTGCCTTCTCTCTAAACATAGTATTGATTTTCCTCTCTTTTTCAAGCAAAAATCCAAACAACTGCACCCTATTTACGTTTTTCTTTCCATGCTCATCATCTGTGCTATCAGGAAGTCTTAACAAGTCAGGTTTTTTAGGAGGCCTGTGCTGTTATCATGACTGCCCTTGGGTTGATGCACATAAACACCGCCAGGGATGGGCTCGCTGCCTTGGCAAAGCCACCATGGACAGAAGAGAAAATGTAAGTATTTATTTGGGAAAATGTACCCAATAGTTCCTTGGAAATGAAATATATGAGTGCTTTACAGTTCCAGGCTGTGAGTTCATTAAGCTTCCTTAGAAGTGTACAGAGGTGCTTTTGAGGTTAAGCTCCTCGACATAAGTCACTCTTCTATGAGTGAATTTCCTCATAATTCAAACTGCTCATTTAGAGTTCAACACTGGAAAATGTTACCAGAGGCAAGTGTACAGAAACATACTCTCTGTCTCTTTGCCTTCTTGAACAGAGAATATTAAACTTTGGACAACAGCTTTTTTCTGATGAGCTAGGCTAGATCTTAGGGAGTTCTGTAATTGTATTTGATAACAAAAAGTTTGTGTTTCCAGATTTCCGTTTTCTATGTTTAAATAATTGTGATTTTCAAATCTCTCTGTCTCTCATTTGGACTCTTCTACACGTAGGGCTAAGTATCAAAGCATATGGTTCTAGTGCATGAGTTTTGAGACATAATGTCTATTTTGTGAAAAAAAGGAGCATTTTTGTTTAACTTAAAGGCATATTGGGTAACTGATTTTGCTAGAAATATGCACTGAATGAAGGAGGAATTGCTATATTTAAATGACCACATTGCTTCTTAGTCACTGTAAGAAACTTCTCACATAGTCATTTACAACTTTTAATTACATAGGATCTTTATAAGTTAAACTGCTCACCAAACAACTTGGTTTAACTTTCTGCCAAATAATTTCCTCGTGCCAGCACAAACTGTATATCCCAGAAAAAACAGACTTGTAAAGTCCTAAGCTACAGTGTGTGTGTGTGTGTGTGTGTGTGTGGTATTTGTCCCTAGATTTACCTCAAACAAACAAAAGATAAAATTTGCACAAATAAATTTAGCTCACTAGGATGTTTCTTGTCTAAATTTATGTTTTTAAAGCTACTATATAGAAATAAATAGGGATATAAACAGTTTTCCTTTTGTATTAGGTGTGATGTGAAATCCTAGTGCACTAGCTACAGACATTCTGATGACCATGTAGTAAGCTCTGTGGGAATAAATGCCCACAGCCAGCTAATTCTGCCATTCATCATCGGTGACTTTACCCGGAGATGCAGCTGCTTTTGTCTCCCGACACACGTCGTTATAGTTGTGGAATTCACCACATTATCATGTTCAGTATCTTTTCATGTTAGCTTTCCTTAAATATTGACTATCTCTACATAATAATTTAAAAAATATCTTCCTGTGTTTCAATGTCTCCTGTGACATCCCTCTCTCGGCCACATTCTGGGATGGTATCAGCTGCCATGTGTGTTTCCAGGATAAGGCTGCTATACCTTGGCTCCAATTTGGACAAACGAAGTTGCTTCCAGAACATTACAACAAATTGGAGAGAGTCTATATAATCAGTGGAGAATTTTTGTGGCTTGCAAATAGACCCCAAGTTGTTAGTAATGAATATTCCATAAGCAAGAAGCCCTTGTTTCAGTTTTAAATGTTACTGGGGAAGCACAGATTCTGTCAAAGTACTTATTTTGCTAAATACTTTTGAACTTAGCAAATGAGTTCGGAGATTAAGCAGAAAGAAGCCAAGCTGGAGTGCCACGAGCATCCGAAGTGGGATTTTCATGTACAAGGTGAACTCGGACGGAGTTCTGGAAGTTACACTCATCTTCCAAAGAGCAGAGGGATTTGTTCAGATTTTCCAAAGCTCCAGCTCTAGGTTCAATCAGCTTTGTTTATATGGCTGGAAGGTTTCTATTTTTAACAGATTGGAAGTGTTCCTTGCCAGTGATTAGGAAACACACTGTTCCGTGTTTGGAAGACTCTTGACTCTCAGGTGGCCAGACCACTCTGCGTGTTTTGGGACTTTGCTGAAAAAGGAGAGCTACATTTACACAACCTGATTTCAAACAGATATGTTTGGAACAGTTAAGAGCTGAAAAAGCCTTTGAGAGCACTTAGTTAAGAAACGTGATTTTAAAGATAAGAAAAGCAAGGCCTGGCAGTGAAAAGAAAACAACCAAACTTATGCTGTAAGTTAAGCTGATTCGCTTGGGCTTCAGTCCGTCAGGGATTTAATCACAGGAAGATTTTTTCATTTCTTATCAGCTCCCTATTTAGGACATACCATGTGCCAACGGGGTACAAAGATAAGTCCAGGGTATAATCAGGAGCTGAATAATGAAGTAAGGGAAAAACAATAACTGCAAACCGAAAACACTCTTAAAAACTTGTTCTATTTAAAAAAATGTGATTGCATCAAACAAAAATGCTTCTGCCTATGTAGCAAGGGAAATATCAGAGTGCAGAGACAACCTACAGAATGGGCAATGTTTACAAACCACATCACTGGCAAAAGATTGATATCCAGAATATGTAAAGAAGTAAAAAATCTTCAGTAAGAAAAAAAGGAACATTTTTAAAAGGGGCAAGAGATCTAAGTAGACATTTCTTAAAGGAAGACACAAATGGCCAGCATATAGGCAAAATGCTCAACATCATGAATCATCATGAATATGCAAATCATGGCCACCATGAAGTATCACTGCACTCCACTAAAGATGCCTGTGGTCAAAAAGATGAAAGATGGGCTGGGAATTTAGCTCACTGGTGCCACGCCTGCCTTTCAAAGCAAGGTGCTGAGTTTGATCCCCAGTACCAAAAAAAAAAAAAAGACCAAAGATGAAAAAGTACTGAAGATGATGTAGAGAAAAGAAAACACTTGCACCCTGTTGGTTGGAATGTAAATGGAAAACAATGTAGAAATTCCTAAAAAACATTAAAAATATAAGTACCACATGACCCAGAGATTCCACTCCTAGTTATATGTACAAAGGAAATTAAATCCATGTGTTGAAGAGACATTTGCACTTCTATGTTCATTGCAACAGTATTTGTAGTAGTCAATGGAGTCAGTCTAAGTGTCCATCATTTGATAAGTGACTATAAAATACTGTGGTGTTTATGCACAGTGGAATAGTATTCAGCCACAAAAAAGAATAAAATCTTGTCATTTTTAACAACATGGATGGAACTGAGTATCATTTTCTTAGGTGAAATAAGGCAGGCACAGGAAGGTAAGTACTGGAAGATCTCACTTGTGTGTGGAATCTAAGGTAACTGAACTCATGAAACACGAGAGTGGACCAGAGATCAGAGACTATGGGAAGGGCGAATGGGAAAAGGCTAATCAATGGATGCTGTAAAAAACACATAAGAGCATGAAGTTCAGGTGTGTTATTGTGCGGTAGGGTAACCACAGATAACAATAATGTCCTACACATTTCTAAAAGCTAGGAGAAAGCACTTGGAAAGCTTTCACCATGAAGAAATGATGAATGTTTAAGACAGATATAATCAACCTGGTCTGTGTATTACATAATGGATATATTTATCAGAATATCCCATAGAAGCCTGACAATGGGCACATGTTTTGGAGTTTTTCTTAGTTAAAAATAAATTTGTAAAGAGGTTGCTCTTTTCAGTGGAAGTGCCAGTGTTTCGGTAGGGAAAGCAAGAGCGGTGGACAAAGACCACGAGCTGCATGCAGAGGTGGTTTGCGAGTCTACTGAGGATGCCGGGTGTCTTGAGGAGCAAGGGAGCATGCTTGGCACACACAGGAACTTGGAGGACAGCGGGAAGGTCCATGTACTGCACCGGGGATTCAAGAGAGGAGGCAGCAGGGCAGAGGGTAGATGCCGCATGTCTGGAGAGAGTCTCGGACGTCACTCACAGTGCAGAAATGCCGAGCTGTGTATGCCAGGGCAGACAGGATGACTTGCAGTTCAGAATTACAGAAGCACCCGTGTAGAGATGGTTCAGGAGAGGAAGAGGAGCAGGGGCGAGAACACAGTGAAGGCATGTGCAACCAGGGAACAAAAGGAACGACGCCAAGAGGAAGGGTGTCGGTAGGGACAGAGAGGAAGGATGGAGAGATCAACTTGACAGGTGCTCATGGTGACGAGATGTGAGGATAAAGAGAGCTCAGATTTTTCTCTCAGACTCCTGGTGGATTAATATCTTTTAACGTAATGAGGAGTCAAAAAATGCAAACATGTTCGTGATGGAGAGTCAGGGCACTATTCTTATTAATATTGGGCATTGAACCCAGCACTTTCCACGCTGAGCTACATCTCCAGTCCTTTTCAATCTTTCTTGAGACTGAGTCTTCCTAACTATCTAAGGTGGCCCAGCTGGGCTGAACTTGCGATACTCCTATCCCAGCCTCCCGAGTGCTGGGATTACAGGTGGGCACCACGACACCTGGAAAATTTAGAGCATGTTGAGTTTGACATGCTATGGTGACCCAGAGTCCTGTGGATCTATGAGTCTAGAACTCAGGATGGCCGCTACTTAGAAGCCTTTTATTCCTCTAAACCTTCTAGCTACTTAAGGATACTATTTGTGATAATAGAGTGTGGCCTACCCGAAAATGTGATCTCAGAGTTAAGTTATTACACTGCCTTCCCATACCTTGCCAGTCCACCTCCATTCCTCTTCTCTGTCTTCCTTTCCTTTATCCTTTTTGGTTTTTTTGGTACTGGGGATCGAACTGGGGACCTTGTGCTTGTGAGGCAGGCGGCGGCACCACTGAGCTAAATCCCCGGCCCCTACTTTCCTTTATCCTTTAAAAATTTACTTTGGAAAAAAATTTAGTTTGGGTCCAGGGACATAAGCTTGAATTTGGAGTAATATCCCTTCTGCAGTCCAGCCTCATATTTTGTCATAGAAGGTCTATAAAAATGAGTTATAAAATGAGTTTATAAAATATCAAGCATATCCCACTGCGTAGAAATAACACTAAAATGAAATAGGGAAGATGAAGGGGGTTTGAGACCAAAAGTCGACATGAAGATGTTGTGTTATTGTGATGATTCTGTCATACCTCCTCAATGCATTCTTAGACATTTCCTGCAGCGTCAAAGCTCAATTCTTTGGAGATTTAAAAGACCCAATTCTCCTGGTAGCAGACGACCACCACATGCCTTGGCCAGGATTCTCCTCCGCTCAGTGCATCTGCTCCCTGTTCTGTGATCCTGGGCTCTATTAAACCCATGACCTTATTGCTACCATTCTCATCCTGAAAGTATTTCTCCCACATCCTCAGGTGTCTCCCATTTGCTTTCCTTACATTGACAGCTCGACTCCTCAAAGGTACCTGCTAGTTTTCTCAACTTTCTCACTCCCTGTTCTTTCAGCAGCATTGGGCAGTCACTCCTTTGTTTGCAAGAAGCTTTCTCCACTTGCATCCCAGGACAAGGTTTTCTTGGCTTTTCTCATGACTCAGTCAGGGCACATTTTCAGCGGGTTTGCTGGGTCTGCTGAACTTCTTTTCACTGTATTAGCATAGGCTTACGATGTATGATTATCACATCCATCGTGGGGAGTTGGCACACACATACTGCAGTCACCAAAAGGGTGACTTCCCCTCCTGTCTCCCCTCCCCAGGTCTCCTCCTATCTTTGCAAGGTCTACCTCCCTGTTTCTTATCATCGCTCCTTTATTTTGCTCTTTATGTGTATTTTGAGACCTCCTCATGTTTCAGGGCTCAGACAGTGCGCATACTCCTTCAGTGGGCTTCCTAGGTGAGCTCGTGGTGTCCCATATGGCTAATTACCACGTAGTGCTAAGGACTCCAACATTCACCTCCAGCCCCCACTTGTCCCTCCTCTTGAGACTCACACAGCTACCTTGCTTCCAACACCTACATCGAGAGGCTGATGACAATCTCATAGCTACCACGGGTGAAGCACAGCTATATTCCCTCCTTCGCAGTTGCTCCTTTTCCAGGCGTCTTCATTTCCTTATGGGAAGCATCAAAAGCACCTCAAGTTGCTCTTGACTCCCCCTCTTTTCATATGACATCAAGTCTGCTAGTTTTATGAGGCTGCTTTGACAAATTATCTGAAAATCAGTGACTTAAACTAACAAAGTTATTGTGCCACAGCTCTGGAGCACACAAGTCCAATCCAGCTGGACTGAGCCCACGTGAGGCGTGGAAGTCTCCGAGGAGACTCCGTTCCCTGAGCTGTAGCTACACCACTGCAGTTTCTGCCTCGATGGCCCAGAGCATCTCTTCTGTGTGGACACTGGACGCCACTTCCTGACCAGGCTCGTGACGGGAGGCGCACTCTCCTGAGTAACGGAGGATTGCCTCCTCATTCTCAGTCACATCTGCAAAACTTTTTTTTTTCCAAATAGGGTATCATTTTTCAGGTTCCAAGGATTATGACTTTATATCTTTGGATGGTCATTATTCACCATATTATAATATTTATCCACAAATCTTGATTGTTCTGTTTTCAAAATGTATCGAGACTCTAACTAGTTCCCATTTCTGCCTCAGCCACTAATGAAATTTATCATCTATCACCTGAATTGTTGCAGTGGACTTCTGACTCTCTTTCTGCTACAGAGCTTGTTCTCTTCAGTGAACTGTCCATCCGGGAGCCAAGGGAATCCTATAAAAAGGAATATTATTCAGCCATAAAAATAATGAATTGTTGTCATTTGTGGCACTAGGGATGGGACTGGCAGACATTGCGTTAAGTGAAATCAACCAGATATGGGAAGAAAGCTTAGAGAGTGGGTAGAAAAATACAGTCGGCTAAGAGAAGTTAGTTTCAGTACCACACAGCATACGTCGCAGGGTCACCGTGGTTAACAGCAATTTGTTCCATACTTCAAAATGCTGAGGCAAGGAAGCTCTGAAGGTTCACAAGGTTCATAAATGATAGATGCTTGAGGACTGGGAAGTGCTAATCTCTCAGACTTGGTAACTACACGGCGTATAGGTGCCAGGTCATTGCACTGCACCCCAGAAATACGTGCACGTGTGATGTTTCAGTCAGGAAACAGCCGCATCCGGTCACACGGCTGCTTCCGGTCACACGGCTGCTTCCGCTCACGGCATCCCCGGCTCTGTCTTCCTCCAGCGGCTCGTGCAGGCTCGGCTTCACCTGTGAGCCCATCTCGCTGGGACCCACCTCCTACAACTTCTTCTTTCCTGGGTTGCTCAGGGAGATGGAGTGGTCTCCTTGCCTCTTCCTGAACATATCAAAAATGCTCCCATGTTCTGCAAGGAAAGCTTTCTCATGTTACCTCCATGATTTGCCCTCGCTTTATTGAAATTTTTGCTCGAATATCATACCTCAGAGTGGCTTTCCCTGACCACTCTCTTCAACCTTTCTCCCTTTCCCTCTCTAATTTTTTGGTGCACTGTGCTCCTCTTTGGAACACTTACCACCACAGAATATGTGCTCTATTTATTTGTCTGTGTACTGCTGATCACACACAATACAATGTAGACCTCATGTCCATTTTGTTCCTTGCCCGAAATATGATCAGGACCCAGCTTTGTTAAAAGAGACTCAAAAGCACCACCAACAACACAGCTAGATACAAAGTAGGATATTTGAGGATTGCCTACTGGCTACAAATAATAGCATCAATGTCTTCTTTAGTCTATTCCAGGATATAAATCATATATAATCAATCTAACCATATCACAACATTCTTTCTGTTTCAGTGTTGTTTGACATCTTAAAGGCTGATCATAAAACAAGACCTTCTAAGGGCCCCTGCGTTCCCTAGTGAGATGTTGATGGTCCATGTAGATCAACAGAGGAAATAGTTGAGAGTCAGTTTAGAGAGTCAAGGCCATGTTCTGCTTTACCCAGGTGTCCCACACCATCGAAATGGGGCTGGGGCCAGCGGGCTGCTTACCATTCCTCTCAGGTCCATTAAGAATGGCTTCAAGCCAGTAATAACGGCTTCAGGAGACCTGTGAGGAGGGCTTGACCTATGTCCTGGACTTGGGCAGATGAAGAAACTATTGGCAGCCTCATGCTTAGAAACCTTTCAAAGTAACAGGTGATAGCTTTATCTTAGAATGGTTGTATTAGAAAGTACCGTCAGGGTTACAAATATGAATTCCACAATGTGTGTTTCACTGATTCATTTTGGATTCTGTCAGATGGGATCTTTTGGGATTCTTCTCCAAGAAAATCCATAAAGCAAACAGAATCCTATCCCTTCCTAAGCTGGAAAAAAGAAAGAACCCTTCACTTCTGTTCTGTATGTTGACTTTCACAAGCATTGGATAATTTTGGATGGCTTAATGCAAGAGCTGGAGATCCACTTATCTGTTGGGGAAGAAAAACAAAAATAACCACTGCAAAATGTGATAAATGCTATATATCCGCTTGCTGTCAAGTGCGAATAGCAGCTGAGAGGGGGAACAGAAATGATTTCTGAGGGAAGGCCGTCTAGGAGCTCTGAGCAGGTGAGGCTTGTTTCGGGCTTTGAGGAAAGGGCAGAGAGGAGGCAGCGTTCTGGGGCTAGGAGGCTCCGCTCCCAGGAGACTCAAGGAACAAAGCGCCCGTGACCTCGGCTGGACAGTGGTAGGCACATGAGGTCTGGCTGTGGAATAGAGACAGGGCTAGGAGACGAAGTTTAAAGCAAGAGTTTCTGGAAAGCATCACAGGTGAACCTACATAGACAGCATCCTCCGCCTTCTGCTGGTGGTTAGGAGCCTAGAGTGCCATGGTACCCTGGCGGCAGGCTCCTAGAGAAACTTCTCTGCTTGTCTCATGTGTTTCTAGCCCATCCGTGCATACAGTAAATGACATCTTGTTACTTGACTCCTTAGAATGGACCAGTGAGATCTGTAATAATTTTGCGATGCCTGCCAGAGGTTACCCGTGGCTGCTGCTGCAGCACACACACCCTTGTCCTCTGTCTCAGCGTGGTGTCCAGAGCTGGCCCTCTGTTATTTCCCTGCCCTGCTGTACCTGGTGCCTTTGCTGTTCCTTGTCTTGAGGTGACTTTTGCTGAGTCTTCTTCTCCTTGATCTCGCCCTCTGTCACCCTTGAGGCCTAGACTCGCTGCTGGGCATGCTTCACACTATTCTGGGTTTCATTGTCGCCTCAAGATCATCAGAAAATCTCAGATGCCCATGGCACATACACTGCCAAGTCCACAGCTGGTAGTTGTGACTACATTACTTGTGAACTCTGTAAGTATTTACCTCAGGGTAAATACTTCTTGCACCTTTCGTGTACAGCAAATAGGCTTGAGCTCCCTCACACATAGTAGGTGTTCAATAAATATTTGTTCAACCAATTAATAAAGTATTTGGCTACATAAGATGAATATGGGTAATGGTTTCCGACTATCTATTTTTGCAATGCTGGGAATCGAACCCAGGTCCTCACACATGCGAGGCAACTGCTCTACCATTAAACTATACCCCCAGCTTTTTTGGATTATTTAAAACAGCATGAAACAATATACATTTATGAATCTAATCTGTCTCCTAAAATATAATTCTAGATTTTAATATGCATATTTCAAACTTTTCTATAATCCTTATGCTGGAGGGAAATATTTAACTATCTCTGAAATAAATTTTACAAATCAAAATTAAATGCATTTCAAATATGTAATAGCAACAGTGTATACTGACAATAAAAATAAGTATTTCCACTATGATTTTGAGTAATTCCAGGTGTTTTACCTTAGCATTTTTATGAAAGCTTCTTCTAAATCACTGTCAGAAATAATTTTCTTATTTTACAGCTGAGGTATATTAGCCTGCATGGATTTGCAATGGCAAATGTGCTAAATAAAATATAACATATGGTTTCAGTAAATTCAGCAGAAGAGTTATTTCAAAACCTGAACATAATGCTGAGAGCCAAGCCATCGTCTCTTCATGAGGGGAAATGGCATCAGTTTGTGATAATTTTATTATTTCATGGGATTTAAATATGTTAATGGCTCAGCTACATAATGATTTCAGTTCCAAAAAATCCAACATCTTCTGTTTGTGGTCTTTTCTCCTGATTTGTAAAAGGGCCATATACACATTTAATTTAAATTTAAATTTAATTTGTCTGTAAGAAAAAACTGGGCAGAGTGAGCCCATGTTGTATGATTCTGTCATCCATTCATGTGGTCCCAAACACACAATCTCTCTAATCAGATTACGGCCTGAAGAGTATACAACTGAGATTCGGTCATCTAATTAACTCACATTCCTTCCACCAGCCTCTAACTGTGGACTGAAGTAGAGTCTCTAGACATTTGTTTTGCATACTGATCACTTAAAATTTTGTTCAAATGTGGACTCTGGCTTAGTGGCTCTCAGAGAATCTAGACGTTCTGCACTTCCAAAAAGCTCCTAGGGGACTCCAGGAGGATCTGGAGGTTTCTAGTGTCTGGACCCTGCTGAGGGCCCTGGAGCTGGGGAGCCCTGAGCCCAGGGGCCACAGAAAACTGGGTGCTATGTCTTCATCAGAGCCCCGAGCACTGCTGGGCGGACTGAGTGCGCTGCATGTTGCTGTTGGGAGGTGAGATCATGCTCTCACAAAGCCTCCACAGTTTTCTCCTCCCTTCCAAATATGGACTTATCACGGCTGGCAGCCCCAATTCTGTTTCTGGCACCACCTTTCTCCCAAACACACATTCTACGTTATTGTTAACTTGCCCTTTCCACGTGCTTTTCCATTCCCTTCCTTCATTCCCCTGGGAAGTCAGATTGTTAACCCAGCCCGCATCTGTCTCTCTCCTTTTCTGCCATCATTACATTTCTGTCATCACTAATCATCATTAACATTTACAAAGAGCTTGCAATGTGTGGAGCTTCACGTGCATGATGTAATTTAACCCTTAAAAAAACTACGAGTCAGGTATTTTTAAGCCTTTTTTTTTCTAGGTACGTTTTCTTTTAAATTTTGTTATATTATTAATTTTATTGGTACATTTTAGGTATACAATATAATGACATTCATCACTGGGAATTTGCACCTTTTCATACTCTCTCTTGGTTCTTATTTTTTTCCCCCTTCCCCTGCCCTCCCTTCAACCCCTTCGCCCCTCCCTGTTTACAAAGACTTTGTTTCCATTTGTTTTCATTTTCTCATATTAATTCTATAAGCCTATTTTTCTTAATGAAGAAACTGAAGCCAAGAAGCACAGTTGCTAATCTATGTGGGTAGGGAGTCATGAGATGGGGTGGAATACTATCTGCCCATAGATACTGCTCCTAGCCGGCCGACTTTGCTGATCCCCCACCCCTGCAGCCCCTGTAAGTCTGCACTAACCCTAATTAGGATGTAAACAAATCAACTCTTTCTTGCTATAACTCTAATTAATGTGCCACAGGCATGTGGCAGCCTCTTGTGACCTCGGTGATAGTATGGACATGAAAGTCATTGTCATGTAACCTGTTATGTATGCAATACTGGGGTGTCCTTCCCAGAGCTCCTCTCTGGGGTCTCTTTTTCCTCCTGGGAGCTTGCATTTGTGCTCATGTGGTCATAACTTACCTTCCTCCACAGGCTTGTACTTCAGCACAGGTGAGATAAAGCCAGGTCTTGATGCCTTTTATCGAGGATGTCCCATCTCATCCTAAGAAGTAAAAGTGAATCATAGAGTCAAGATGAAAACAGTGAACGCCACATTCTTCATGAGTTGTTTCCTGGTTTGGTGATTACACACAGTCTTTCACTTCCTCAGCAATTTGTGCATAGTTTTGGCTCTTACTATATGGGTAGATGAAACAATGAAGGCTCAATTCTTAACTTCTAGCTCAAGACCTGAATTTAAATCAGAATATTATATAACTGAAGCAATTCTTTAGGTCACTATTTTAAGTATGCCAAGGATTATGTGACCTTAAGCAAGTAGGTGTGAAATCTAGTCTAGACCGGAGCCCAGCGATCTTTCTTGGGTGGAGTTCCGTGAGAGAATCAGTCTCTAATGCCCTACAACACCCTTCGGGGCAATGACTTTACATCTCTCTTGTGCACCTGGAATGGCACTATGTAAGTGCTACTTTTGGGAAAACTGAGAAAAGGGCCACAAATTATTTTCTGTGTTCTGTGGTCAAAATACAGAACTAGCTTGAGAAAATTTTGTGATTCATCCACTCAGAAGAAATGCTTTTCTTTGCTTTTTTGTCATCTGCACACAGGTAGGTACAGGCAAATGCCCTGCATGTCAGAAAATCTTACAAGCTCAACCAAGGGACTGCAAACTCAAGGATCTGCAATAAGGGTGATGTTTATTATTACTGGTATTTCCCTTAGTGCATCACAGAGGCATGGGACTGAATCCGTGTGCCGCTCCTTTTGTATGTGCTGGCATCACCCTCTCCGTCTCCTCGCTTACCTTCAAACGCCCCGTTGTATACAGTCCTTTCAAACAAGTCCTACACATTTTCCTCTGGCATAAGGAAATTTGGTCTTGCTACACCTGTAATTTTTCTTAAGGTATTACATTTTTTTTTTCAAAGTAAAAGTAGTAGGAAAAAAAATGTAGATAGAAAGCAACAATGACGAAAAATCTGCTCTTTGTTTCGTCTCTTCCATAGACTTTCCTCACAAAAGGGCATTGGACCTGGCTCTCCAGTGTTTGAGCACTGAGAAATTTTGGAGCCTTAAGTAGATTTTCCTGGTTTTTTCTTAGGGGTGAATGCGGTTCCTGCGGAGCTGCCCCTCTCCTAGGACTACAGAGTTATAAAGAAGCAATAATAGGGTGACCCCAACTGACCAGCTTGTCCCCTGTATTCCTGAGATTCAGTGGGAGATTCCTATAGGAGGAGGCTCCTTTCTTCAACCAAATTTACTGATGCACCCCAACCGGGATTTAATTTAACGTAGAGGAAAAAATGGAGACATTTTGTCAATTCTGTATGTTTAAGAGGAGTTTATTTTTATTACAAAAATAAGGAAAGGAGTGAGTGAAGGTTAATTCATATGTATAACTCTTCATTCTTCAAATTGAAAAATATGTAAATAATCATAAGAAGTTGGTTTCTCAGTGTAGCAGTCTCTGCAGATCTCTTGTTTGAGCCGAGCCCCTTCTTTAATCCGAACCGTACCCCCTGACCCTCTGTGCTGTCCCAGAGAGAGTGTGGAGCAGCCCCTCAGAAGCCAGCCTCCTCTCTGTGCAGGCTTCGCTCTCTACTCTGAGGCCACTGCTGCCTGCCCACTAGCGGGGGCCCTGGCTCCACTTCGGCATCCCGTGTCTCCGGTCTGCTTCTGTCTCCAGGGTTTCCCACGCCCATTGAGAAGTCACTCCGCAGGTCAGGGCTGCAATCTGTTTACTCCTCCGACCTGCGAATCTCTGCTGGCCCTTGAGGTTTGGTAAAAGACTCTGCCCGCCTTCTTTCCTTAGGGAAGAGTAGTAAATTAACGGCTGTAGCGTTAATGTTTTTCAAATACTATTGATTTTTCTCTTTTAAATTCATTTTAAATAAACAATAATCGTATACATTTATTCCATACAACATGTTGTTTTGCAATACATACATTGTGGGATAGCTAAAAAGGCTACTACACATATGCATTTCCTTACATTCCTGTGCTTGTGTGTGTGTGTGTGTGTGTGTGTGTGTGTGTGTGTATGGTGATGATACTTACAAACTACCCTCATTGATTTTCAAGAACATAGAACATCATTATCAATGATAATGACCATGTTGCATTGAACATATTCCTCCTATCAAACTAATTTTGTATCCTTTGACTAACATTTTCGCAGGTAGCCCCTATTATCCATGTGGTCTGGTTAATCCTATTTTCCTCTCTACCTTTAGTTTGATTTTTTAGATTCCACATATAAGTGAAATCATATGGTATTTGTCTTCTCTTCTTTGCTTATTTCACTTAGCATATTGTCCCCCAATTCACCCATATTTTTGAAATTACAGGATTTCCTTCTTTTTAAAGGCTAAGTAATATTCCTTTTCAGATACCCATCACAGTTTCTTTATCCATTCCTCCACAGATGGATATTTAGATTAATTTTATATCGTGGCTACAGAGAATAATTCTGCAATGAATATAAGGCTTATCTCCTTGGTCTTCTGATTTAATCTCTGTGGCTCTGGACCCAGTAATGGGGTTGTTTGATCATCTGGTAATGCTGTTTTAATTTCTTGAGAAACCTCCATACTGTTCTTTTTTTTGGGCTGTACTAATTTTATATTCTTACCAGCCATGTAAATGAGTTCCTCTTCTCCACATCTTCTTTCATATTTTTGAGTGACTATCATAGTCATTATTTTCTTCCACATTGTTCTTGGTAGATACACGGTTTGCAGTGCTAGAATATCCAGGGCTTGTAAATAATCAGCACGTACAGCAACAACTGAATGCCCCAGTGAAGGTGTGTTTAAGGAATTAACCATCAAGAATTACCCTTTTAGGGAATCTCCCTTTCCTCTTTACCCCAAATGTCCAATATTAAATGTCAAATATGAGAGTATCTTCTGCTACAGTACTTGAAAAGATAATAACCTCTGGTGGAAAATATTTGCCAAAATGTCTATTGTGTTTAATAATCCATGATTCCTATGGTTAAGTCAAGCTGACATCAAAATCTTTTTCAGGATCTAGTTTTTCCTCACTTCTCCCACTGATATTGATTTTATATCCCAACACAGGTTCCTTTCTCACATGATACTAGTTCGAGTGGCTGGCTGAAGAAATTTATAGCTCTTCCTCTTACTTTAACAAAGTAAAATACTTTGGTTCCTCCCAGAACTCTACCTGGTTTGAATTACAGCTCTGGTGTCTCTTTGTTTTACCAGGAAAGTTTTTCAGGGTTCAGTTGTTTGTTTCTTTATCTGCAAATTGGGAATAAAAATTATGCTCATCTAATAGGTTTCAAGGAGGTTGAGAATGTATGTGAAATGTTGCACCTTGTAAAAAGTCAACATGATGTGCATAAGGTAAGATTTTGACAAGTTTGGGGTATATTTCACCTAATGTAGACTGTTATTTCTGTTCAACACATAAAGGTCTCACTATGTTAGATGTTTCATGGCAAGACTAGGTTATAATGCTCTTGTGTCAAACTGAAAACCAGGAAGAGCTTTTGTTGACCCAAGACTACCTCAGATTGTGGTGGAGCATTTGAGTTTTAGATAGTGAGTGCCTTTACATTGATTCTTACTACAGAAATGATTTGGAATGATTTGTTTAGAGTTTTGGATTACCTCTGAATCGCTTTTAGCCAACCAACATATTTACTACTTTCCTTCACTGTAGTCAGTTATCATTATTGGATATCAGCCAATGGGTTTGTTTGTTGCATTCCTTTGTGTTCCCAAACTAAGACATCAGAAACCTCTGTTGAAATGGGAAACTGCTTTCCTGGGAGGGAAAAGAAAGGGCTAGCACTCTACCCCTCACACATAGCAGGTAAAAGTTTACTGTCCGATGAATTTCTTCTCTTTACAAAGCATTTCCAAAGAGTAGAGCTACACTTTCCAAACAACAACAAGTAGTACTTTGCCAAATGGTGATGCCAATTGTAATAATTAATTATTTCCCCCTGGCCAAAGTGTCTGTCTCATCTGGCTGCAAAACGTATTTGAGTGATGTTACACAGCTCTATTCTGGAGCCCACTGAAGGTATTGCTCTTAGCGGTTTTTGAAATAGGGAGTTATACCATAATAATTTGATTTCTAATGTCTAGACATTCTCTCCCACATGACCACATCAGGAAGACTGAGACCCAGGCTGTCTCAACCTGGATAATTTATATAGCTGACTATTTTCACTGTCGAGAGGCCAAATCCCCCAGGCAGCCTCGCCAAAGATCTGTCACAGTCATTTTGTGTCCATCCCCAAGGCCTTTGGTCTGCCACTGACTTCCTTTAGAAACTACAATCACGAATCAAGGTGCTATTTGTGAGATAATGGATTTTCCACCAAGACTTGTTGGGTCCTTAGAGAAAAAGAAATCATCCCTTTCAAGTCATGAGCTTTTCCTGGAAGCTGACCACTATATATCTAACACTCATGGCTTGATTTTGAGGTGCGTTGTTGAGTGTATTCATTGGGCACAGTGACTAAAGAGAAAATATGCTTAAAAAAAGCATCTTCCTTCTGGGCCAGATATTTAAAATGGTTATAAATAACATTACACGGGTGTCTTCTCTACCTAACTCTTTCTACACAGCCCTGTGGGGGTAGAGCTGGGAGATGAAGAGTGAGATCCTCAAATTCCAATTTAAAAAATTATGAGATCATCACTTAAAATTATTGTTGTATAGTAAGTCACCTGTCATCTCTTTTTTTCCCCATACAGTAAGGAAGGAGTGGAGTAGAAAGTGGGTATGCCTCAAATCTAGAAGACCCAGAAGGTACTGCTACTGTAGTCAAGTTAATCACTTCTCTTTGTGCTACAAATTCCTCATAGGTAGAAGACAAGGCTCTGAACTCAGGTTCATTCTGCAGGTCTTCTCAGATGAAATACTTTAGAGGATGTAGACAGCGTCCCTACTCTGAACAAATGCAGTATGGGAAATGTAAAGGCTGAGGAAAGAAGACAAAGGTCTTGGAAGTGGGAAGTGTGTCCAGAATACAGGTGTGGAAGATGGGGTTGTGGAAGCACAGAGCTGCTTTGCTCATAGAATCTGTTCCTACACAACAGGAGATTGAGACCTTTCAGGGTGAAAATGTTGGGGAGGCTCTGTCACCAAACTGTGGCCTTCAGGCTCGTTCTCCCCTTCCTCATCGCCCATGTGTGGAAGCTCTCATGCCTCTACCTGGTAATCATATGGAGCCAGGGAGCCGACGACTGAAACTTGCTGTAATATTGGAGGTTTAATGAGGGTTCTGTGGCAAACTTGGTTGTAAGAGACTAGAATGTGCTGTTATTAGGCAATTTATGATTTAATAAGAAGTTGGTGTTAAATGCAGAGGGGTTGGGCTGTGGGTCCTGTTCAGTGGCACAGCATCTGCCTACACATCCAAGGCTCTGTGGTTCATCCCCAGCACCACAAAAGCAACCACCCAACAAACCAATAAAAAAGCAGAAACGTCACAGGGTTGTGTTTTCCTGCAACAGATGCCTGGCAGTGTTATGTCTTCCATCCTTGACATTGAAGACAATATGGAACAGGGTGGTTTTGAGAGATTTAAGGACATTTTCATACAACACTTTCCTTGGGGAGGGCAAAGAAATGTAGCAAATTTACCATAAAGTGTTTTTTTTTTGATAAATTTTTACTTAGATAATATTTATGACTATGTTGTGATAGCTTATAACTTCTTTCTCTCCAATGACCACAGCAACCCAAATTCCATAACAAACACTAGCTGGAGGATAATCAGGAGACCTGAGGTAAATGGAGATGGAAACCATGTTCCCTGTTGCTGTCCGACCCTCTTGTAGGCTCCTGTCATCGTTCACAAATTGTACTTGGTCATGAGTTATCCAAAAGTCTTCTGACAAATGCTAGCAGAACTGAAATCATGTTACAAATACATTACTTATACTCATATAAGTTTCTTAGGTTTAAAATAAGTTTACATATCTTATTGCATGAAAGAAATTAATTATATAACTTGTGCATATCAAAGAGAGTCCCAAATTGAGTTTTTAAAAAATCTTCTCTGCATAGTTTATCTCTCAGCTGTGTTTCCTTGTGGTACACACGAGTTATCAAACAAAGGGGTCTCCTGGAGGAGAATGTCCAGGCATTGCAGAGTCCCGAGTCATCTACTTTACACCCACATTCCACCTCTTTCTCAACTCAGCTGGCATAAAATTTTGATTTTTCTATTCTGTTTTCCAACTTTATTTGCCCTAGGATTTGAGTTGTCTGTATCAATTCATAGAAACTTCTGTGCTCTGGGTTATGAACCTGTTTCGGTTATTTTTTGCTATGTCAAAAAAGCCTACCTGAAATTGTAGTAACTTAAAAAATATTTTGAGTAGTCTACAATTTTGTGGGCCATGAGTTTTAGGAATTCTCACCTGGGAAGTTTGGACGTGGTAGCCAGGCCAGCAGCCACAGAGTCTGGGCTGGAAGGTTTATTCCTGAGCTGCCTTCTGTATTTCTCCTGCTGGAACCCCAATCCCAGCTTTGCCCAGTGTGGTGGCTGAGAACAGCGAGCTTCTTAAATAAATGGCTTCTGTGTCCAGGAGGCACGAAGAAGCTACCAAGTGCACTGGAAGCATTTCGGAGAAACTGGAATAGCAGCATCAATTCTGCTATATTTTATGGGCCAAAGCAGCCACAGGTTTGGGACAAATTTTTAAAAAGATATGAGAAATACACTTTGGCTTTATACGAAGCAGCAAGATCATATTGTAGAATAGCACGAGACAGATATTTTTATGGAAATCTTTAGAAAAACAGATCTTTTGGGGAAAAACAAAGATTTTATAATGGAGGCTAAAAAATATTTTTACTTATGTTGAACAAGGTTAAAAATTGTTTGACCATGTCATTATCACACTTAAAAGTTCTGTAACTCCTAGCTGGACCTCTTTGGTCCTTCCTTTCCCTCCTCCCTTCCCTTCGGTTTCCTCCCTCCCTTCTTTCTTTCCTTCCTTCCTATTTCTTTTCTTCCTTCTTTTCTTCATTTATTTGTTTCCACTATTCAACTTCTAAAACTCTTACATACTTTTTGATAAACAGTCCTGAGAAATCCCAGAATTTCAGGGATAACTGAAAATTAGCATTGCTTTTTCATGATGTCTAGCATCAAGCACCATACTTTTTTCTTCAAAGAACAAATCAAGAAAGACTCACACACAAAGTTTATTTTTTTAAAGAATTTTAAGCTTTTTCAGTCATCTGAATCATCGCACAACTCCCTTGTTAATTTTGAAATTTCCATGGTCAACTTGGTGAGTGGAAAGTACAAGTAGTTATATAGCCACCTACTAATTTCAGACTGAAAACATTTTTGGTGTAAATTCTGAACTGGTACAGAATGTCACCATATTTATAAGAAAAATGATGAAAATCTCAATATAAAAGACCATAAATCAGAGTAATGGTTTGAGAAAAGATGAAATATCAAGATAATTGTGTAAGAGTTTAAAGTTTCTTTTCCTGTAGGCTTTTGCAGTATAACAAGTGCAAGAGTTTGGCTTTTTTTTTGTTAATTCTTTTATTGTTATATTTTAGGTATATAATACGTTTACATTTATTATTGGGTGCTTGTACCTGTACTTGATGTATCTTGGTTCTTATGCTTTTTCCCCATTACCTGTGCCCCTTCACCCCCTCCAGCCTTCCCTATTTACATGGAATTCCTTTCCAAGCTTTTTCTTTTCTCACAATTTTTCCTTTCCCTTCTTTCCTTTCCAATTCCCCTCCCAACACCCCTACACCTTTGGACCTTTTACTATTTCAAATTATCAGTTATTCATTTTAATCCTTATTTACACTTTCAGTTTCTCACACTACAGAAACTATTCAGTATTTAAACATGTGTGTTCTATTTATTTCACTTAAGAGTATGGCCTCAATATGCATCGATTTAGCTATAAATGTCTTTAGTTTCTCATTCCTTATGGATGAGTACTACTCCATTTTATTAAAAAACCACATCTTCTTTATCCAGTTTCCAGTTGATGGGCACTTGGGCTGTTTCCAAGCTTTAGCTATTGCAAACTGTGCTGCTATAAACATGAGCGTACATATATCACTGTGGTATAATTCTTTTAATTCTTTGGGGAAGATACCCAGCAGGGGAATAGCTGGGTCAAATGGGACCTCTAGTCCTAGTTCTTTGAGATATCTCCATACTGATTTTCACAGTGGTTGCACCAGTCTGCACTCCCACCAACAACGGAGAAGGGTTCCTTTCTCCCCACAGGCCTGCCAGCATTTGTTATTGGTTGATTTCTTGAGAGCAGCCATTCTTTCTGGGGTGAGGTGGAATCTCAGTGTTGTTTTCATCTGCATCTCTTGAATGACCAGTGATGTTGAACATTTTTTCATATATTTATTTGCTGCTTTTGTTTCTTTGTCTGAGAAATGTCTGTTCATTTCAACTGTCCATTTTTGAATTGGATCTTCAAATTTGGGAGTCTGATTTTTTCAATTCTTTATATATTCTAGATAGTAGACCTTTGTCTGAGGTACAGCTGCTAAAAATTTTTTCCTACATTTTAGGTTGTCTCTTGGCTCTGTTGGTGGTTTCTCCCGCAGTGCAGAAGCTTCTTAATAAGATGAGATTCCCAGTTGTTGATTCTTTGTACTGGTTCCTGTGCTACTGAGGTTTTGTTCATAAAGTCTTTTCCTATGCCAACGTCTTCAAGAGTCCTACCTAACTTATCTACCAGCAAGTTTAGTGTTTCTGTCTTAATATTTAGATCTTTAATCCACTTTGATCTTAGTTTAGTGCATGGTAATAGGTATGGGTCTAGTTTTAATCTTTGGCAGGTTGAAATCCAGTTTTTCCAACACCATGTATTAAATAGGCTATCTTTCCTCCAATGAGGGTGGTTGGCTCCTTTGTCAAAGGTGAGGTGGCTGAGTATGTCAGAAGTTGTTTCTGCATCTTCTAATCTATTCCACTGATCCTCGGGTCTGTTTCTTTGCCAGTACCATGGTGTTTGTATCACAGTAGATTTGTAGTATAGTTTCAAGTTGGGAATTATGATATGCCCAGCCATGTCTCTGTTGCCTAGAATTGCTTTTGCTATTCTAGGTCTCTTCTGGTTCCAAATGAATTTTTGGATTGTTTTCTCTAGTTCTGTGAAGCATATTATTGGAATTTCAATTGGCATTACATTAAATCTATGTAGTAGTTTTGGAAGTATGGCCATTTTCACTATATTGGTTCTTCCTATATAGGAACAAGGGATTTCTTTCCATTTTCCTATATCCTCCTCGATCCCCTTTTTCAGAGTGGTGTAGTTTTCATTGTAGATGTCTTTTGGGTCCTTTGTTAGGTTGATTCCTAGATATTTCATTTTTTTAGATGCTATTGTAAAAGGAATTATTTCCCGAATTTCTCTCTCAGTAAGTCTGCTACTTGTGTAAAAGAAGGCTATTGTTTTTTGAGTGTGGATATAAGGTCAACAATAGCCAGCTACCCCACTGAATCAGTCAATTAGGTCTAGAAGTCTCTTGGACTAGTTTTTTGGGTCTTCTATGTAAAGTATCATATCATCAGCAAATAGTGACAGTTTAACTTCTTCCTTTCCTATCTTTATTCCTTTTATTTGTTTCTCTTTTCTAATTGCCATGGCTAATGTTTCCAGAACTATATTGAATAGGAGTGGTGATAGTGGGCATCCTTGTCTTGTTCCTGATTTTAGTGTGAAAGTTTTCAGTTTTTGACCATTTAGTATGATGTTGGCTGTGGTTTTTCATAAATAGCTTTAATCAGGTTAAAGTAAAGACCTTCTGTTCCAATTTTCTGTAGCTGTTTTATCATGACTGGGTGTTGGATTTTGTTGAATGTCTTTTCTGCATCTGTTGAGATGATCATATGGTTTTTGTCCTTGACTCTGTTAATATAGTGTATTACATTCATTGATTTACAGATGTTGAACCATCCTTGCATCCGTGGGATAAATCTGACTTGGTCAGGGTGTATGATCTTCTTGATGACCCTCTGTATTCTGTTTGCTAGCATCTTGTTGAGGATTTTTGCATCTATGTTCATTAGGGAGATTGGTCTGTAGTTCTCTTTTTGGGTTGGGTCTTTCCCCGGTTTTGTAACCAAAGTAACACTTGCTTCCAGGAAAGAATTTGGAAGCCTTGCTTCCCTTTCAATTTCCTTGATAAGTTTAAAGAGTAATGGTGATAATTCTTTTTTAAATGTCTTGTAGAATTCAGCAGTGAAGCCATCAGGACCTGGGCTATTCTTTGTTGGTAAATTTTTTATTACATTTTCAATTTCACTCATTGTAATTGGGGTGTTTAGAATTTCTCTATCTTCTTTGTTTAACTTTGTCAATTCATATGTATCTAGGAATCTGTCCATTTTTTCTGTGTTTTCCATTTTATTAGAGTACAAGTTCTCAAAGCAGGTATTGATGATCCTCTGGATTTCTGCTGGGTCTGTTGTGACTTCATCTTTTTTGTTCTTAATTGCATGGATTTGAGTCTTTTCTTTCCTTTTTTTTGATAAGGTTGGCTAAGGGTTTATTGATTTTCTTTCTTTTGAAAAACCAACTCTTTGATTCATTAATTTTTGTATCATTCTCTTAGTCTCTATTGCATTGATTTCTGCTCTGATCTTTATAATTTCCTTTCTTGTACGAGCTTTGAGTTTGTTATGCTCTTCTTTTTCTAGGAGCTTGAGGTTCCGCATTAGGTTATTTATCTGAGTTCTCTCTGTTTTCCTAATATGGCCATTCACTGCTATGAATTTCCCGCATAGCACAGCTTTCATTGTGTCCCATAGATTCCTGTATGTTGTACTGGCATTATCATTTACTTGTAGAAACTGTCTAATGTCTTCTTTAATTTCCTCTGTGACTCATTGGTTGTTCAGGAGGGTGTTATTCAATTTCCATGTGTTTGTGGGCATTTTGTGTTTTCTTATGTTATTGACCTCCAATTTTATTGCACTGTGATCTGATAATATACAGGGCATAACCAATTCTTTTATATTTACTTAGATATGTCCCATGATCTAGCATGTGGTCTATTTTGGAGAATGACCCATGTGCAGCTGAAAAGAATGTTTATTCTGATTTCATGGTGTGGAACACTCTGTAATCATCTATTAAATCCATTTGTTCACTAGCTTGGTTCAGTTCTAAAATTTCATTGTTAATTTTTTGTCTAGATGATCTGTCTATTTGTGACAGTGAGGTATTGAGGTCCCCCACTACCACTGTATTAGTGCTTATTTGATTTTTCATGTCCATTAATATTTGTTTTGTATAGTTGGGGGCATTCATATTTGGTATATATATATTTAGAATTGTCATCTCTTCCTCTTGGATTGTTGCCTTCACAAGGATGTAGTGACCATCTTTGTCTCTCTTAATTAGTTTTGGTTTAAAATCTACTTTGTCTGCAAATAAGATTGCTACCCCTGCTTTTTTCTGAGCTCCTGTTGTGTAGAGAACTGTTTTCCATCCTTTTACTTTCAGTCTATGAATTTCTTTTTGAGTTAGATGTGTTTTTTGTATACAGCATATTGCTGGATTTTGCTTCTTAATCCATTCTGTCAGTCTATTTGTTTTGATTGTGAATTGAGGCCATTAACATTGAGAGTTATAATTGATAGATATTGACTCATCCTTGTCATGATGTTTTGCTGTTGTTGGCTCTTTTATTTCTTATTTTTCCCCCCTTTCTTACCTTGCCTGGTGGCTTCCCTCTGTTGGGCCTCATGGAGTTGTGACCTTCATTGTCTTTTTCTAGGATATTGCTTAGAATTTTTGGAGTGCTGGTTTGGTGTTCATGAAATTTCTCAGGTAGTCTTTGTCATGGAAGTGTCTAATTTTCCCATTGATTTTGAAAGATAATTTATCAGGATTCAACAGTCTAGGTTGTAAGTTATTTTCTTTTAGGGCTTGAAATACTTCCCTCCAGGCTCTCCTTGAATTGAGGGTTATTGTGTTGAGAAGTTTGCTATGATTCTGATGGGCTTTCCTTTGTAGGTGATTTGTTTCTTTTCTCTAACTGCCTGTAGAATTTTGTTCTTCTGTTGGGTTTCTGGGATCTTGACTATTATATGTCTATGTGTAGACTTTGTTTTTTATCATGGGTAGTTGGAATTCTATATGCCTCACTTATCTATATGTCCAATTCTCTACCTCTGTCTGGGAAGTTTTCCACTATTACTTCTGTGAACAGTTTTTTTTTAATGTCAATTGTACTTTCTCCTGTTTTTTCATGGACTCCTATCAGTCTTATGTTATTCTTCTTTGTATCATCGTGCAGCTGCTGGATTGATTTCTTGTGGTCCCTTACTATTTTTAAGAAATCTCTGTTTTCATGATCCTTAACCACAATCCTGTCTTCTATATCTTATATTCTATATTCAGAGTCCCTCAATCTACTATGCATGCTTACAGTGGAGTTTTTAATCTCCTGAATATCTGTTTGAATCTGTTTCATGCATTCCATTTCTTTCTTATGTTGGGCAATCATGGTTTCCATTTCTTTTTTATGCTGGGCACATTCATGCCTTCTAGCATGTTTCTGAGCTCATCTATTTTTTTTTTTATCTGTTTCTGTTCTAGAGCCTTTTATCATGACTTTCACTCTGTTCACCATCTTTGTAGTTATCTGGGAAATTATTTCTGTTTAAAATTTTTCTAGAGCCTCATTCATCTGTTTTGTTACTTCCTGCGCTATCAGTTCAGGGTATCCAGGTGGTTGATTATTGGACTTTTCCACCTCATTTCCCCCAGAATTTGCCTTTTGTGGGGTGGAAGTCTGAGTTTGTGCCTTACTTAAATGTCTTCTCATTTTTGTTTTTGGTACTGTCCTTGTTTTAGTTCCTGGGTTGATATTTTGAAGTTGTTTATTGTAAGTATCTTTGCTGATGTATTTAGAACACTTATGGAATGGTTGGTTCTTGGAGGTATGGCAGAGATATAGCTGGTCTTTAGGTTTTGAGTCTCTAATGGCTCTGACACTGTCTCATTTTCATTACACCCGGAAGGACAACTGATTAGATCAATCACAACACCTTAGCCCAAGTGACACAATCAGCAACAACATAGCATCAAGTACATCTTAGAAAATGACAATTTATGGTAATTATTAATCTATCACCTTTAACTGCGTGAATTAAATCAAAATCAAGGACCAACCCAACATATGTTTATAATGAATAAATTCTTCAATATAGCAACTTTACCCTTCAGGATGGGGAGTTAGAAGGACTTGGGGAGGGAGAGATAGATAAGTAGAAGGATAGGGGAAAGTTAGCAGTGAGGCCAGAGGCCACAGGCAAGAGCAGGAAAGAGAAGAAAAGAAAAATAAAGAAGAAATACAAATTAGGGACTGAACAGGAACATAAAGGGAGATGAAGAACAATGTGGGACAGCAAGGGAGTGAGGCAGAAAGGGAGAGAGAGAAAAGAGAAATGAATGAAAAAAGAGAAAAATAAAAATTTAAAAAGTAACAAAGAAGAAAAAAATTAAAAATAAGAGCAAAAAAATAGTGATAATTTTGAAAGTAACAAAAGATAAAAATGAAGGGCCTCCTTCAGGGTATGCCCCTGCTGTCACAATAGACAATGTGGGCAGCCATGTGCAGTTAAAGTTAGTGAGTCCCAGTAAGCCAGTTACAGACTTGTGAGATTCAGGCAGATTTCTGGCTGCAAGTCCCAAGTTGAGCTCCCCGTCCTCCTGCAGGGTTGCACTCTGCAAGGTTCTACTGCAGGTTCCAGCTGCCCTTCCCCTGAAAATAGTCCAGGTTCTGATGGGAGGTGATGATCCCCCCAACTTACCAAGTATGGTGGTCTGGTGTGCTTTAATTGCAGAGATTCTCTTCACTTTTCCTATGGGCTTCAGTTTTTATCATGGAGCCTGAGAGAGGCCCTCTCTCTGTTGTTCACTTCTGCAGCTCAGGACAATGGCCTTTATGTTCCCCTGTGCCTGTGTAGTATGGAACCAGGTAGCTGCACAGCCAAGAGGCGGGGCAAGCTGGAGACTGGTGGGCGTGCTAGGGGGGAGGTCCTCACCAGCTAGGTCTCCTGGTCAAAAGGGCAGAGTGAGCCAGGCTGAGCAGGGCGCACTCAGCCTGTGCCTGCTCTGTGGCCTTCTTATTATTGTCTTTCACACTAGGAAATGGGATGAACAACAATTGATGGCTGGATTCAAGTCACAGCTCTGATGAGTCTTTAGGGGCCGTAAAATAGCATTTCTGATTCCATGTTTTTTTCATTACACTAAATTGTCTGCCTTAGAATGCAATACAAGACAGGTGTTACTGCGATGGAAAGATGCTTTTTTGAGCAATATGATCACAAAAGAAATGCACATTTGCTAATTATAATGCCAGAAAAACATTTGGTTCTTTACTATGTTTAGTAAAAATGACAATTCACAGTGCTAATTCTGAAGCCCTGGAAGTTCCTCAGTCATCGAAGAAACATTTAATCATTGTCTGATCCAACTGATAGCCCGAATGCAAAGCTATCACGCACTGCACTAGGCTCTGTGACCCCACAAGGCTCCCTGTCACTCTCCTGTCTTCAAAATACACAAAGTTAAGGAGAAAAGAAAATGTGCTGCACATGAGTAAACGCTATTGCGTGTCTTAGCATCTGTATGGATGAGCGGTCAATAGTGCTGAAGGTCATCAAGCCATAGAGGATGGTGCGGTGACTGTGAGAGGAGAGATGTGGTGGTCAGCGGGATGGTGCGACACCCAGAGGCACCTGCAGAAGCAATCGCTACCCAGCCACTCTTCCTGCTTGGCCTCCGATGGTTACGACTGATTGGTGTTCCAGGAGAGGGAAGAGGGCGGGGAAGAAGGCCCGGCTTTCCTTCTGGGAGCAGAGGAAGCCGACACCTGTCCTAGACAAGGGTCGTGATTTACCTGCTGTTACAGGGCAAGGCAAGCACCTGGGCTGTTGAGGCCCTGAGTGATAGAGAGGTGATATCTGACTTAGAGTAGGAGTATGCTCCCTCCAGTCTAGGGGGTGGGGTTTGGGGTGTTCCAGGACTTTCTCACCCTGCTCAAACCCCACAATGTACGAGCTGCTCCTGGAGAGCCATTAAAAAATCTGACTCAGTGGGTTTGGTGTGGAGATTTGAGACTCTGAATTTTTAAAACTCTCCAGTTTTTACCAGTACGGAAATCAGTATGGAGATTCTTCAAAAAACTAAAAACTGGAAATTCCATTTGACCCAGGTATTCCTCTTTTGTTTGTCTTCCCCAAAAGATTTAAAAACATCATATTATAGTGATCCATGCACACCCATGTTTACAGTATATAAATTATGGAAGTGGCCTAGATACCCACTGACAGATGAACAGAAAAAGAAAATGTAGTATATATACTCAATGGGATACAACTCAGCCACAAAGAATGATAAATTTGACTCGCTTTTTAGGAAAATGGTTGCACTTTGACACCTTAATACTAAGTGAAATAAATCAGATACAAAAGTTTAATGTCACATGTTTTTTCTTATACAAGAAACCTGAAGTATGAATAATTTGAAAAGCAAAAGAGAGATAGTAGGAATTGGGGAGGTAGACTTTGTGAAGATAGGAAGGAGATTTAGGGAAAGAGAAAAGGGGAGGGTACCTATGTGTATCAGTTCCCCAGATGAGTGTAATTTTTATGTATTTCAGTTGAAATGTTCCAGGCCACAAACAAACAAAGAAACAAACAAAATAAAAACAAAAACACCTGTCTCTGTTGGTCCACACATGTCACTTTGAATAGAAAGAGCCTAGGACACCAAGAGTCCCATGAAGCGAGCAGGTTTAGAAGCTCAGCTGGAGGAGCAGGAGTAGGGTGGGCTGCAAAGTACATTCAGAACAGAGTGAAAGGATGAGTGTGCCAGGCAGGGACTAAAGCATCTGCATGGAGGAGAGTGGAGAGTGTGGTGGTAACTGAGCGGGTGGCTGAGACCCATGGCCATCTGCTTTGGCTGCCTCACTTCGTCAAGGGTTCACATCGTACTGCAGTCTTAAGCACAACTGCTTAAGGCTGCTGGTTTGTTTTTCCCAATTTTAATTCCTCTGCCACTCATTTCCTGCCCAGTGATGCCAGATGTACTAGGCAGAATGTGAAACTTAATTATTATAACGTCATCCATGAATCTTTCTGTTCCTTGAATATATACTATATTACCCTATAGAGGTAATATGGACTTGGATGCAAGGTTGACCTGATTTTGAAATTCAACTCTGCCACTCCCTAGGAGTATAGATGGATGAGTGATGTATAAAATATGATTCCTATATTCCAGAAGTTGGTAGTCATAACAGTAACCCTAAGTGAACATTTACTATCTCAGAGGCTGTACTAAGGACTTGTAATGTTCCCTAGTTTAATCATTATTATAGACCTATGTGGTAGATTCTATGTTATCACTGTGTCTGATATTAGAGGTACAGAAAAATCCAGGAACTTTCCAAGGTCATGGAACTAGCAGGTAAAGGAGTTATGATTTTCAGGATCACTGTGAGTCATGATTTCCCCTGAACTGGTAGAAATCAATTATCAGAAATTGATCCCAGAGTTCGTGCACTGAAGCATTTTAGATTGAGAAGAAAAGAAAGAAGAGGAAGAAAAAAAATAATGTAAAACCAGAAAACACTGTAGAGCACCACTCTGCAGCCTTATCTTAAAAACACAACTGCTGCAGAGGTGGAAAAGACCTTGGGAAACTGTTCTGAGCCCAGAGAGGCTTCATGAAGAGAGTGACTCAAACCCAGGGCCACAGGATGAACCAGCACTCAGATAAGCAATGCAAACCACCACACAGCAGCGAGCAGCAAGTTGCAAAGCTTTATCTAGTTTCCACCTGCATGACCAGACCCCAGAAAAGGAAAGAAAGAAGGCCACACTCTAGCAGACATTTTGGTGCAAATGCAAAAAAGCCAGGAGAAGTAGGCCCAAACAAGCCATCAAAAGTTTCCTTCTTTAGAAAGAAATGGAATGTCCTGGTTCAAGTTATAAATCTTTCTTCTAGGCTCCCAAGAGCAATAGTGATAGATTACTGTGTGGGAAAGTTGAAAGATAAATGAGCATTTCTCTTCCACTAGGAAATCACTTAGAAATTATTACAGCAAAGCAATAGAAGAATCTCATTCAGTTTGTGCCAACTCAATCTGCAAGGAATGTTTTAATATCAGAGTTTACCTGTACTTTCCCTGGCAGCAAAGCTGTTCCTGAGATATATGAGCCTGGTTGGACCCAAAAGATTTCTACCAGTTCTGGGGAAATCATGACTCTCAGTCATTCAGTCCTCTTGGGATCCTGGCAGAAATCAAGTGTGACTGCCCAACAGCTGCGAGAGTGGTCTGGGATACCTCCAATCAAGGTCAGTGATAAAGGGCCAACCAGTGGGAACATGGGCTTTGACTTAGTTGCAAAGGTTCTAGCTGACATTGCACACCTGTTGGTACTGCATTACATCCTGGGAGTAGCAATGGCGATTCTTACTCTTTAGTCTCAGAACATCTAGCTATATTTATTTGGTGAGCAGAGTAGCTGAAACAAGATGACTCCAGCACCCTGAAAACATGGTTGACTTTGGAGATTTCTTTTTCAAATTTCAGAGCCAAAGTTATTCCTTCATTTGAGCCCCAAATGAGCTAAATAGAATATTTAGCCTGACCTTTATCTCTAAATGTGAAAGGTAAAATTATCCGAGTTCATGGCAAGTTTTCTGACTGTTACCTTCTGGCTGATTTAGACTTGGAAAAGGAATCATTTGTGCAGCTAAAGGGCACCAGGGGTGTGCTGGTTGCTTTTATGTTACAGGACAGGGCTAGCAAGAGTAGAATTTGATTCAAATCATTATTTATGTCCACCAGGCTTGTGGGATCTTTATAAATTCCACCTGGAATTAAGGAGCATATACATGTCCTTGGATATCAAATCACAGAATTTTAGGACTTTAGAAATTTCAAGGCCAATTTTCCCCCGACCTAGGGTAATATCTACTAAGATATCTACTAACTATGATGGCTGGGTATGGACCAATGGAAAGGACTAAAATGTATCTAGGCAAGAAGTGACCCATGCCTCTAGGTCTACTGCCTATACTAGCTAGTCCATTGTTCTATACAAAACTATACAGCCATTAATAGCAAGAAAAATAATGCTTCTGGATAAAAATAAGTTCAGGTAAATAGTTGTTAGCAAATGAGTACAAGAAACTTGGTCTTTTAACTCCCTAAGACAGAGAGGACCCACGGAGGGAACTTTTGCTTGATCAGGGTTTGTATCTGAAACCTACCAGGTAGGTGTTGTTGACATACGGGCTGGGGAGGGCAGTGACCATGTGTATATTTAGTCTCCCACTAAACTTTACTTTGATCGTGTACCTGACTTTCAGATACTTAGGATTTTTTAATGGCTTGATTACTAAATGACAGCATTATCTACTCTGAAAGGAGAAGGTATACTGAGAAGATTTGTAGTATTACTGAGACAGTCGGTACTCAATACATGCTCGTACATATTTGTAAATTTTTCTGATTTACCCATGTCATTGCCTTCTTGCCTAATGTTTATCCTTGTTTGCAATGCATTAAACATAGATTTCTACAGAGTGTGAAGAATTTTCAACAGATCTTCTCCTGTTTGGTTTCCACAGTTTCACATGGTTTCAACAAACCTTTTCTAAGCCCTTTTAATAACAGTCATATTGTGAGTTTTATCCCTCCACCACTACACATTTATTAACTGCTTACTTTGAGCTCTAGCATTTTCTAGACTTTGTGAGGAAGGAAAAAATACAAGGGAAAGTCCATGTGCTTGAAAAATCTCCAGTCCTTAGATAAAGTAATTCTTACACCTTACACGTACACCACAGTGTGATGTTTTCTAAAGTGTGCGCTATAGAATAGTGATGGGTTTATGGGATATTCGTGGACAAATAGTTGAGGAAATCGGTTAAACTTTTTTTTTAATTATAGGTCTTCCATGACCTCTTAACATTTCCTGAACCTTGTGAAAGTCTAAAAGGAATAGTAAAATTATATTATGCAGACTCCAGAACACTAATTTTTACCAAAATGCCTGTTTATATTTATCAGGACACTAATATTCTACAAAACTCACTTTGGAAAAAAAGATGTAAGGGCTAGGAATCAAAAACACTGGGCCTATATTATTTCACTGCCACCAAACAACTATGTGGCATTAGGCATTGCTTGGCTTTTTGTGTCTCTACTTTTCAGCAGGGATAGTGAGATTTGATATCACTATCCTCTGGAAACTGAGGCAGGGAAGCAGATGTGGAAATCATGCTGAGAAGACATCACCCTGGTAGATAACTGTACGCCACTTGTACGTGAACTGAAGCAAAATAATAGATGATTTATACAAGTAGTTTAATGCGTGATTTCTGCTGGAGCATTTCCCGTGAAGATAATGAAAAGTCTTAAAAACATTGCTTTTCATAAAAGATGAAAAGAATACCTATAAATTGTCAGGCCAGGATTATGGTGCTTGTAAATTTATTGATGTTTGCATAAAAATTATTCTAGTTTCAGCACTATTACTCTGCCAACTTGGTAAAAGACTTTAGAAGCAGATGGGCCATCATCTCCAAATAGTTTCCCATAAAATTGTGTTCATATGTACAAAGAGCCTGCATGATGTAATTCTTGGCTTGTCTTCATAAAACAATAATGTGCTTCATTTAACTCCCAATGCATATTCAATGACAAGATTTTCTATCAAAAAGCAATCTGTAATAGTTTTTCATTTCTTTACCGAATCATGAAATAAAGAACAAAATAATTATCAGTTCTATGAAATGCACTTTCCACATGTATTAGGTAAACAGTTTCAGGAGAACACAAATCAAGTATGTCACAGGGCAGTCTTTACTGTCAGGGTGGGTTGAAAGTTTCCCAAACACATTTGTGGTGTCTGGACTTATATTTCTGACTGTGGTTTTTCCTAGAATGTTGCCATCACTAGCACAGAAAACCACTGTAAGGCTGGTTATTGAGCCCCAGAAAGGGAGTAAAAGTAAGGGACATAAAAAGGCCAATGGGAAAGCTCACTGATGTGAAGCGACTACTAGGATGGGTGTAGTGGGAACACATAACTCAGTTTTGTCCTCCTAAGTGTCAACCCTGTGAGAAGAAGTTAGAATTCAGCATTAGGATTCAAGACCAGTTAGATAGAAATCTCAACTTGTCCTTTGGAAGCATATGATTTTGGATCAAACCACATGGTGCTTGAATCTTAGTTTTCTCTCCTATAAAACATGATATCCAGAAGTTGAAAGAAGTGTTACATGAGAAAATAAATCAATAACTGGCTGGTATATAATATGCACTCAATATTTGCTCATTCAGAAGTTGAGATGAGAAATCCTTTCTTTGTCATCATTGGAGGGTAGCAATAGTCTTATTATTTCTAGCATTCATTTTTTATGCAGCACTTCAATGAGAAATCATGCCTTTTGAATCATTGGGAGCAAAAGAGGAAGAATACAGAAGTGCATGTTCATTGAAATTATTCCAAACACTCAGTCCCCTTGCATATATGAGAGCTCAGATTGGACCAGGGCTATTCTGTGTTCTACCTTGTGGGACCACCCAGAAGAAGCAGCTGGAGGAGCAGCCTGGCTCAGCTCTCTGCACTGGGACCCACCAGGAACCTATTCCACATCTGCTCTGCTCTTTGTTCTGAATACCTACTTTCTTCCTATAGCATCACTCTAAGAAACAGGCCCCACATTTGAACCATACATCTGAAGATTGTCTATCTTCATGAATTTTCTCTTTCTTTGGCCAGGACTCTTGATCCATCTCAGGAAGTAGGAATTATTTTCTTAGATTTTGTCAGTAAGTAATTTTTGCTTAAATATTTTTCATGAAATTAAATGCTCCATAAATTTAATAATGTAAGTTTTAATGATGATAAGTAAATACCTCAAATCTTTACTCTCTAACAAAGAATTTACCCATGGACACAGGGGCATAGTTAGTGAAATATTCCACAGGCTCCCATATAAGAAACAACCAGAGAGCTGTGTTATACAGTAAATCAGATAGATGGGGCTGGAGTACTAGAAGTCTATGGTGAAATTTCAGACCCATCAGGTGCTGTTACTGTGACATTAAATGAGACACTGCTTCTCTGAATATCACCTTCCTAATTAGTTACACGGAGATAACAGTATTGTCCATAGGGCTGTTGTGAAATATGAATGTGAAGATATATATTACAGTGCAGAGTGAAATGCCTTGATTATTCTAGGACTTTAGCTATGGCTATCTATCCTTATAGCAAAAAATTATTATTTTTATTCGTAATAAAATTTGGTCCAGGGAGACAGTCAAATATACCATTGCCTTTGGATAACTTAAGTTGGGGAACAGAAAATATACAAACTTAGTCAGGAATTGAGTAATACCCCTTAGTTTTGAAAAGTAGATGAAGCCAGAAGATGCAAATTGACATATAAAGAGAAATAGCTTGGTGCTTCTTTTCTTTAACTGCTTGTAGAATTTTGTTCTTCTGTTGGGTTTCTGGAATCTTAACTATTATATGCCTATGTGTAGATATTTTTTTTGATCACAGCTAGTTGGAGTCCTATATGCCTTACTTATCTGTATGTCAAGTTCTTTTCTCCTACTTGGGAAGTTTTCTGCCATTACTTCTGTGAGCAGTTTTTTTATGCTGTCTGCACTCTCTCCTGTTTCTTCATTGACTCCAATCAGTTTATTCTTTGCATCATCTAGCAGCTGCTGGATTGATTTCTTGTGGTCCCTAAATATTTTTAAGAAATTTTTCTTTTCCTGGTCACTAATTGCAATCCTATCTTCTATATCTGAAATTCTGTCCTCATATTGGCTCATTCTGCTGTGTAAACTTTCAAAGGAGATTTTAATCTACTAGAAATCTGTTTGCATCTGTTTTATGGATTTCATTTGTTTCCTATGTTGGGATTCCATTATGTTCCTCAGCTCCTCTATTTTTTTTTAATCTGTGTCCACTCTAGATTTATTAATCATGTCTTGCACTATGGGCACAATCTCTGCTGTTATCTGAGAAATTATTTCTGATTTCATTTTTTCCAGATCCTCTTTTGTTGCCAGTTCAGGGAGTCCAGGTGGTTGAGTATAAGATTGTTCCACTTCCTTGTCCTTTGGGGTTGCCTTAGGTGATCTGAAAGTCTGGTTTTGAGACTTGTTTATGTGTCATCTCATTTCAACAGGTGCAGCCTGCTGTGCCTTTGTTGAGGGGCCTTTTGCTCACCCAGTGGTCTTCAATACTCAGCAAGCCACTGAGCAGCCTTTTCTCTGCTGCTCACCAGTGCACCAATTCCTGGGTTCAGAGTGTGGCCTTCTGGATCCCTGAGCTGACCTGTTGTCTGGGTGGGCTTCTGGCTGGGGCCTGTGCACACTTGGGATGGTATCTAGGTGTGCCTCTCACTGGAGCCCCTATGTAGCTGTTGTCTGGGAGGGTCTTTGGCTTGGGGCTGTGCACCCCAGTTCCTGGTGTCTGAGCAGGCTTCTGGCTAGGGTCTTTGTGCACTAACTGATGGTATCTGGGTGGGCCTCTGGCTGTGTGCCCCAGCCTCTGGGGTCGGGGTGAGGTCCTAGCTGGATCTGCCTGCAGCTGTGCTGTTTTGGTCTACACTGCTGCTCACCAGGATCTCAGAAATAGCCTGGTATTTTCTCAAAATATTGTCAGTTGTCCTTTGTATTTCTTATATATTAAAAATATATTTCTGAATAGAGGATGGTTTTATGCAGCCACTAGATATAGTTTGGTAATATCAAAGAATAGTTAGCTTTGCATTTTGTTGGCCATTTAGGTTACAAATATCTTCCAGGACTTTCTTAGAACATTTTTTGTGGTATTTATATACAAGACAATTTTTCAAATTATTTGGTATTTCTCAAGGATTTAGGAAAAATTAGACTTTCTTTAGGACTTCAGGGGAGTGAAATGAAGTGGCTACTTTTTCTCTAGGTTATATTAAACTTATGGACACAATCAGAGAAACCTTTAACTCAGTTGTTTTTTAAATAGATCTCTTTCAAAATGTTCTTATTCTGAAATTAAATTTTGGGTTCTTTGTTAGATTGAATTTACTTACCTGTTAGTGTATCTGAAATGTTTTTTTATAAACTTTTGTTCTTTAGTGCAACTGAAAATGACAAAGTCAATAAAACTTTTTAGATATTCTCATGTATATTCTTTTCTCCAGCCCCTATTTAAATTCTAAAGTTCATAAATATCAATGTAATATTTCCAAGTTTTCCACAGTTATGTTGTAGATACATGATCTCCATGTTTAAATCTTTAATTATATAATGGCTATAGGAATAAAACAATTTTTAGAATATAGTTCAGAAATGGGATGATTTCATGAACATTTGTTGTTGCAATATTTCTAACAGTAAAGAAAGATATTTGGGTATGATACTGTGAATAAGACTTAAACTAATTTATTTGGATAACTGCAACTAATTTCCTCCACACAGAACTGGCTTTCCTTCTTCCTTTTGCTGTATTTATACCTCATTTTGCTAAAACGACTGTGAGCCAGCCCTCAGTACAACAGACCAAACTCCTAGGCTGTGTTAAACACATTGGTTCTATTTTTCTTTCTGTGTTTTGTAAAAACATATACTTCTAGTGTTTTGGTCCCTAACTTGGATTATAGTAAAGGTTTCTTTGTTGTTTTGGTCATACTTTCTTTACCATATCCACATTCACTATGAAAAAAACCCCTTGAGAATAATGCAAAGATTATTGAATAATGAACGATATGACCTACTTTGCTCTAGTTTCATGAATGTGTGGAAAGTGGAGACTGATCGGAACAGTCACGTAGTCATGAACCTAAAACTACCCTTATAATAAAACCTGCCTTAATTACAACCTGTGTCACTTCTGAAGGATTTTAAGAATGGCCCCTCTTATGATCAGTCGGCACAGCCTCTCTATAAACAGCAACTTGAGCTACGCTTTAGGAACCACAAAACTACATCTTTGTGAGCCAATTTTGTTGTGGTTTTGGTGTTTTCTTTGTCTCCTAGAAATGTATGCCCTACATTAAAGCAAATGGTGCTGCTCAAATATATTTATTACACTATTTATGTTAGCAAAATTTGGAAATCAATAAAATATATGCACACTTCCTCAACTTGATGAATATTCAAAGATAAAATGTTGGTCATACTAATTTTTAAAGATAAAATGATAGTCATACCAATTTTTATAATGCCGCAAACCATGCCTGGCTCTATGCTGATGGGTTGAAACAATTCCTGTAGAAAGGAGAATATGAACATTGCAGACAGTTATACGGTTAAGGTAAGGATTATATGTAACTTTTGTCCCTCCCTCCTTTCCTTCTTTGTTATTCCCTAGCATTATTAAATATTACTTGTAAAATAATAAAAATTTACAATGAGATGATTCTATATATTGCGTCTTCCAAATATCTTTATTATCAAAAGTTCTTATTTTTATATATGAAGCTTTATAATATCCACAGTAAGAATCTTTCACCTAAAATGATTGAGGATAAAATGTGAATATTATTATTTAGTTACTCATAGATTTATCTTCCTAATTTAAGCCAATATCTTTGGCTTAAAAATAGAAACAATCAATCAGACATCTATCCACATATTATGCACTAAAAACTGATCAGAGAAACTATTTCTAAATTAACTATTTCAAAGATTCCATAGTGCCAAATTCAGCTGAATAACACATTAAATCTAGTCAACAAGGAGGAGTTCAGAGCATTATCATAATTAAGATTGATACATATTTTCCGGGCCAACCAGAATGTTTTCAGTCTAACAAGTATTGAAAAGTATTTTAAAGGCTACATTCAAACATCTATAATAAGTCTTTATGCTTGATTATTTCATTTTATTTTCTTATATTTATTGAGTCTATTGGTACATTTTAGGTGTACATTATGATCACATTCATCATTGGGAATTTGTACCTGTACATGATACATCTTGGTTCTTATTTTTTTCCCATTCCCCTGACCTGTGTTCAACCCCTCCACCCCTCCCTATATACATAAGCTTTGCTTCTGTTTTTTCCTTACATAGAATTGTTTCTCTGGTGTGAGAAACTGAAAGTGTAAATGAGGATCAAAATGTGTAATAGATGTTGTGAAATAGGAAGAAAATGTTCAAAGGGGAAGGGGAACTGGGGGGAGGGGCAGAGGAAAGGGAAGAAGGGAAAGAAAAAATCGAAAAGAAGGAAAAATGTAATGTCTTACATCAAAATCTGCTAATTGCCTGTGGTTATTTTGTAATCCTTTTAGACATTCCTGATTTAAGAACAGGGATGACACAAAAAATATGCTTGACAAAAGAGCCTAAGACCTGGTTTCTAAACCCATTCTGACAAACCATCACTCACTGACAACTTAATTCATCTCTCTGGAACTTGTATTCTTCAACTATGAAAGAAAAGCAAGAGAATGTAATCTTTTAGGCTTTAGGAGTCCCAACATTCACTATCAGAATTCAAAAATAAAGACCTTATTTGGGTTTGGTCTTTCCCATGGATAAAGTTGATGAGCACCTACAGCAACTAAATTTCCTTAAGAAGGTCAGCTCGACTGAGGTATATTATTTTCTGAGAGGACTTGGGTAAATTGCATCAGATACATGGTTTCTGGTGACCATATCCACTCTCTCTTTCTCGTAGGAGTTTAGGGGCCTGAGGTCCTCAATATAAATATAGAGGCCTGGGAGCCCAATTTCAGTCTTAGGGACATTTGGAGAAATGGAGTTGAATAAGAAATATGATTGGAAAACAATGGAAACCACAGGACAATAAAATTATTCTAAAATATTGCATTTTCCTACCCCTTTTCCAATCCAAAAGAAAAGTCAGCAATGAGGTCTGAGATTTTGAGAGACAGCTTCTAGTAGATCATATTTTTAAAACAGTGGATTGGGGATTTACAAACATTAAAGTTGCTGTAGGAGTTTTCAAAGCTAGAAAGATACACTCAATTAGAAAAATTATCTTGGTCATTAACTTGCATCATTCTGACCCTAACCAGAATCTTCCTGAGTTCATTTTATTTCCAAATTGGTTAAAATTGTGTTGTAGAAACATTCCTACCATTTGCTTTCTTCCAACTTGGCTTCTTAATAAAGCAGACAGCCCAGTTTACCTTAAATGACTGCAGTAGTAAATGCTTAGTTGGTTTTGAAGAACAGTGTAGTTAGCATAAGAATTTACCAGTTGTCCCTCAAGTGAACAGGGCCCTTCTGTTTTATTTGCTAATCCTCCAAGGATAAAGTTCCCAAGGATCCCGATAGAAATAATAGGTTATTATAAATCTTTCTTGGTTTCTCAAATACAGTCACATTTAAGTCTTACCTTGTAGAGTTAAATCAAGAACTCCTTAAACTTCGAAGATTTCTATTTATGCTTTCATTTTCTGCCTATCATTCACCTGTAATTTCAAATTCCGCTGAAAACCAAAGGAAAATGCCAACTGAAAATGCCAGTTCCTGTTCACTGGAAAAGGGTTCACAAGAAAGAATTGTCTTTAATTGCTCCAGTATTGCTATTAGTTTTCATTGGGGAAAAAAACCCATGGTAATAAGGTGAAATCCCAATACCCATTGAAATGGCTCATTTAAGCAGAAGCATAGAGGTTACTGTGGTCAATTAAAATTTATTGGCAAAAATTTTTCTTCCTAAATTACGTTATGCAAAGTTTCTAAAATTTACAAGATAATTGCATTATCTTTTAAGTTTCCATCTATCTATATAAGGGCTCAACTAATAATTTACACAAAAAGTAAAAAGTAACAAATTGTTATAGGTAAGACTCACATCCAGCTGTTTAAATGTTTAAATTTTGTAGAAAACTGTTTATACCAAGTTTACAAAGGTCAAATTTCAAAACTGTATTATATGATAATTGTTTTTTGCAATTATATATCCAAAGTATTTGAGAAATAAACTGAGTGGTTTCCCTTTTTATACTCTAAAATTTATCCATTTGTGCACACATGTATTAGTTTTATAATAAAATCATCAATAAATATTATCTTTTTTAAACTAAGGAAGACCATTACGACTGAATTTTTGCATCTACTATATGTTTATAGGTAGATAAAATAATCTTAAAAGCATTAAGCATGCCAATTTAGGAGAGAAAAGTAATAATTTCTGCTTGCAATCAAAATGATGTTTTCTATTTTGTAATTTCCTAGAATACATTATTACAGTTTTTTAAGACATAAACTTTGCTTTTCAATTCTGCTGAAAATTATTCCTTTTAAAAACATTTTGGTTGGAAATAATTTCAAATTTATAGAAATGTTTTAGGTAAGAACACAATATTGAACATCAAAGTGCTCTCTGGACAGATTGACCCTGTGTTAGCATTTTGCCTCAATTGCTTTATTGTTGACCGTTCCCCATCTCTTCCCTGAACGATATGAGTCTAGGATGCTCATGTCATGCCACTTTCCTCCTAAATACTTCACTATATATTTCAAAATAAAAAATTCTCTCACATCCCAAAACAGCTGTCAGCTTCAGTAAATTTAACAGCACTTTTCCTCTCTCTTCTAAATGCTAATTTTGCTAAGTGGCTCAAAAATGAGCTGTATGTACATCAGACTGTGATACCTTCCTACTGGAAGCCTGAGCCTAATTCATTAAGGAATGTTAGAACAGAGACAACTAAATGAAACTCTCTGACATCTACCATGCAGATCTCTTCCTTGAGGCTGCCGTTAAGAGGAACCATAGCAGAAACTGGCCAGTTTCACTGCCGGAAGTAGCTGTGTGTCTTCTGAATATCCATGAAGATTGGGCATGCTTTGATGTTTATATTTGCTACCAAAATATCTAAGCCAGAGTCAGCTGGCAACTCCGGCAGGTGTGTATGACGTTTTGTTTTTCTTTCTGCTTATTACCATATTATTTGTTTTCTTTCACTTCCCCTTTGTTCCACTTTTTTCACTTATTTGCTTTGTCCTTTCCTATTAATTTTCAGTCTTCCTTAATTCTTTACAGGATAAAACCTGGGTAGAAATGAATAAATACACTATAAAATACATACAAACATACGTATATAGCCAGGCAAGGAAAATGCCATGTATTTAATGTTGTCGTTAACTTTGGGACAGATACAAGTCTCCCTGTCCCGACCACACACCTCCAGGCAGCTTTCCATTACATGCCTCTCTCCAGCCCCGGATTTCCAGCAGAGACCCAGAGGCTATATCACATCTTTTCAGAAGACCCTACTGATCCTCTTACCATCCTGGGAATCCCAGCAACTGGCTGGGAACTTCTAATCTGAGTAGACTGTTGCCAGCTACACTAGGCCTCCTCTACAGTTTGATGGTAAAGAAGGCTTCATAATATCCACGTCTCTAGATGTAACCCTCTCTTGCATCCCTGCTGGTGCTGGCCCCGCATACATACCATACATGGAACCTTTCCAAGGTGGAGCCGTGAGAGCCACTCCTGGGGAGGAAGTGCACACCTTTCTGTCTCCTGCATTCATGGCTTTTGTTCTCCTTTTTTGTTGTTGTTGTTAAATTTTGAAAACCTTTTTGGCCAAAACCCTAAATAGAGCTGATTCTATCCAGAATCTGTTGGTAGTGAAAAGTCAGAGACTGCTAGATCAGATTTTTAAAAATGTGATTATTTGGAGACTATTTTCTTGAGACTTCTAAACAGCCAGTCTCTTCACAAATCAGGGTGCTGTTTGGTGTGAGGGACCCCATGGGACAGACATAACCTTGTCTCTGTGGAAGCATAAAGATTTGGACAGTTCTATTGATCCCCTACTTTGTGGATGGGTTCAACAGTTTGGGAAATCCAGTCACGCTAATGAGTTTGCCAGATTTTCATAGCAGTCCCGTGAGATACTCACAACTTGAGTTATGAAGCCTGTTTCCAGATGAGGAAATTGTGATCCGGACGGTTTTCAGCTGTCCCAGATTGTGAATGTTCTGCCTAAGGACTATTTGTTCTATAGAAAACCCCAAACCAAACTCAGAACTTGCCTGTTTCATGGATGACATTATTGCATATTTAATCTTCCAGGAAAGGAAAAACTGACCTTAGGTTCATCTTTGCCCCTTCCTTCTCTGGACTACCCACACTCTGTGAACAAGCCAAGCCCTCTTGTCTCTACCTCCTGAAGGTCCCAGCGTCCAGTTCCTTCCTTCAGCCACTTCATTACCCTCTGCCCACTGTGGCGTTGTTGATGTGGACCCCACCGTGCCACCAACACAAATTTACTGCCAGATTGGTCTCTAAGTGATGCACGTAATCATGAGCTCTCCTGCTTCAGGATCCACAGTGAATGTCTACTGCAAGCAAAAAGTTCAGATTTCTTAAACTGCTGAGCAGAGTCCTCAAATATTTTTCATCCAATATTGTTTATAATTTTATTTCCAACTCTACTATGTATTCCAAACCTATAATTTATATTACATTTGCTGTATTCTACTTGCTACTCTCCAAAAGCATTTTGCATTATGTCGAATGTGGGCCTTTACTCAAGTTACTCCCAAGCACCATCCTTTAAAATTTAAAAATGCTCCAGGAAGAAAATTTCCTGTATTTCTCCAGCTGGAATTCATCTTCTCCCATATTCTCCTGTGACTCTTGGTTCAACTTCTATTCTAACACTCACTGGAATCCAAACATTTAATTATTTCTATGCATCTGCCTTTCACACTGGGCTACAAATCCTTTAGGAACAAAACCCAAGCCTTGTCTTCCATCTTTGTCATCCTCTACATCCACTTAAGTGCTATGTCTCAGTAGGCATAAAATAAATGTGTGCCAACTTTGTTTACCTGAAGGGGGCCTCCAGAACTTTGCCATAAATGTTTCTCCCATTTTTATTACAGTGAGGAAGTCACCTAATAGGAGCAATATAGTGGCCATGTGCACCCTGTTTCCTCTTACTATGGTCAGATTACCAGAACAACAATAACCAAAAAGGAGGCAGAGTAATGTTTTGAAAGATTGAAGGGGGCGACAGGCAAAATGTAGACATCTGAAGGTTTGGTGATGGTAGCTTTGTTGAGTAGCTTCCATTGAAAGCGGTGATCTGAAAAGGACCACACAAGTTTCCAGAGAAAACATTATGGCCAAAAGAGGCGGAAGGGAAGAAAAGAAGGAAGCTTGCATTTAAAAAAAATGTGCTAATGTGTCAGACACTCTAGTATAGGTTTCTATTTAACCATTAGCCATAAAAAGAGTGTATTCTGCTGTTTATTTAACAATGGAGAGGTTGAGAACCAAGAGTTTATGAATTTGAACCCACGTCCATCTTATTCAAAAGCTATTGGGTTCTCTACCATGTTGACTTGGATGAGACAGATGCTTAGAAAAATGAATTAAAGAGAAATAGTGGCTATGAAGAGGATCACTAGGTGTCAATGGAATATCTCTGCTTTGTATGTGGTTTTACTTCTGGTTTCTTCTTTTTAAAATTTTCTTCCAAGAAGGGAAAGTATATATTGACAAGGAGAAATAGGCCACAAATCAGAGTTCAAACACATATGCCATTAGGTCTCTGACACTTTCCCATTCCCACTTGTGCATTGTGCACCGTGTCCCAGATATGAAAGAGGGGCAAAGAGGGGAAAGAGGCTTTTTCTCCAATCACTTCGTTTTATGAGATGACTGTGGTGGGAAAGCTAGTCTTGCACCTTGAAGACTATAAATCTGAGTGGGGCAGCTTGTCTTGGCAAAAGCAGTAGCAAGCCCTAAGTGTTTATTGCCAAAAGCAACAGCCTCAGGACGCGGTAGTCATGAGGAGTGCTAGTGAGCGGTACCAGGAGGCGAAGGTTCAGTGGAGAGGGAGGAGAACCAGCAGACTTTGGGCCCTGGCATGTGATCTGCTTTTAAACTCAACCCACTTTCTCAAGAGAGCAAGGGGTTTGCTTGGAGAGAAGAGATCCCTTGAGAATCTTCTGAAACCAGGGATAAACGGATGATCAAAGGCAAGGAGGTTTTTTGTTTGTTTTTGTAATGCTGAGTCCAAAGCATCTTTATACCCCATGACCAGTAAAGGGTGTTGGAATTCCACTGTGAGTTCCTGTGGCTCTTTATTGTTTGGAATTTTTCATCCAGCTTTCTCTTGTGATTTCCACTGGCCTCGCTTTATTAGGTGCCAGAGCTGGATCCTGCTGTCTCTTTCTCCTGGTCTGGAGACAGCTTATGAATGAGGGTGATTCAGTCTCCACAGCATGGTTGGGGGAAAATAAATCTAATGAATTCAGGCTGTGAGGGAAAAATCTGCCCTGGGTCTCTCTGTCATGGGGAGAGAAGAAAGGAGGCAGTCATGCTGCCACCAGGCAGCGTCTGGAGGCTGGGCGTCTGGACACAGCGTTTCCTGCGAGCTCAGCAGCCCCTCTGTTACATAAGGGCTGGCTGGGCACTCCCTCCGAAGCAGAGCCACTGCTCAGGAGCCTCGCCCGGGTGCTTCAGTGCTAGCTCATTTCCACAAACCACCCTTCTTCACAAGGCTTCTTTTTATCTGAACCCGTGCCCTTCCTTCGAGCATAATTCTGGTAGCATATCAGATCAAGTCTCCTTGGGACTTCTGTGTTCTGGCAAGCAGACTTCCCAGATGCATCACAACTAACTGCTCAATCTGGACAAACATTTTTATTCAAGGAAGATCGAGATCTGAAACACGTGCAGCATTGCCTGCTGTCTTCTTAGAGGACACATCCTGAATGTAACTCAACATCTGCCTGTAGGATCCCAGATCGCCCCGAGATGCATCCATTTAGCATGGGACTCTGCCCTGTGGTGGTTTCCCAAGGCAGAAGTGAGCAGCCCAACAGTGATGACTGATGCCAGAACCACCCAGCCCAAAGATTGCTGGCCATGGGTGATTCAGGCTCCTTGGTGCTTCCTGTAGATATCAGCCTTGCTCTTGGGGTTGTGCTAAACCTAAATCCCACAGCTGACTGGCATTTAGAAACTATTTATTTCACTTACGTTACCTAATTTGATTCTCAAATGACATTATTATGTAGATAAACCGATTCATATTTTACAGAAAAAAGGTCTTAGAAAAGGCAGAGGACTTTCTGAGTGTCACAGCATGGGTCTGTGGCAGGGCCAGCACTTAGATGGTGTCCCCCACTCCTGTTCCTAATTGCCCGAGTAGAGAATCCATTCATGTTTGAATGTACTCTACATGTAGTCCCACTCAAATACTACACAGTACTCTGTGCTATGTTATTTCAAGAAAGGAGTGTTTATCAAACAGCTATGATATGAAATTCAAATGCCCATACGGTGAACAAACTCTGACCACCAGATTTATTAGTAAGTTGTGTTAACTTTGCCACTTTTGCCAAGTTTGAGTGCTGCAATCTCCCCTACAAGGCAAAATTGTTAACTTCTGGCATTCACAGGGATCATCTAGGTTTGATATCCAATTTCCAGTCTGATGGATGAGCCAACTGGAAGAATAACTCCAGGTAAGCAGCAGGTTATTGAGAAAAGTCCTCCTTCACCCCTGCCTCCCTGCCTGAACATTGGTACCAGTGTGGGTTAGAGGAAGAGGTCCTGCTTGGTCTTAATTCATTCCATGTGAATTGATCGAGTGCTTGCAATATGTTGGACACTTTCGGGTACTTTCATTCCAAGTTGAACAGTGCTACCCAATCACTAACCTTTTGCGAGTAGCATTTGTCCTTCTGTATTTCATATGCATGGCTCCTTCAAGCCTTTCCCCAGTTATAGCCAAGAGGAACAGGAAGTCTTTGAACAGGTTTACAATCTTGTGTGTGTGTTTTTTTCTTACTAATATAGTATGCTGTTCTCATCTTCTGTTTGATTTAGCTATCGACATGGTGACACCCTGGGATGCTTTTTCAGAGATCCAACAGTAAAAGAATGGGAAAAAATAAGAATCAAGATACATTGTGTACAGGTACATATTCCCTATGATAAATGTGATCATTATGTATACCTAATATGTACCAATAAACTTAATTTATTTTAAAAAATAAAGCAGCAACAACAGAAAAGAGCAGGGAATTTGGAACAAGTGGTTTCTTTCCAGAGACATCTACAGTAAAGAATAGACTTCCTTCCATGCTCTAAGGACCAAATGTCATGCCTTGTAGATCTAGGTATTTTCTGAAAAAAGGAAATACTTAGCAAACTTGGAATAGTATGGGGTTGACTCTGTCATCCCTCCTCTTAGCTCTTCATCGTTTCTTTGCCACTTCCAGGTTGACACAAACTTTAGCATGGCAGGTGATTCTATAATTCTTCCTTCTTTCAAAATCAGCGGATGAATCACTCTTCCAAAAAAGGTTTTAGCCTGGGATTAAACCTGACTTCCACATTTAATTGGCTTTCAGGAAATTTCTTAACATCTGTAAGTCTCAGTTTCTTTATACAGAGACTAATAATAACTGTATATTTCTAAAGAGAGAGACCATGCGATATTTATCTTTTTGTGCCTGATTTGTTTCACTTAATGGCCCCCAGTTCCATTCATGTTGCATAAATAATAGGATTTCAGTTTTTGTAATGATGAACATTATTCCACTGTGTATGTGTCACACTTTCTTTATCTATTCAACTATGGTCATTTTGATTGATCCTATATCTTTCCTATTGAGAATAGTGCTGCAATAAACATGGGAATTCCAGTATCTCTTTGACATTCTTATTTCCTTTTCTGTGAATATACACTAGTATTGGGATAGCTGGATCATAATGCAATTCTGTTTTTAATTTTTAGAAGAAACATTACACTGGTTTCCATAATGATTGTAGTAATTTTCATTCCCACCGAGAGTGTATATGAGTTCCCATTTCTTCACATTCTTGTCAGAATTTGTCATTTTTTTTTTCTTTTTAAAAATAGCCATTCTAACTGGGATGAGATGAAATCTCATTATGGCTCTGATTTATATTTTCCTGATGATTAGTGATCTTGTGCATTACTTATGTGCTTGTTGTCAGTTTGTCTATTTTCTTTTGAGAAATGTCTATTCAATTCATTGAATCAAATTGTTTTTACCACTGACTTTTTGGTTTTCCTTATATATTGTGAATATTAATCCTTCATTGCATGAATAGTTTGTAAACATTTTCTCCATTTTTCAGTTTTTCCCTTAATCGTGTTGATTTCTTCCTTTGCTATGCAGAAGCTTCTTCATTTGAATATCTCATTGTCTAGTTTTGCTTTTCTTGCCTGGCTTTTGGGGTCTTGTACAAAAGAATCATTGCTTATGCTGATGTCTTGAAGTGTTCCTCCTGTTTCTTTTAGTGGTTTCATAGTTTCAGGTCTTACATTTGAGTCTTTGATCCATTTTGTGATTATTTTTAAACATGATGAGAGATACGGGTCTAGCTCCACTCTCTGCAGATAGATTTCCAGTTCTGCCAGCACCACTTCTTGAGGAGATGTCCTTCCTCCAGTTGTTACCTTTGCCAAAGGTCAGATGACTGTAGATAGGCAGATGTTTTACTGAGTTCTTTAATGTTTTTCAAGGATGTGTTGATTTTCATGCCAGTATCATGCTATTTTGGCTACTAGAGATTCATAGTATTTTCAGATCATTTTATGTTCCATTAGTACATATTTGCAGTGCATAATGGCTGCACTCCTGTAGGGAGATGGTGCACATACCTCACACATCTTAATTCTTTTTTCATCCCCTTTCCCTCTATCTCTTGACCACCTTCCCATTTGAGAAGGATCCATCTCCCTACTTCCTTTTATCCTTTATTTTTTTCTTTATTTATATTTTGGGTTTCTCATATAAGAGGAACCATGTGTTATTTACGCTGTGTGTGTGATTTATTTCTCTTCACATTAGGAGTCTCAAGGAGAATCCTAGAAAAGACTCAAGTTTATCTTTCTTTATGGCAAAATTATACTCCATGGCATATAAATACATTGTTTTATCTACTCATCTGTTGATAGACATATAGGCTGCTTCCCAGTATTGTCCTGTTTCTAGCTTTGTTCTTTTCACTGAAAATTGCTTTGGCTATTTGGGATCTTTGTGGTTCCATATGAATTTTAGATTGCCTTCTCTCTTTCTGTAAAGAATATTTTTGGTATTTTATGGTGATTGCACTGAATATTGCTTTGGGTGGTATGGGGATTTTATCAATGTTAATTGTTCCAATCCATGAACATGGGATGACTTTCCAATTTCTGTGTTCTATTAAATTTCTTTCATCAGTTGCTTTGTAATTTTTGTTGTAGAGAAATCTCTCTTCTTTGACTAAACATATGGTTCCTGCTCATCATGCACCTGTCCAAAAGTGTGACACAAGAGGCCAGGATCCTTCAATCCTGTGGTCCTCCTGTCTTCAACACATAATTTACAAGATCATCTTTTTGGTATCTAAATGACAAAAAGGAAAAACAATGAAGAAGGCTCACTTACTTCTTCACCACACAAAACCTCTTACTGCTGTTGATATTCCAGTGTGTGTGGGGGAAACATACTCATTTCCTCACAGCTCTATGCCATAAATAAATGGGCAATCTGCCATATCTAATAGGCCTTGGAGGATATTTAGGAATTGTATGGGAAGAAGATTACATAAAAAGGTGCTCCAGGGGAAGAAAAGAAGGTAATAACAGAGAAAAGAAAATTAGGAATTACAGAATTGGCATATTTCAGGCTTCAACAGAAATAGTGTTTATGGCCAGGCGTATAGGATGTAAGAGTGAGTGTTTGAACTCAGTCTGTATAATCTATTGGGACTGTTTTCTTGGCAAAACACCTACCCTAGGGCTCTGCTTTTCTAAAACTTGGCTCCATATACTGCCTCACACTCCAAGGCAAAATTTGTAAGCATGAAAATAGCTCAGTCCATTAGGTAATTACTTAAAGTATGAGTCTTATTCGATATCTAGACACACTTTTACTAAATCACTGCTGCTTAACTAAAATCAGATGTAACTGGTTGTCCTATATAAAGAAACTGATTTTAGTGGTAAGAGAAGGGATCTAAATCACTTTTCTCTTAGTTGTAATTTCTTATGCTTCAGATAAAAATTTTAGTGACCTCTTTTTCTGTGTCATACTTTCTCTTTGTAGTTCTGCACACATACAAAAATAATTCTCTACCTGCAATTCACCTTTCAAGTTGCCCCAAATGGTACAAAGGAAATGCATTCTGGAGAATCACAGTCGGTCTTAAGAATAACTGACTCTTCCTCGGAAGCACAAAGTTTTAAATTTTGAAAAGTCCAGCTTCTTGGTTTTGTCTGGGTGCTGTGCATTCCATGTCTTACGTAGGAAACCACTGCCTAATCTAAAACACAGATTTACTCCTATGTTTTCTTCTAAAAATTGTAGAGATTAAGCTCTTGTAATTAGGTCTGCTCCATTTTGAGTTAATTTTTGTACATGATAAGGTTTTGCACATGGTTTTCATTATCATGTGGATTATCCCATTATCCCAGTCTCTATTCATTTCTGTTGGGACCCTTTTTGAAAATTAATTGTGCATAAACATACAGATTTATTTCTGGACTTCCCATTTGATTCCATTGATCTATGTCTACCATTTGACGATACTGTACAGTCTTGATTACTGAAGTTTGTATCACAGTTTCAGTTTGTGAAAGGAGAGTCCTCCAGCTTTCTTTTTAAAGATTGTTTTAGCTGTTCTGGGTCCCTTGCATTTCCATATGAATTGTAGGATCCGTTTGTTAGTTTCTACAAAGAAGCCAGCTGGGATTCTGATTGGGATTGCATTGAATCTGTAGGTCAGTTTGAGGAGCAATGCTATTTTAATAACATGAAGTTTTCCATCCTGTGAACATTGATAGTCTCTTTCTGTAAATAGTCAGATAATAAATATTTCAGGCTTTGTGGATGGTGTCTTGGTCACAGCCTCTCAGCTCTACCACTGTGCTTTGAAAGGAGCTATGGATGATATGTAAGTGAACGAATATGTCCAGATGCCAATAAATTTTTATTAATAACAACAAAAAAAGAATAACTGACTCATTATGTGATACAACAGTAAGAAGAAACTATAAATCCACCAACAGTTTTTTCTGCAATATCAGCTCTTTAAAAAGCTACTATTTATGACTGGTTACAGTAGTTATTTAGTAGATACAGCTCATCAACAAGACCAATTTGTTATTGGTCCCAAACTTAATTTTCATAAAAAGATTGCTTTGCTCCTAGACCAGGATGTACCTCTAAAACAAGCCAGTTATCTTTAAATATACAGTGAGATAAAGCAATATAGTAAAATAATAGTAAATATAGCAGTAGTAATTGCAACTTTATTGATCACTTATTTTATCAGAGCCACTTTTACAGTTGTTTTGTATGAATTTTTATTTAATCTCAATAAAATAAGCTTTGTCATGGATGAACTAACAAAGTTAGCAAAGCTAACAACATGAACTAGGTTGTCCAAGTCTGGAGAGCTGGTAAATTGAAAAGCCAGAGGCACTGGGTTGAAGATTGATGTCAGCCTTCTTGGTAGTTGGCTGCATCAGTGAAAACTACCTCCCCAGTGTGGCAGTGACGTAAAGCACCTGCCCTTCTACCCAGAGCACAGCCTTGGATGGGGTCAAGTGATTCCAGTTCCAGCACTGCCATCTGCATTTTCTCGCTGGTACTTTAAGTGCTTCATTTCTCTGTACTTTAGCTTTCTTTTCTGTGAATGAAAATGATAACCCCTAGTTTAAAAGGTTGTTGTATAGAATGGAATGCATTTCATTCAAAAGCAGTAATAATAAACAGTAATTCATATCATTATAATATACATTTATAATAAAATATTTCCATCCAAACTAGTTTGTATAGAATTTACTTTTTCTTAGAGAAACTAAGTTCCAAAGTTGACAAACAGACAAAAAAAACCAGATCTCTATGTTTCTCTACTTCTTATTAATCTTATCATTATAATATAATGCATGTGTATTTTAAATAAATGGTAGATATAGAGTAACCAATACCTCTAAGAAAACTAAGAAGTAGAAAGTTAAGCACTCCTCACTGATAACTAGTTCAAAAACATGTATCAGTGTAAGAAGGATAGAATTCTCCCTGTCCCTCTACTCAAACCTGGACAGATCAGTGTAATTACCTCAATAAATGCTCCATACCGGAACTGACATTATGTCTTCCTAGGCTGGCTCTGTTCCCCTAGGACACATTAGAGCATTAATGTATGCTCAACATGTAAAGAAATCCAGTTTCACTGAAGTATCCACACTGGAGAGAACATGTGAAGAAACGCAAGGTACCCTGGCATTGCCAAATCAGTTACGAAATCCCAGAAGTTCAGAAGCCTTTGGTTCAGACCCAGTCCTAGCCACCATCTGATCACAATCCTGCTAGACTCTTTAAGTCAGAAAGCCCATCTTCATTTCTCTTAGATTCCTGATCCACAGAACTGTGAGAGATAATAAGCAATGATTATTCTTTCCAGCCATAAACTTCAGAGTGATTTGTTGAACAGTCGTGGTAACTGGAGCAGGTCAATTGGAAAAAAGTTAGTTATCCCAGTTAGGTTGAAATGTCAGGGACATGGAGCATGTCTTAGAAAATTCCATCCTTCCATCTAAGTGGCCACTGCAGTGGTGGGCAGAGATGCTGCCCAGCCTGTGAGGTTTCCATTAATTGCTAGGGTAGTGGCAACAGAAGGGGACTAATACAGATTTGTCCTAAAAACACTCATGGCTCTGGAAGAACAAAATATGCTTTCTTCTTAATAACTTTTCCAGTAATTAAAGTTTTATTCCGATATCCTCCTTAACAAGTATAAAAATACATTCCAAATAACCCTTTCCTTTATAGTGGGAAAAGGAGAGGGGGAAAATCTCACTCCATACTCCAGAGAAATGTAATTTCTGCCCTACCTTCTTCACTGAGGTTCTCATCCTATGCTGTAGAGGCATAGGATGGTGAAGATTTTTTCACCTGAAGTATTTCCAGTCACAGAGGTAGTAGCTTGACGATTGCAGTTGCTTTGCCAGTTCTCTTGTTATTAATCCCTTAGTAACATAAAAGAAAACATGACTCTAAAGTTGTCATTAACTGATATTGGGTAACCATTATGATGGATAACGGGCAACTCAGACTTGCTAACTGTGTACAAGGGTCTCCACACAATGTCATTAGGGTCAAAGAAATTACGAGGTCTACAGAGGAAAATTAAATAAGATAGCTGTGCTTTGGGCTAGGAGTGATGAGTGTAAAAACAAAGTGTGCAAATCCTCCAGGGAGGAGAGTAAGAAGTTCTGTGCAGTCCATATGTGAGAAAGGTGTTGAAGGACCACTGAGCCCATTTGGATTTGCTCTGGAGGAAAGGGTTTCCTGAGAGCTTGGTCTGTCAGAGCGGGCACAGCATTGCTGATGGATAACTGCTAGGCCTGAGAGAGGCCAGGGAGGAAGGTCAATAGAGGGGACTCTTTCTCCAGGTATTTACTCTGCCAGTGTGGAGTCAGGTAAGGAGGAATCATGATTATCACATACAAGTTGCCTTTTCTATGAGAAGGTTTCATGGACTCCTTCTAATCTAAGGGCAGAATTAAAAGATGGACAATCAAAAAGTAGGACCTACATTCTGTCTCTTGAGTCCTAAACATAAAGACGTTTTGTTTATAGTTCATATATGAAATGTTTTCAAGACCTCTTATCCTATACTATTTTTTGGACTAAGTAAACAGGTTATTTTAGAATGAGTTAGTATTTTGGAAAGATGCTGTAGAGTAAGTAGCAGTATTTTCCTTTATATGTGGTTAATATCAAGTCAATTAAGTGGCAGGGTCTTGGGTTTATACCCAGATCTCCCACTTCCTAACTGTGTAGGAAAGGCTTCTTAATTTCTTTGTGTCTCAGCCTCCCTATCTGTATCAGTCAGCTTTTCCATTGCTGAGACACAAAACCCACAGCAAAGGTTTAATTTGGCTCATAGTTTCAGGGGATTCAGTCTACGGTCAGCTGGCTTTAAGGCAGACATAACATGGCAGAGCAAGGATGTTCAGTTCACTGTGGCTGAGAAGGAGCACAGGGGAACAGTCCAGAGAGAAAGGGTCCAGGAACAGGTAAGTACCTAAGGTCAGGCCTCCACGACTTTCCCAGAGATACAGAGGGTGATTTACTAATCCCATGGCTCCCAAGCCAATCAAGTTGACAATTAAGCTTAACTGTCACACTATCTCTAAAAATGCATTGTATGTCCCTACCCCAGAGTACTTTGTGAGGTTTAAGTAAGCTGAATTATGCAAAGGCTTTGGAGCAGTTTGTAGAACTTTGCACTTTTAGCAAATATTTTTATGTTCAACTCTACCTATCTGATTCACTCTAAACCTACACAGTTTTCTAGGCTTGTTTTCAGTCTGCTTTATTACTTTCCTCTCTATAGAGTACTGAGTTGGCTTTTGCTGTCACACATTGTAGATAACAAACCCTCCTTTTTTCTTAAGCTGAACATACTCTGTCCTTAATTCAACAAGGCGTTCCTTTCACATGTGATCATGCTAACAGCTTTTTAAAAAAAGCAATTTTTAAATACAGGTTAATTGAAAAAATAAAATAATTACAAAAACTCCACAATTCTTTAGAAACCCAACGAAACAAATTTAAGTCTCTGTGCACAATTGACGAGACGATATTGACTGCAATCTCCAGAAGGCTGGGGACTATGTATTTTTCCTTCACTACTTCTTAAATTTAAATATTCACCATATCCCTCTTTCACTCTTTGTAGCCCTGGCCTCCAGAATTTGGCATTCTTGGCCCCTAACAGGAAGAGCAGCACTGAAAATCTCTGAGATGGCTTCTAGTTGGACTTGGCTCTTCCATTTTGTAATTGCTTTCTATGTGTCTACTTGGTTGCTAATGTTTTTCTTCTATCTTTTAAATTATTTTTCTGTTTCCATTTAAGATATACTTTTGGATTATTTTAACCTCTCTTTTTATTGCTTTCATTCCAGAGTACATAATGAACATCCTTAATTTCTCAGAGTCTGCTGCCAAGTAATATCATGTCACTTGCCCTATGCCACAGTTATCTTGGAACAAAATATTTCCTCTTCTACCCTTGTATCTCTGACCCGGTGCTGTCATGTGCTGTAGTTAGTTCATGCTCTTCTGCATTACTAGTTTTGGCTTAGACATTCAAGTATAGTTTTGATTTTCAAATTTGTAGATCACGCCTTTGATATTTTATTTATTTCTGCCATTTCTATTGTTTTCATGCCTTTATGTTTGGTGGACACAAGTCTTATATCAGAACCCTCTCTGTGGAGCGCTGTCTGTAACAAGTGGGTCAAGTATTCTGGCAACTGATTTCCTCATCGTCGGTCTGTCTGGAAAATCACTTGTTTTCATTCTTTTTGAAAAATATCTCAGTCAGAGATGGAATCATAAGACAGAGCTGAGGAGGAGAAAGTGCTTATATTTCCATAGGACAGGATGCATCCAAGGAAGAAGAATGTTACTGAAATATTGTGTGAGCCTATGGGTGTGTCTGTTGCTTTCACTTATGAGTAAATATCTGGATGGAAATACAAGTTATTTCATTGAATTTCATATATTACATGCTTTGGTGTATTCTTACAGAATGGCTAAACATTCTGGTTTACCTAGAACAGTTGCAGGTTCAGCAAAAGAGTCCATGTCCAGGAAAACCCTTCTTACTTCCTTGCCAACTGAGGAGATTGATCTGTTCATGACTGGAAACCCTCAGCATTGGTTTCCTGGGGCTGGTTAGTAATGAAGAAATTTGGCTCTACTTCAAACCTACTGAGACAGAAACTTCAACAGGACCCACAGGGAATTCATAGGTTTGTGAGAATCTGAGGTATATTAACAGAAAAAAAGAATCAAGAATCTACACACATTACATGTAAATTCTTGAAATATTTTGGAAAATATTTCTAAATGTCTCTTTTTCAATTTCCCTGTCTCTAATACTAGCATTACTCAACTTATGGGCAGATCTTCATGCCTCGTTCTGAGAAAACACAGAATGTCAAAGTCAATTGTTCTCAGGAGTACAATTCATCTGCCCTTTGAGTGTGTATGCAGTTTCTAATTAAATTCTCTGCTTCTGGAAGATCTTTTAATTTAGATACACTCATGTCTCTAGAGAATGATAATTAAACTCTCTAAAACACACAATAAACCACTAATTATATTGGAGAACTACCTAGTAAATAAAACTCTACTAAATTATGTTCTGATTCTTTAGGGTTTGAAAATTATATCACTAAACTCCTCTGGACAAAGAAAATAGATAAAATTTTCTACCCATGTATGCATTTTATGGGGGTAGATATACCTTTAATTTTCATTTTTGTGCAAATGATTTCAGGAAAATTTATTCAAACATTAATAGAACAAATAGTCCAAATCTTAAACAAAATCATTTGTACATAACAAAAGATCTTTGTTGCTGAATCCTTCCAGCTCTCCATGTGATCTAACCATACATATTCTTTCTTCTGATTTTGGAAGGCAGCATCCATCCTACAGGGTACCCAAAATGTATTTTTATGTTTTGATTATGTCTTCCTTAAAGCATTACTCTCTAGCACTGTGGATTTTCCAACTTTTCTCATGGATCCATGGAATAATCTCGTGAATCTCCACTGTTTGTTTAAGTTGGCATCAAATCCTAACATAGTTCCAGCAAGGCTTCCTGTGGCGACTGTCCTGACGCCCAGCTCACGTTCACTCCTGGCCCCTCACCTGAGGCACTGACTGCTCATTGGAACTGCAGGGCTGACTTCAGCTCGAGAATGAATATGTAGCTTTGTGGAGTAATTAGGTCTTCCTGAGCTTTGCTTTACTTCATCCTCATTCCAGTTTAATGGGAATATTAAAGAGCATAACTTTGTTAGACAAAACATCCACATTTAAGGTTTGTGCCAAGGCAGACTTGTGTCTGCTTTTACTCTGCTATTAAGAACAGAAAGACTTTGGGAACCGTCACAGGAATTCTATGAGCCCCAGCGTCTCTACCCATAAAATGAATCCATAAAGTCATCCATAAAAGAATAATAGTAATAGTAAATATTTAACAGTTATTCTGAGAATTTAGTGAATACGTACACAAAAAGCACATAATTCAAAGCTTTAGCATGTTAGCTTCCTCCTATCACCATGGTGCATGGATCTCCATGGTATTTGTGCAATGATAGTACTCATTGACTTGAGAATAACAGTGAAATAAAGCTGTAAATCTGTATACATGGTTAGGCATATTTAAATATGTTCTGTGTTTTCTACAACTGTTATTTATTTGCACAATCCTTTCTTAGTTTTCTATCCAAAATATTAAAAGCCTTTTGGGAAAGGGAAATGAAATAACACATGCTTTGACTTGTCCCAGGCTCAATTGGGATTTTTTTAGACAGACCATATCAAAATGCCATTGTTTTTAAGGACATGAAAGCTCACACTATATTCTTGCTCACTCTTGAATATGGGTCTACATTCTTTTCATGCACAGCATACGATGACTTTTCCCTTGACAGAATTTAAAATAGTTCAAAGTTCCAGTTTTTAGAAAGGTTTAAATATATATTCTATATTCTTCACATAGGATATTCATGATGAAGGATTTCTGAAGCCAGAATACTTGCCTTCTGTAACTATTTGATGCTAGTCCAGTCAACCTTAGTTTTTCATACTTGTAATAATATCAATGATAATGATGATTTATTACTACATTAAGAAATATAGCAATTAGTGATCAATGCCATTACACATAAATGGATAATACAACCCACTATTCACTACAATGAGGTATTGGTGTTGATCTCAGTTTTCAGACTTTAACACCGAAGCTTAGAGAGGTCAGTGGCATGGCCAGGGTGACCCAGCAACTGAATGTTAGAGTTGGCTTCATGGTGCATGCTTTTATCTCCTGTCTTTTCCTTCTCTCCACAAAATGAACCTTCTAGTTTATTTTTACCTCTCAGAGGTGTTAGTAGGAACTCATGAGTTAGTGCAGAAGAGAATATTTTCTAAACTATAAATTTGCATAAGTCCTGGCTATTATTTGTGTTATTGAAGAACTCTGGCTTCTGAAGCCAGAGTAAAATATACTATAATATCAGAGAAAATTCAAGTAGGAAAAAGTCCTGCAACTCTACTTTTCCAGGATCTTACATAATTGGGTGTTTCAGACATACTGGTTCCCTGTCCAAAGCCATTTCCAAAACCCCTCTTCATGAAGTAAAACCCTTCTGTATTGAAGTAAAAATGCTAATGAATACTTCTGTCTTTCTTGCATTGCATGTAGGAATGGTATGTCAGTTTTCTATGACTGCTGCAATAAATTAGCACCAACCTGGTGGCTTAAGACAGCAGAAATATTTTTACAAAACTAAACATGCTCTTACCATGTGATCTTGCAGTCACAGTCTGGTATTTGCCCAAATAAACTGAAAACGTTTGTCCACACTCAAACCTTCATGCAAATATTTGTAATGTTCTTATTTATAATTGTCAAAAACTGGAAGTAACCACGATATCTTCAGTGGGCGAAAGGATAAACATAATATATGTAGACAATAGGATATTATTCAGAGCTAAAAGAGAATAAAACCTCAAGCCCCACAAAGAGAGAGGAAACTGAAATGCATATTGCTAAGAGAAAGAAGCCAATCTGAAATGCTTGCACCTATATTTAGGGTGGTTAGTCTTATGTGTCTGCTTCTCTGGGTTGTGAGGCTCCCAGACATTTGGTCACACAGTGTTCTGGGTGCTGTTGTGAGTGTTTTTTGGACAAAGTGGACATTTACGCTGGTAGACTGAGTTCGATTGTCTTTCATATTGCGGGTGGAGTTAGTATGACCAGTTGGAGGCCTGAGTAAAAAGCAGAGGCTGCCCTTCCTCAGGTAAGAGAGGACTCTTTCTGGCCAGCATCCTTCTGCAACATGTGCCTAACTTCCGCCTGTGGATTACAATCAAAACGTTGGCTCTGCTTGGTCCTCTAGCTTGTTGACTTGCCCTTTGGATCTTGGGGTTTGCTGATGATCTCCACAACTGCACAGGCCAATTCCTTATAATAAATCTCTGTATATCTATAAATCTGTATGTTCTTGCTTCTATTTCTCTAGAGAATCCTGACTACTACAATCGTATGCGATTCAGACTTTATGACATTCTGGGAACAGCAAAACTATAGAGACAGTGAAAAGGATGAGAGGCTGGCAGGAGCTGTAGGGGAGAGGGGAACAAATAGACAGAGCATGGAGAATATTTAGGGCAGTGAAACTATTTTGTCTGATATTCTAACAGTGGGTATGTGCCATTTTACATTTTTCAAAAATGCAAAGAATGTACTACACCCAAAGTGAACCTCACGTGGACAATGGTCCTCGGAGACAACGTGTCCACGTAGGTTCCTGAACTGTAACAAATACCATGTACCCTTCACTCCAGAAGTTGGTAATGGAGGGATTTGTATGCCTGGGGACAGCGCAAGCTGTATATAGGAACTCTGCGCATTTCCAGTTTTGCAGTGTATCTAAAACTTCTTTAAAAATAAAGTCTATTCCAAACAAACAAAAGCATGAAGTCATTTGTTCTCTCACGGTTCTGGAGGCCAGGATTTTGAAATCAAGCTTGTCAGCAGGGCTGTGCTCTGTCAGGGGGCTGCAGGCGAGAGTTCTTTGCCTCTCCCAACTCTGTGGCCATGACCATTTTCTGACTTGTGGCCAAATCACGCCAGTCTCTGTCAACTCCCCTGGTCACAGTGGCTTCTCTTCCTCTTACAAGGATACATGACACGGAATTTAGGGCCAACCTGAGATTTCCTTCTCAAGATGGTCAACGCAATCACCTTATTCCAATAAGACAGTATTTATAGATTCCAGAAGTCACACCGAGACGTATCTTTCAGATCACTCGAACGATCATGTGCCCAGTCTCTACCTCAGGTAGAGTCTATTCAATGACCTCTCACAAAGGTCTTCTCCTTTATTTCTCTTCTACAGTTGATGAAAAGGGACACATGAGAAGAAAGTAACTTTCTATTGCAACCCTAAAAGAACAAAATGTCAGAAGCATCAATAAGTATCTTGGGGCCAAAAAGTGACAAGCTTGAAATTTTGGCGGAGCTGCTAAAACAAGCCTGAGTTTTATTCAGTTTAGGGTTCCAAATGTCAATATGGTTTAAGTTGTTGGTAATTGTGTTTTTTATTACTTGCATCTCAAAACATCTTACATATTAATGTGTGAAAATATAAATGAAAGAAACAGAAAAACTGATGTGATATTCTACATATAGGAGGCTTAGAATCCAGGAAAATAATCAGCTATCTCAATTTTCAAGTTGGTTGAAGAAAGAATAGTTTGGGGATTATTTCACAAACATAAGTAGAAGAAACTTTATTATCTTCAAGAATAGGAGTGAAATAGCCTAGCTAGAGGAAAAAAAGTTAAACTCAACTGCAAGCGTGTGAATTCCGTAAGGATCAATTCAAGTCCCATAGAGATTTGCATGACACATAGATGGACAGGAAGACATAGAGCAAATGGCAAAATTTCAAGGTCAGAGATTCTCTTAGGAGAAGATTTAGGCTCGCCCTTTGGTAGAGGTTAGGACCCATGTAGGTGGCAGGAAACGAAGGTTTATAAAACTTTAGCACCTGTGGATGAGTCCTGAGTTCTCGATACACTGGGAGACACCAAGATGAATCAAGTGTCATTCCTACATGCAACAGTTATCATTTCTTAAAGAAAATACACACATCCAAAAGGTGATAAGCTAAGAACGTGTCCAAGAGCCATAGATATGAAAACTCAGGTCTGGACTAGACAGAGAGTGGAAGCCTTTATGTGGAAACAATTTGGGTTTCTGGCTATCTGTTGAATCTCACATCTATTGTCCCCCATCACCTTAGCCACTAAAGTAGCAGACTTCTTGGAATATTTCCAGCTCCACAGTCTATGAATCTATTCATGGCATTATAGTACATCCTTGACAGCCACACAGTAGTTAACAGCTATAGCTGATACAATTCCAAATTTTATTTTACAAAATATGAGATTATATTGAATATAATTGGCACTGTAGAAAAACATCAAAAGTAATAGCACTCAATAATGTATCCAAAATATATCAAATATCATCTTCTTGGATTCTTTCAGAAATTCTGGGAGTAGAAGAGTTCAGGTACTCTAACATTAAAAAGCAAAAGAATATAACATGCCAATTAACATCAGTAAATATACAAATTATACCACGCATATACCATCTACTTATTTTGCTTCTAAATCTCTCAAATCAAAGGGTAAGATTTGGGAACACACTTGGTTCTGTGGTCACGACATGTATACATCAAAGGACAAAGCTCAGATCTTTGTATATAGCAACTTGTAAAAGCCAGTGTGACCTGGACAGAGTTCCAAATAGTATTGCTCACTAGGGGCTGGATGTGAAACAAATCTTATGTAGTGAAATGCCAGTCAAACTCCAGCTTCCATTCCAACTACCATTGGCTCCCTCTGCAGTAAGGAATGGGCACCTGCACAAGTCCTTATGTACAGTCTGGCAAATGGTTGGGCAGCTTATGAAGTTTACAGCGTGACTGTCTGTCCTGAAGTCCAGGGCGTCTCCCTTGCATGTGCTTCAGTGAGCTTTCGTTTTGGTTGCAGTCAGATTTTACAGCTCTGGCACCCACAGCTCCCTGGTAGACTTGAGATAGGGCTTTTGCAAAATTCTTTCTTTTCCACATCTACATGAGCTGAACTCGTGTCACTGCAGCTGTGGAAGATTATGCAGCCAGCAGGTCTTTGACTTAAGTAGATGAATTAGCAACTTGGTCTGACAGTACAGTTTTTTCCCCCTGCTCTACCAGTCTCCTTCTTCCGTGATTCCCAGAGCTGTCTTCCTGCCACACACATCCCTCCAAGTGCAACAGGGTGCATCCACCCTTATTCTAAAATCATGAAAAATTTTCAGGGGCTCAGGATACCATCATGAAACTTGACCTTTTTAAGAGGTGTCTCCATACCTAACAACTCTGGTCACCATCTCTCCAAGTACCAGAATTAAGCCCCTACAGTTTTCTTGGTACCTGGAGTACCTGTACTAGTATTTGGAGGGTACTCTTTGAGCAGTTTCACATTTTAGGGCAGAGCTCAGGAAGCCTCTGTTTTTGCCTTCGTAGTGGTTGGCATTTACTACTTGATATTTATGTTTCTTTTAATCCTTACATACACCTTATTCAGAAGACACCACAATTCTTTTTGGAGATGGAAATGGTATGACTTGGAGGTCAGGTCACATAAAGTCACATACTGCCTTAGTCACTTTCTTCATAGCTGAGATGCAATACCTGACTTCTGCTACCTTGAAGGTGGAAAGGTGGATTTTGGCTCACAGTTTGTAGAGGTTTCAGTTCATAGTCCACTGGCTCTGCAGCATGGCGGAGGGGCCTGGCGGAGGAAGAGCTGCTCACATCATGATGGTCAGGAAGCACTGCTGGAAGGGCTGTCTAGGAAGGGACATAAACCCTTCCAGGCCACACCCCCAGTGACCCATCTCTTCCTACCAGACCCCACCTCCTAACAGCCATTCAGCCATAGTTCCCATATTCTAATCACCTTCCCCAAACCCCACCTAAGCACGAGAGGCTCTTATGGGACATCTCCATGTGAACCATAACACACACCTGGTACATGACAGTGCGGAAGTCCACATTCAGGCCTGGCTGTGCTCTTATCACCAGACTCCTCACCCTGGAGCTCCACTTAAGTCTGAGCTCTGCCATCCTGTGCTCTAATCCAGATCACTCCTTGGAAGTCCATTCACAGCTACGCCTGTAAGAGAAGCAGCGAGCGCTTTCTGGATGGACTATGGAGGCACTGATCTGTTGGGCTGAGCTGGAAAAGGTGAGGGGCATAATCCAATTATGCAGTGGGATCTGGGGCTCTGTCAGCTCCATAATAGTTTATATACGTGGCCCAAAGCATGGGACCAGAAGTAGAACCTGTGGGCAGTTTGGGTGAGGATACGGGTGATCTTTCTGGTCAGGAAGGCCAATACATGTGCAGAGGGCAGTGTGGCTTTGAAGCTCTGGAGCTGAGGCCAAGATTAGAGAGAGACAGTAATGCTGAAATCCCTAAGAGAGGTCACACAGACGCGGGGCATGCAAAGGACACAGGTCAGTGTCACTGCCCCATATGCAGGGAGCACTAGAACTAGGATCTCACCTAGGCCTCAACAGGACTGTGGAAGGATGGAATGGAAGTGGACGAGACCCACACTCATTTTCACCAGAGTAAGACAGAGCCCAGCACGTTTGCTGGGCTTTCGGATATTACTGATGTGCCACATTTTATGCTAAACATATTATACGAATCATCTTTCTTTGTTCTCATGATACTTCCCCAAAGGATACATCTTTATTATTAAAAACATTGACACTTGAAGAAAGTCATTGACTTAACCTCCTGTGGCTGTTAGATTTGAATTTTCATTTTGTGATTTAAGCTGACCGAAGGTACCACTCTTAAATGACATCATATTTACATCCTAGTTCATGTTCTACAGTCATAAAATACCCACACAATAATAGACGGCTGAGTTCTAACAAATGTCTCCAAATGTTGACCCTCAATTAATGATGGCTTGAGTGTGTGAGATTTGCCTACTTAGCTTTATTTTTTTATAAGTGGCTTCAAAAAACCCCTCTCTCTAAGATTTTGGAGCATGTGGCCTGCTATGCTTTTCCTGAAGACAGCACAGAATGGGGGTGAGGATGGCTTGACAATAGCCCATGTAAAAATATTCAAAGAATTTACATAACTGTTCAGTGAGTCTGTGGTATGAATATGCTGCAAAGTGAATTAGCTATATTTAGGCTTTCTAAGTAAATGCGAAATTTTTAAAAAGAAATTTCCCTGGAATATGCTTTTTAAAAATAACCCCCAGAGGTTGCTCCTTGTACCATTTGAAATCCTAGGCTTATTTAGTCACGCCTACATTTTTTTTCTGTGAGTCCTAGACCCTGAGCTAAACTATCGTGATTACACTCAATTGTGCCAATTTGGTTGGCTTGGAGCCCAAACAAGGGAGAAGAAAGCACAGTTCTGGGTGTGTCCGGGTGGTGATGGAGACCGGACCTTGGGTATTGTTACCGTCCCTGGCCTGTCCTCTCTGCTGCTCTCCTCTTCTCTGCTGCCCCTTCTCCGTGAGCCCTCTGTCATGATGTTTCTGCCTTGGAGCCAGAAACACACACGCCCTGAAACCACAGCTAGATTAAACCTCTCCTCCTCTAACCTGGGAGTGTTGAGTATTGGGTCCCACTGATGGGAAAGTTGACCAACACATGAACCAAATTGGCTGCCCCAAGTGTCACAGAACTGGGCCACATGGCCTTTATGGTTCCCAGAGTGCTCAGGGACTCAGAAAGCCTTTCTGGGATTTAGAGGGTGCCTCTGGAGCAGGTTCCGATCTACTTCTCCTTCCTGTGATCCCAGCCACCCCTCTCTCCAGTCGTGCACATTTCCTTCCTCCACGCTCTGGAGACTTCCGGTGTGTCTCTGGCTCTTAGAGGACGCCTCTTGAATGACGTTTCTGAGCAGGCGATGTAATTTTCCCATCTCGACTTTGCACAAATCTTAGCATCTGGAACTTGCTCACGGAGGAATTGCATTCAATTCTTTTCATGTGTATAATCTTGGGAAAGACATTGTTTAAGCAGAACATTTTGTACCAGTAAGAGGCTTGAAGAAACAGAAACTACCCTGTTGAAATTTTTTTTATTAGAAAGCATATAGTTTATACAATTCATTCCAGGCCCCTGAGTCAGTGAAGTGTTTATAGTTTTAAGCTGAGTAAAATAAAATTTTTCAGGGATATGTCAGTGTTTTCATTACACCCCTTATTTTTTCACCCCAAAGTAGCACCAGTTTATTAGTGTGTCCATAAAAATTAATATTCCACTGAAATCTGGCACAAAACTATAAAGTAAATGTTTATATATCCTTTCAAATATTAATTCAGTTGTTTGTACTAAGTGGTAGACCTGCCGGGCATGAACATTCCGAAATCAGAGTCTTTCTCAGTTAATTTATTTGTGCTATGCTTTCAATGATTAAACTCAGCTAAGAAACAGCACCTAAAATGTACAGGAAACCAGAAAAGTCAAAGAGAGGGGAGCTTAATTATCCAGAAGCTTCCAATGTGAAGTCATCTGAAACAAAAAAGCAGAAACTGTCAGGTAGGCAAATTGGAGCAAGCACACAAGGTTACTAGCACCCCGTGTGGGTCCCATCTCTGTGCTTCCTTCTCAGTGCTCAGGCTGCAGCCTGGTGCTCACCCAGCTCCAGACGGAGGGGCTGGGGGAGCGCGACCAAACCCCAGCCTACTTGGCTGACTCAATGGTGGGGAGCTCAGCCTCCCACCAGTGCTTTGGACTTCAGCTCCCTGCTACAAAGGTGGAGAACTGAGTCTCTGAAAGGTAAAGGAGTCAGTGTGGACAGGGAGAGGCACACATGATGTGCTCAGGGGTGTGGACGGAAAGAGCCCAGGAGCCAGACCTCTGCTCTTGTCAGTGCCTATGCTGGTTTGCTTAGGATGAACCACTGTCCTGAGATCGCCATTTCCTTGCCTCATCCCATAGCTTTCTTAAAACACCTGGTATCCTCAAGAGTATCAGAATGACAAGACTGGTCTGGGTCAAGATCAGCTTCCACCACTCACTGGCTGTGTCATTTTGAGAAAGATAATTCACTTCCCAAATGTTTTTCTCTTTGTTCATTAAGCAAGTAGCTGGTAAAGAGTTCTCAGTAAATACTTAAGGGTACCAAATCCTGCTCTGATTACAGTCAGGGTCAGAATGCAATGAGCAGGCAGATATTTGGGAATAGTGTTATGAAAATTACCATTCATCCGAGCAATAATTGTAAACATTTATAATGGGCAAGGCCCAGTCAAGAGTTTGACATAAAATGCCTTACTTAGTTTGTACAATACACATCTAAGCCCTTTTTTGTTTTATGATTTTGCAGTTTCAGCATCTTTATCGAATTGACCTATAGATTAAGCAAACAAAATCTCAAATGGCCCACACTTTTTCTTGATATTGACAAGATAACTCTGAAATTGATACAGAAGTACAAAGGACCTAAATTAGTCAAATCACTTTGAAAATGGAAAAACAACCCAATTAACAAAAAAGGGGATATGTGCTAATTAATCTCAAAACTTAGTGTGAAACAACAGTAATCAAGATATTGAGGTATGTATCAATGAAACAGAAAAAGAAGTAGAGCAGTGAGCCCACGAATGTACGGCCACTTGGTTTTCTACAATGACAATGGAGTGATTCATTGGGAAAGATGTGTTCTTTTGAAAAATAAAGTAGCAGTAGCTTGATGTCTGGATCTATGGAAGCAAGATGACCCTTGATCCCTAGCTCACATTGTATAGGACAACTCTGACACTTCTGTGAGAGAATATTTGCAATCTCAGGGTAGGCAAGAGTTTTTAAAGTAGGACACCAAATGCACTATGGAACAATGTATAGCATACACTACACTAAAGTTAAGCACATACACATCAAAAGACATTGCTAAATAATGAAAATACAAGGTCCTTACAGATAAGAGAATCTTTGCAATATTGTATCTGAAAAAGGCTTTGTATTGAAAATGTATAGTGAAATATTCCAACTATATAAAATAAACACATTATACCACTATTTGAATAAATTTCTACAATAGTCAAAACTAACCTAAGGTATTAGAAACCAGACCAATGGTCATTCAGTGTTGGAAGTAGGAGTGATTACTGAAAAGAAAAAAGGAAAGGATACGAATATACCTCAGTGTAGAGCAACATTTCCGTTTGGTAACCCAAGGATCAGTGCCCAGCACACACACACAGACACACGGCAGAACAAAACACTTGCAAAGAGGAAAGAACAAAATTTCCATAAGGATGGAAATTTAATTTTTCCATGACCAATATGCTGGTGATATGAGTGTCTAAGTTTGCTAAAATTCATTGAAATGTCCACAAATGTGTGAATTTTATCATTTATAAAAATATGTTAATTACATTTGCAAAGGCTGATTTCAGAAATTAATCAAAATGGTCAACACTTTATATGCACAATGTTTTAAGATAAGTTGACCTAAGAATTGTTCATAACAGAGAAAATCACAAAAAAGCACTTGTGATTTATGATTTGTTCTACAATGGCAGAATTATGAGTGGTAATGTGATTCGTGGGAAAGAACAATCAGGAGGTGGAACAAGTCTTGGAAAAATCCAGCTAAGTTTTTCAAATGTTTAGAATTGTTTGTCGATGGAATATCTAAATAAAAACGGCCGGTAGATCTTTTTCAGTGTCCCTGTCTTCCACCGCTATATGGATTTCACTCCATTCTGTGACTCTTTGGGATAAATCTGCTCTAAGATTCTCTCTTGAGATTCTTGTGCTGATCTCTAAGCTCTGCTATGCTCTGACTGTAACCATTGTTTATGCCAAACAACATTATAGAATTGCTCATTCACCAATGGCATCCTCTTTTTCATTATTGAGAATGTAAACATTTAAATTTCTTATACACTAATTTTAATGGGATATTAAGAGGAGGGCTAGAACTATATGGATCTAGTTTATTATCTTTCACTGAACAGTTCATACTTACAAATAATGTATCATTTTTTTATACTTAATGTTCTTTGTTTCCTGAATAAGAAATCACTTCCAACTCTCAAGATGCCAAGATGTTTTCCTAGAATCTTATAGTTCCAACTTTTAAGTTTTGGTAGGGTCCCTATAATGTTAAAGAATATAAGTGGTGTAGGGTGGCAGTATCTTTTGCGTGAAGATATAGACCATTTGTTGAAATGCTCTTCTGTCCCCTATCACCTATTATTGTTCCTTTATTAAAAATCATTTGGTTGATATCAGTGTAGTCTATTTCTAGGCTCTTGATTCCATGCTATGTTCCGTTTGTGTATCTTTATATTGTTTCTATGTCGTTTTGATGATTGTGGTTTTATAGCACACATGAAATCCAGTAGTGTAAGTTTTCCAACATTATTCTGATGACAAAAGATGCTGTTATAGAACTAGTGTCTTCAGTAGTAAGAAGAGGACAGAATCCCAGAGCAGCACATGCCTTGTGACTGCACTGAGCCATCAGAGGCAGCCTGGCCTGTGAGTTAGGTGGACAGAGACGGAGCAGCCCAGCTGGTGGCTTCACACTGCAGTTGAGGAGCCCTGAGTTTAGGAAATTCCACATGAGCTCCAAGCAAATCTCTCAACCTCTGCCTTAGAGGGAGACAACTTGATTATGCTTGACAGTAAACAAACTTTACTTCTGCTCTGGAGGGAAATGTTACATCTATCTATGGTTGTTCACTGTAACAATACTTTAAAAATAATCTTAGAAAAGGCAAGATGTAAAGACAGAGATTTCCCCCAGCATTAGTATATGATCACTCTCCACATTTTCATGAGAAAATTAATAGATGAGCTATGTGGACTGCTGATAGACTCTGGGCTACTGACATACTATTTGTGTGATCTCAAGCTATGGTGAATGATTAAATTTTTTAAATTAATGGTTACAGTAAAAGATACATTGCCACTAATCTTCCTAAGAATACTCCCTCTTCACTCAAACAAACTTATCCCATCATTCTTGCCACTTTTTGAAACAGTTCTGGAAGTCCTCTTTCATGAGTGTCTTCAGTTGTGCTATCATGGCTGCCTCAATGTCCTGAATCGACTCTAAACATTTACCTTTCTCAGTCATTTTGACTTTGAGTCAGAGCCAGAAGTCACACAGCTGCAGACTCAGTGAATAAGATGGATGGGCTGCCTTCCTGTTGACTGGCATTCTGCAGCAGCATTCACTGTAGTTTTGATTGTAGCTTTAAAGATACTCGAGAAGGAGGGCTTCCAGATTTGCTTTGGAAAGTGGCAAGAATGACATGAGTGTGTTTGAAGACTGGGGAAGTGTTCTGAGAGAGGTTAATGGCCACGTGTCTTCTATTGTAATAAGTCTTTTTAATTTAAACACTCACCATCTATTTTGATCACACTTCATATTGCAGTAGATCCTCACCCACACGCTTATCCTCCACCGTAACAAAGGCAGGTACACTTTAAACTTTAATTCTAGCATTTCTCCAGAAATTTACCTTTGTAAGTTCTTATTCTCTTGTGTCCTCCAGATGAAATTCATACTTGGATACAAACAAACATTGCACAGCTGAGACCACTGATCTAGGCCCCAAGAGAATTCACGTTGGTTCGCACTGATGCATCGATCCTTCATACCATTATATTGGAAAGCTTTCCAACAAGCTTCCCAAAGAAAGATTTTCCATAGAAACCTTCAACTGAACTCCATTTTTTTCCAACCCATTTAAGCCAAGGAATAGATTGGCATCTTTTCTAATGTGAGCACTGAGTGGAAAGAACACCAGCTGGAGATCCGGAGGACTCATGTCTTAGTCCATTTCTTCTCCTGTTAGTGTCTGTTAGTGTATGGTGTATCCTTGGACAAGCATATAGAACTTTAGATAGCACAGAATGAGGGTCACTTATGAACAAGCCCAGCCAAAAAAGTTGTAAGAAGCTCTGCCAACTTTGAAATACATATCTGACTTTGAACTTCACGTTGGATTTTTTCTTCAATAAGTACAACACCATTCATCCATGTGAGAAATAGACCATTTTACTGTAGTTCTTTTGAACATAAAGAGAGAAGTCTTAAAGAAGAAGAAACACAGGCCTCTAAATCTGCAGCTGTGTAATGATTGAATCTTTTATCCATATATGTTGGGCCACAGATCAGCAATATCACAGACATTTAAATTAAAAAATTCTCAGATTTTATATATCTTACATGACATGTTTGGCCTTTTCCTTTACTTAAAATATATTTCTTATTTCAAAATGGATTTGAGTATCTATCATCTTTTTTTCATCACCATAATTACCATCATAGATTGGCTTGGAAAATTAAATCGTTAATAAATCTTTGATCTTTAATTTTCTGTCTTGTCTCCACCCTCAATCCAAATTCTTAATTTAATTCTCTTACATCTTAAACCACTAGAAGAAAAAAACAGGGGAAACACTGGAGACATTGGTCTGGGCAAAGATTTTTTGGATATAACCCCAAAACCTCAAGCAACAAAAACAAAATTTGACAAATAGGATTACATCAAACTAAAAAGCTTCTGCACAGCTAAGGAAATAATCAACAGAGTTAAGAGACAAATTCCAAGATGGAAAAAGTACTTGAAGACTACTCATAAAAAAAGGCTAATACTCAGAATATAGAAAGAACTAAAAAACAAATCCTGAACAGCACAAAAATCAATGATCCGAATAGATATTTCTTGAAAGAAGATCTATAAATGGACAAGAAGTATTTGAAAAAGTGGTGAACATTCCTGCCTTAGTTACTTCTCTCTTGTTGCTGAGACAAAATACCCAACAGCCAAAGTTAAAGGGGAAAGGGCTTATTTAGCTTATAGTTGTAGAGGTTTCAGTCCATAGTCGGCTGGCTCCAAGGCAGGGTGGCAGGGCAGAGGGGCATCGCAGAGGAGAAACAGTCCATGGCAGCCAGAAGGTGACAAAACAGCAGGGGACCTTCCTAACATCTTATTGTCCCTGTTATTTGATTCAGAATACTCAGGGCGGGCAGCACTCACACCCTTAATCCTAGTGCCCTCGACCCTACCCCCACTGGGAATCGGTCATACCCTCTAGATTCAGCCACCTCTGAAATAGCCTGTGACCACATGCGGCTTTGGGGGGATATCTAGCCAGAAGCCATAACGATCCCTAGTCAACAGGGAAATGCAAATCAAAACTATGAGATATGACCTAACCCCAGTCAGAATTGCTATAATAAAAAAGACGGATACCAGTGAGGATGCTGATTCAGAACTCTCATGTGCTGCTTGGGAACTTAAGAGAGATATTAGGGAAAACAGTATGGATGCTCCTCAGGAAACAAAAGCTAGAACTACTGTGTGATTTGGCACTTTCACTACTAGACAGGCTAGGAAATCAGTGCGGCAAAGAGATACCTGTACTCTCCAGTTTATTTCAGCACTATTCACCAGAGCTCAGATACAGACTCGACCTAGATGCCCAGCAGAAGGGCTGGGTACTGAGTACAGATGCAGGAGAGGAGGAGGAATAACTGCATGTCCTGTAGTCCAGAAGGGTAATGAACTGTACATTTGAGATTAGCTCACAGAAGGAACTTTGGATGTCCTTGGAAGAAATAATAAATGTTTAAGGAAATGGATATACCAGTCACTCTGATTGCATTATGTCACGTGGTGTACATGTATGGAAACATCACATGGTGCCTCGTAAATATGTGCCATCATTATATGTCAGAACTTTACAAATTTAAGACCTTAAACCACCTTTCCTATTAGATAAAGTCCAAATTACCTCCCCTAATCAAATGTCATGTCTATCTATGCCAGAAGGGAACTCTTTCCCCCATCAAGTGAATATATTTATTTGAGCCTTAGTTACAAGATTTGCATCTCAATCTGCAGGCTTTAGTTACTTAGAACTTTCTCCTCCACCATCTCAACCTATCCAACTTTAGTTTACATTAATGGTTCCGTTCTCCATCCACTTCCTCTCTGAAGCATTTTAAAAATTTGTTGTCTCCGATCTTAGCAAGTATTTCCCCTTTTAATAAGTCTTTGATAAATTAGGTCTCTAATCCCCACCACATATCTTTCTGTGCTTCGTTTTCTTATTTTTCCTTAGGTTGTGTTACTTATTTGAGAGCAGAAATGGAGCTGATTCACTGATCATTTTGCAAAGCCCGACAGCCCTCCTGTTTTTCTTGGTTCGATTTACTGCACTGTGGCTCCAGGCAAAGGTTTGCCACAGCCTTTATGTTCTCAGCACCCATCACCATGACCCAGTTGGAATATCCCTTCGATGTTCCACATCATGGAGGTGATCCAGAGTAAAGTTGCGATAGCAGCTGAACCAGCACTTGAGTCTACATTGGTATCTTCACTTACAGCATCAATCATTGAGGTGGGAATTGAGCTGAGGGTTTTAGATTTAGTAAGCTGGGCCTAACAGTTCATTTTGAAGCTTAAATTTAGATAGAGTGGTAGGGAATAAATCCAGATTAAACAAGGGTAAATAAAAATCTAATAAGAATATATTGACTTACTTATAACAACATTATTCCATTTAATAAACTTATTTTTCAGTAAACTATGTTAGTTGTCTTCCATTGTTCTGCCTATTTCCTCTTGTCTTTTCCCAAAATGTTCACCCATAGTCAGGCAGTATTCATAAAGCAAAAACCCACCATGGATTGTAGTCAGTTCCTCATTTTCTTTCCTAGTGTCTGATTCCTTTGAGGCTGACCTCAAATTTTCCCATTGTGATAGTGGTTTCAATGTGAATCATGACTGTGAATGAAGAATAAGAAATCAGTCATGTGAACAGCCACCGAGAAGCCTGCTTACTGCATCAATGACTGTAGTTAACACTACGTATAATTGTTGTCAGGAATACACAAGGTTACAACTCATAATTCCAATCATTCATGATGTACCTGACCCAGTCAAGTTATAGGAAGACTTCTTTTACTCTTCTTTTTCTTTTTTAATTAAAATTTTTTTATCAGTACATTTTATATTATATATTTTCTGTCACCAGAAATTTTAATTGCTTTTTTCCCCCTATGGATTTTTTAATTTGAACTGAAATTTTCCCTAATATTTTCACTTTCTGATATATTTATTTTTACTACTTGATAAATTTGTTCAATTGACTTTTGTTCTACAATTAGGTACATAGGACTGTACCTAAGATAAAATTATGCACCGAGTTAGTCCTTGATGCACATACATTCTGGGTTAAGGGTGTCTTGGAATTCTGTGAACATTTTTAATAACTCTTGCACATGTGTAATTACATACAAATAAAAGATTCAAAACCATTATATATAAATAATTTGTCTATTTCTCTATGACACTTATGTTGATTTCTTTGATTCTACCTAAAATATATTCCTTTTTTGATCTCATAAATAGTTAACAAGTAAATACTATTTATCTGGCATGTACAAGTTCATTTTTATATTTAATTATTATACAAAAATATTTCTATAATAAAAATAAATTCACGTATTGTAGAAGAATAAAGTAAAATTTTTTCTCTCAAAAATTTAGCTCAACTCCTCCCAAATCATACTGTAAACAGTTTCTTAATAGTTGGCATCTACTATGCATGATTTCCTAAACTTGGACAATCCATGGTGATTGAGGCAATCTGTCTTTGGTTAGAAACAGAAAATTAAACATCAAACAACTAATACCTAAAGAAGATAATTTTAGCAAATGACAAAGATAAAGAAAACAAAGCAATATGATGAATTAGTAATATGTGAATCCAAGACTTAAGCTTTAAATGGAACATCTGAAGAGTTTCTTGCTATGCTTTAGATCTAGGACGCCCCAAAAAGGTTCCCGTGTGCTGACTTGGGGTTTGGGAGGTGACTTGGATTGTGAGAGTGTTACAGCTGACTCGCTGTCTGGAGTGGGCCTGGTCAGAAGAGGAGATCACTGTGGCCGTGGCCTGGAAGGCGGCATCTCCTTCCTCAGCTCCTCCCTTCTCCCTCTACTTCCTGTCTGCCATGATGTGAGCAGCTTTTCTCTCCCAGATGTTTCCACCATGCCCTTCTTGTCTTGGTGCCAGCCAACTACAGATGGAGTCCTCCAGAAACAGTGAGTCAAAATAAATCTTTTCTCCTTTAAATTGTGAGTGTTGGGCATTTCGCCCCAAAGATGAGAAAGGGACTAGGATAGATATATTTTAAGAGATGACATTTGACCAAGATTTGAATGACCAAAGAAGCAAGCCATGTAAAGATCTCGGACCAGATCTGTTTCAAGTAAAGGAAAAAGCTAGTGTGAAGACTTAAGGCAGCTGGATGTCTGGGACAGGAAGAACTCCCTGTGGCTGGAATAGAGTGAAGGGTCCGTGTGAAGATGATGGACCAGTGATAAGATCATGCAGTCCCCATAGACTACTGACCAGTGCACATTATTAGGAGTGATGCTGGTAGAGTTGCTAGCAGCAGGATGACATAGATTGATTTAAAAGGTCAAAGTGTAAATAAGAATCAAAATATATAATTGATATTATGAAATAGGAAGAAAATGTCTAAAGGAATAGGGGAAGTGGGAGGGGAAGGGGAAAGGAAAGGAAAGAAGGGAAAAGAAAAAATATGAGAAAAGTAAAAACATGGAAACAAAGTCTTTGTAAATAGGGAAGAGTGGAGGGGGTGAAGGGAGGGCAGGGGAAGGGGCAAAAATAAGAACCAAGATATGTCATGTGAAGGTACAAGATCCCAATGATGAATGAAACTGTATTGTACACCTAAAATGTACCAATAAACTTAATGGGAAAAATAGTTCCTGTGAGGAGAACGAATACAATGAAAGGGGCACAGTAGAAGCAGGATGACAATGGCCTCATAGTAATAACTTGTAGCTTGCAGCAGAGAGAGAGTGGGAGAGGGAAAGAGAAAGCAAGCGCTTGTTAAATTATTTCAATAATTCAGGCAAGAAACATGAACACTAGGTTTAAGGCAGTAGCAGGTGTGGCAGAAGGACAAGGTTGGGGTGAGGGTCATGGAACTTACTTGGGGGATGAGGTGGAAGATGATGTTAGGTGCTAAATACAATAGGAGATAAACAGCATTTTGGAATCTAAATCGGCAAACTAGCTGATTCTGTGTTGGATACATCGAGCTTAGGGTTCCTGGAGAGCAAGCGGATGAGGGTATGTGTACACAATTGGTTATGTGCATCTGAAGTTGAGAAGAGCACGAAGACTGGAAATACCAAATTCCAATGGACATATTCATGCATATTACATAAGAACATGTCAATGGGTCTCAGAAGGGACCACTAGTTTCAGTACTGTATTCACTGATGGGTCATGGAAATATTAGTGAGTTACAATGTGACTTTTGAGGGTACGTACAGACACCTGTATATTCTGTTATTATTCAAATACTTTCCATTTACAATGAATTTGAACCCAGTAGCTCTTTGTGTTGGAAATCCCAGTAAAGTTTTGAACTGCCTTGGAAAATTAATGGAGAACAAACTATTTTTTTCTTTGCTGATGAGAAATCGTGTGAATAACTTGCTTTGATAGGTGGAATAATGTATGTAGACTAATAATGTATGTAGACTAATAGTAATGTATGTTGACATCTTTGGGACATTAGATGGAAGCATTCTACCAATTTCCCAAGATGTGAGGACTAGGAAATCTTCTAGGTCTACAACAAAATGAAAGCTGGATGAGCTGCATGAAGAAGGAAGATTTAAAATGACAGAATGACTCACTGCACATGGGAAATAGTACTCAGATGTCAGGAGAGGGAAACTGCGTAAGCTGTAAAATAAGGGCTCAGTGTCAGGTGGAAGGGTAGGCTCACAGCACAGAGACCCGGGGAATATTGGGAAGGAGAACCAGTAGAGTTTGGCCTCTCTGCATTCAGAGGAGGTATTACTTTATTTTTATTTTTATTCTTTTTGGTACTGGGGATCGAACTCAGGTCCTTACACTTGCGAGGCAGGCGGCAGAACCACTGAGCTAAATCCCCAGCCCAGGAGGTATTACTTTAGAGATCAACATTCCTCAGCACAAGAGAAATATATATGATTATACATATATGTAGATTTTTCATTCAGTGGGTTGTATCAGTTTAGAAATCCTGTGCTGAATGTTATGCTTAGTAATTCTGGGGGTTTGCAGTTGAGCAAGGCAGACTGAGCCTCCTGACTCCTATGGACAATCCAATGCTCTGTACTAGTAAAGGGAGAAAGAAAGCAAGTAGGATGCATGGGGAGCAACTAGTCTAGCTCAGAGAAAATGGTGTCAGGAGTTGACAGCTAACAGATGAGTGGATGTTACCCAGGAAGCGGGGACTTGATTCCAAGGACACAGTGGGGATTGTGTGGCTTCTCAAAATCCTTTCCAGTGGTAGAATTTCATAAACTAGTTCATTTCTTAAGTCCTTCATGCTGTCTTCACATTCCTGGCACTACTGCCATCTTTGTGGCTTTCAGGGTGAGCCGCTGAATCACTCTGTGCCTAGTTTCTCACATGGCCCCTGAGAACCCAGGGAGGCCCGAGGCACAGGGCAAGACTGACACCAACCCGGGCACGAAGGATGGCGTAGGGACACAGGGCACCGGCCCAGCCGACTCTGAGCAAGGCTGGGCTCCACCACTTTCTAACTGTGTGACCTGAGGCAGGCCTGCGAGTTTGCTTTTGGAAATGTGCGGCAACCGTAGGCATATTTTTCTGCCCTAACATTTCCTTCTTGACATTCCTTCTCGTATGGAAGAAGCCACCACGGAGATCCTGTTCCCTCCTATGGTCTGACAGCTCCCCCTCAAATCAAATACCAAAAAGAAACGGAAAACTCTCAGGAGACAAGCGAAGCCATGATGATGAGGAGAAAGAGAGTGTGATTTTCACTGCATCTGCAAGGGACATTTACTCTTCCAGGTCACTGTCGTGCTTCCGAGAGGTTCAACGTGAAGTCTAAAAAGCACCATTTCTCAGAAGCTCCCAGGTAGCAAACACTTTTGCTGCCAGCCCTAGGGTTGCGCTTTGAGAAGCTTTGTTATAGAATATGCTATATGCTTTCACATTTTCGGGCTGCTGTTTTTTAAGTTGGTAGACACAATTATTCCTTCTGTTCTCATAACTCTTTCTCCAAACTCATCCCAACTTCTGATGGAAAATGCTGCAACATGAGGAAACAAACAAGTGCATTTTTAACTACCTTGAAATGTCTGAGCTTGAGTGAAGTCTTTCATTTAGTCATCTTTTAATGCAGACAAAATAACTGAGTCATCAAAACCTCTCGAGAATTCAAAAACAGTAAGTGGACAAGTTCACATTTATTAAGAGATAGAAAACTCCTTTACAAAAGCTCTATTGAGATAGAAAACCACTTATTGCTATTTTCTTGAGAATTTAAATAATGAAACTGCAGCAGTATTCTCTCTCCAAAAGTTTGTGTTTTTATGTTGTCTGATAATTTCCACTAAAAAAGTAAAAATTCAGAGGTTTGTACTGCTCAATAAATTATTTCTTTTTTTCACTCCCCACCCTTCATCCTGGAAAGATGACTTCCAAAGAGTTACTTTTCAGATTACACATTTACACTAATATTAAAAAATAAAAAACCTAGGGATAAATAATCGAGTGTTGATTCTCCATTTGAAGCAATGACATTGGCAATATCAGTGCAATCTGTGTTTGTATAGTGTGATCTAAAAATAACATCAACTTAAAAAGGATTGATTTGGACATCAAAGTATCTTTATATCTTCTTCTCCTGGTACCTTTAATTTGCTGTGAATTCTCCTAAAATTGGGGAAAAGGACCAGTGGCTGCTGCTCAGACAGAAGGTCCAGCAGGGACCCTCAGAAGTGGGTTATGATAGCCTAGGTAGAAGAGCAACAGCATCTAAATTGTATCAGGAGATCTTGCAGCATTTAGTTAATTTAGGCAGAGCTAGAGCTGCAGTTTGGGAATCCAGGCTCCTTCTGACTTCCTTGAGTGTCTCTCATTAGTCCTTCAATGTCACCTACCATGCTGGTCCCTGTGTCCCATGGTTCCATTCATATTCCCATCCTTCTCCAACCTATAACATCATTGTTTTTAATAACAAATTCAAAGAACCAGAGTAGTCACACACTTTTGATCTGGAAGTCTCAAAGTTTATAGCTGTCAAGCTCCAATAAAATTTGTCTTTTTTTGGCTTGTAGGCTTAACTATTATTTCCCCGGATGGAAAGTTTTCCTAAGCCCTACCTAGGACGGTCTCCATCTCCTAATCCAGGCACACCTGATCTCAGGTGTGTGTAGCTTCCTCCTCGACACACATCTCCTCTCAGCCTGGGCTCCTGGAGTCTCTTCTCCACACTCAGAGCTGCTACTCTGGCTTCTCCTGTTCCTCCAGGATATGAGGCTGCATAAGGGCATGACAGATGCAATGATGGCCAGCATGACTCCAGTCCAGAGAAACTCCTATGATGGGGAAGGGGAAGATGAAAGGAATGTTCTAAGGAGTAAGAAAGAAGACCTAAGCTTTGAGCCATGGAAGAGCTACCATCATAGCAGAGTAAAAGCTATTTTCAATGGACTGAGCAGAAGAGCATGTATTGGACAAAGAATATTGATTCTTTGAGTTTTAACCTAAAAGCCCACAGCCACTGTGGAAACTCCTCTATTCAACAGAGTTTTCCTTTGCACTGCTGCTTTCTCTTTCGTTTTCACCTTGGCTTACTCAACATGGCAAAATTCCTCTGATGGAGCTAAATACTGAGCTTATTGTTAGCTTAAGGCCGCTATGTGCATGCACAGAAAGTGTTAACCTCATGAATAAATCCTCATAAAATAACCCATAGTCATCAGCTTAGATCCTGGAGTGATATGAGGCATCTTAGTAACAACTGCAATCACTAGAAATTAGCAGCAAAACAGTAACAAAATCTTCTGGCCTCGATTGTGGCAAAACTTTTCATAGGTATAACCATGACGTTGACACATCTGGGGAAGAGTGAAGGAAGAAGTCTCTGTAAAGTGCTAGAAGGTGGTGAGGAGACAAGAGTGAAGGTGCCAGCAACCACCCTTTAAACCTGGTGGTCCTATCTGAAACTCAGAAGAACGTTGTACAAAGAAAATGCCACTGGGAGGAGTTTTATGTCTATGTGAAAGGGTGAAGTTGTTTTAGCAGAGTATGCAGTAAGAGGAGAATTTGGGCTGGCACTGGGGAATCCAGACTTTAAGGAATCGGGGAGGGAAGGCTGTTGGCACCGTCAGATAACCAGATGTCCCGGTCCCAATCCAGAGCCGTATCTGTCATCCTTTCCCTTCTTCACCCCGAAATCAAAGCAGGAAGGCATTCCTATGGTTCATGTCAACTCAAATTGCGCATGCTTTGTGTTGATGCTGATTCTTTTCAGCTTCCTCCCGCAGAACTAATTTCAACAGTGTAACAAAGTCATATTTGGACAATGTAAATTAGGCCATTTTACTCATCCCTTGTTTACAAATTTCAGTGCTTCAGTTTGGCTTTTTAAAGGCAAGTTATTGCATAGCCTACAAAGCCGTCCTCCCATCAACCCAGTCCCAGGGCTCCCCGGGTTTCCATCTTCCCTGCCTCTGAGCAAGGCCTCCTCGCAGCTGCTCCTGTGCTTCTGTCCCTAACAACCTGGAGTCTCCCTGCATGCTCACCCCTCTCCCAACAGCCTGGCATTCCTGGACCTGTTATTCTTTAGTGGTTACTGAGAACACTTTTGCCTCTTATCTTACTCTGCACTAAGCGCTTCTTTCATACGCTTTCAAGCTTCCTGTTCATTTCTTTCATAGTAGGAGTCACAATTTTAAATTATTTAATTGCTTGTATGATCTGTTTATTATTTTTCTCTAATTCTGAATAGATTATAACATTGGTGAGGCCAGGGATCAAATCTGTCCTGCTCCCTTCTGAAGAGTAAACTGATACAGATCCCAGTGGCATATATGTTGGTATTATTTATAGTGGAACAAATAAGTGAACACGTTTAGAGAGCTTACTGCATATTGAGCTGGAACCCAAGACTCCTGGATCTAGTCCTCTTTTAAAAAAACTCACCAGCCACAAGACCTAGAGCAACTCTTTCCCTTTCAGGGCTATGGTTTCTTTATTTGCACAAAGAAGGGAAAATTTTGTGTTTTCTGAATTTTGTTTTGTATCCCCAAACCCAGATCTATTACAGCAGTACGACTTCATCCAGTAACCATGATTGTGGCCTTGGAATATACTAATAGGTCTATAAATGAAGGGGAAATGAATTTATTTGGATCATTGAAACATTTAGGCAAAGTCTGCTGGTATTTTTATGTTTAGAAACAGATATAGAAACAGATATAGGATTTTATCTCTTGTCTCTGCTTCTTTCTGTTGCAGGAAGATTTACAAAGGTAGAGCCTTTAACCATTGATCATAAACCAACTGGATTTGTATTTGGATGTGTATCTGTATGATTTCACCCAGGCCCCATCTTGAAGGGTACCCTGATCCATTGGATACATTTCATTGGGATGTTTAGATGTATCCTCTCTCTAGGCTACATCCTCCATGTTTTTGTATATAAAATCAGAGGGTATTGCATTTATTGGGATCATAAAACTATAAAACAATCCAAATAGCTATTTTATAGGCCATTAGTGGTCCCAGGCAGGAAAATCTGTCATGGCTTTTACTTTCTCAGAGTCTATGTAGAGGGCAATATAATAAAACAGACACCTTAGTCATTATAAATATATATTCCAACAGCTCAGATGATAACACACTTTTTCCGATTTACCAGTGTTTATCTTTCACTGCTTTTCCATTCCTCCATGTATGTGGTATCTTCTGTCTTACCCAAATCTTGGTTTCCTTCCATTACGGATCACAGATGTTGGGCTAATGGTTTTATAAACTACTCTTTACTTCTTGCTTTAAAATTGGTTCCACATTTACAGGGCTTTTTTGGATCCTCACATGAACTCAAATATTTATGATTGTTGCTAACCTCAGAAATAAATAGGACTTACCCCTAAAACACTAGGAGGCATATTTTTCATTAGCTTCTGGAAACTTATTGGCTCTACTACCAAGATACTTGGGATCATTTATCCTAAAATGATCTGGGAGTTGAGAAACTAGACCTAGGAAGCCAGCCCTCCCACAGAAAGGGATGTCAGCCATGAGGGGCAGGACTTTGGCACTGTCACCACAACACACGGGCTCGATTGTTGGAGTTCAAGTTAAATTTGTGTGTTTTCCTCTCACCCCTGTGCCTGGGAACTGGGTAAGGGGGCCAGACGTACTTTAGTCAGTACTGGAATTTTCAGAATAAGACATTCATAGTGAGTCTTTATGGACTGTACGTGACTTCCATCTTTTTTGTTTTACTTCAGTTCCTTTGAAAAGATTTTGAGTAGCAAAATGTAGCGTAAAGATCACCCATTTTGAAGACAGGGAGAATAAGTTCAAATCTTGGTCCCTCCACTCTTGGCTCAGAGCTTTAAGGCCATGCACATACTGAGGACAGTGGGGTGAAGCTCACCAGGATGTTGTAAGATTAAACAGGATGATGACGCCCTACAAAAAGCCATGGAGTATGAAAAATGTTTGCTGAAATGTTGCTCTCGCTGTACTTGCTATTATATATGAAACCTAAAACATCGCTTTGTGAACAAAACCACGATTTGATAATGTGTATGCAGTGAAGAAAAAGGACAGGTATTTTGGCAACCTTAGGCGGTATTGCCTCTTTATTATTATTAGAAAGAGGTGACATAGCATCTATGAAAGTGCTTGAGTTATTACGGTATATGTTAATGTAAAATGTTATATGTTAATATACAGTAACATGTTGCATGTTTATAATGTTATAATAGTAAGCACTTTCATAAATGCTATGCTACAGCTCTCATCCAACTATTTCCTGAACATGGTTTGAATAAGTAAGGAGTGGGACAGCACAGTGAGGTCCCAGGAGCGGCTTGGAGCCCCGCCTTCATCCGGTGCTCCGCTTAGCCGCATGGGCCCCCGCAAGGCCCAATTCCACCCCCCCCCCTTACGGCTCTTCTGCTACCTGATCCCTCACTACAGAGTCACAGGGGATTATACGTCACATAATTAAATGTGATAGATTAATAACTACCACAAATTGTCATTTTCTAAGCTGCGCTTGATGCTATGGTATTGCTGATTGTAACATTTGGCCTAACATGTTGTGATTGATCTAATCAGTTTTCCTTCCTGGTATAAGGAAAATACAATAGCCTCAGAGTCATTAGAGCCTCAAAACCTAAACACAAGCCTTATCTGGAAGACACCTCTGAAAAGCAATCATTCTTCAAGGGTTTTAAACACAAACAACAAAGATACTTGCAATAAGCAATTTTGAAATATCAACCCAGGAACTAAACCAAGGACAGTACCAAAAACAAAAATGAGAAGACATTTAAGCAAGGCACAAATGCAGGCTTCCATGCCACAAAAAGGAAATTCTGGGGGAAATGAGGTGGAAAAGTCAGATGATCAACCACCTGGACACCCTGAACTTACAGTACAGGAAGTAACAAAGCAGATACATGAGGCTCTAGAAAAATTCAAAGCAGAAATAATCTCCCAGGTAAATACAGAGATGGTGAGTAGAGTGAAAGACATGATTAGAGGCTCTAGAGTGGAAACAGACAAGAAAATAGATGAGATCAGAAACATGCTGGAAGCCAAGAATGCCCAGCATAAGAAAGAAATGGAAACCATGATCTCCCAACATAAGAAAGAAATGGAATCCACGAAACAGATTCAAACAGATATTCAGGAGATTAAAAACTCCATTGAAAGTATGCAGAGCAGACTAAGAGAATCTGAAGACAGAATATCAGATACAGAAGACAGGATCGCAGTTAAGGATCATGAAAACAGAGATTTCTTAAAGATAGTAAGGGACCATGAGAAATCAATCCAACAGCTGCTAGATGATGCAAAGAAGAATAACATAAGACTCATAGGAGTCTACAAAAAAACAGGAGAAAGTATAATTGACATAAAAAAACTGTTCACAGAAGTAATAGTAGAAAACTTCCCAGACAGAGGTGGAGAATTGGACACACAGATAAATGAGGCATATAGAACTTCACCCAGCCACGATCAAAAAAATCTATACCTAGGCATACAATAGTCAAGATCCTAGGAACCCAACAGAAGAACAAAATTCTACAGGCAGTTAGAGAAAAGAAACAAATCACCTACAAAGGAAAGCCCATCAGAATCACAGGAGATTTCTCAACACAAACCCTCAAATCAAGGAGAGCCTAGAGTAAAGTATATCAAGCCCTAAAAGAAAATAATTTCCAACCTCGACTGTTGTATCCAGCAAAATTATCTTTCAAAATCGATGGGGAAATTAGATACTTTCACAACAAAGAACATTTGAAAAATTTCATGAACACCAAACCAGCACTCCAAACAATTTTATGCAGTATCCTAGAAAAAGACAATGAAGGTCACAACTCCATGAGGCCCAACAGAGAGAAGACATGATGCAAGGTAAGGCACTAAAGGGAAAGGGGGAAAAATAAGAAAAGAGCCAACAACAATAAAACATCATGGCAAGAATGAGTCAATATCGCTCAATTATAACTATCAATGTTAATGGCCTCAATTCGTCAATCAAAAGAAATGGACTGACAGAATGGATTAAGAAGTAAAACCCAGCAATATGCTGTATACAAGAAACACACCTAACTCAAAAGGAAATTCATAGACTGAAAGTAAAAGGATGGAAAACAGTTCTCTATGCAACAGGATCCCAGAAAAAAGCAGGGGTAGCAATCTTATTTGCAGACAAAGTCGATGTCAAACCAAAACTAATTAAGAGAGACAAAGATGGTCACTAAATCCTTGTGAAGGCAACAATCCAAGAGGAAAAGATGATAATCCTGAATATTTATGCACCAAATATGAATGCCCCCAACTATACAAAACAAATATTAATGGACATGAAAAACCAAATAAGCACCAACACAGTGGTAGTGGGGGATCCCAACACCTCTCTATCACAAATAGACAGATCATCTAGGAAAAAAATTAACAATGAAATTCTAGAACTGAACCAAGCTATTGAACAAATGGATTTAAGAGATGTTTATAGAGTGTTCCACCCCACAAAATCAGAATACACATTCTTTTCAGCTGCACATGGGTCATTCTCCAAAATAGACCACATGCTAGCTCATAGGGTGAATCTAAGTAAATGTAAAAGAATTGAAGTTATCCCCTGTATATTATCAGACAATATTGCAATAAAATTGAAGATCAATAACATAAGAAACTGTAGAACACCCACAAACACATGGAAATTGAATAACACCCTCCTGAACAACCAATGGGTCACAGAGGAAATTAAAGAAGAAATTAGACAGTTTCTACAAGTAAATGATAATGCCAGTACAACATACAGGAATCTGTAGGAAACAATGAAAACAGTTCTACGCAGGAAATTCATAGTTCAACAGAGAGAACTCAGTTAAATAACCTAATGCAGAACCTCAAGCTCCTAGAAAAAGAAGAGCATAACAAACCCAAAGCTCGTACAAGAAAAGAAATTATAAAGATCTGAGCAGAAATCAGTGCAATGGAGACTAAGAGAATGATACAAAAAAATCAATGAATCGAAGAGCTGGGTTTTTTAAAGAATAAATAAAATTGATAAACCTTTAGCCAACCTTAACTCAAAAAGGAAAGAAAAGGCTCAAATCCATGCAATTAAGAATGAAAAAGGGGAAGCCACAACAGATCCAGCAGAAAATCAGAGGATTATAGTTACCTACTTTGAGAACCTGTAGTCTAATAAAATTGAAAACACTGAAAAAATGGACAGATTCCTAGATACATACAAATTGCCAAAGTTAAATGAAGAAGATATAGAAATTCTAAACACCCCAATAACAATGAGTGAAATTGAAAATGTAGTAAAATTTTACCAGCAAAGAAAAGCTCAGGTCCTGATGGGTTCACTGCTGAATTCTACAAGATGTTTAAAGAAGAACTATCACCATTACTCTTTAAACTCATCAAGGAAATTGAAAGGGAAGCAAGTCTTCCAAATTCTTTCCTGGAAGCAAGTGTTACTTTGATTCCAAAACCGGGGAAAGACCCAACCCAAAAAGAGAACTGCAGGCCAATCTCCCTAATGAACATAGATGCAAAAATCCTCAACAAGATACTGGCAAACAGAATACAGAGGGTCATCAAGAAGATCAAACACACTGACCAAGTCAGATTTATCCCAGGGATGCAAGAATGGTTCAACATCTGTAAATCAATAAATGTAATACACTATGTTAACAGAGTCAAGGAAAAAAACCATATGATCATCTCAATAGATGCAGAAAAGGCATTTGACAAAATCCGACACCCATTTATGATAAAAACGCTACATAAAATCGGAATAGAAGGTCTTTATCTCAGCCTGATTACTGCTATCTATGAAAAATCAACAGCCAACATCATACTAAATGGTCAAAAACTGAAAACTTTCATGCTAAAATCAGGAACAAGACAAGGATGCCCACTATCACCACTCCTATTCAATATTGTTCTGGAAACATTAGCCATAGCAATTAGACAAGAGAAAGAAATAAAAGGAATAAAGATAGGAAAGGAAGAAGTGAAACTGTCATTATTTGCTGATGATATGATACTTTACATAGAAGACCCAAAAAACTCAGTCAAAAGCCTTCTAGACCTAATTGACAGATTCAGCAGAGTAGCTGGATATAAGGTCAACACTCAAAAGACAATAGCCTTCTTATATGCAAATAGCAAACCCATTGAGAGAGAAATTTGGGAAATAATTCCTTTTACAATAGCATCTAAAAGAATGAAATATCTAGGAATCAACCTAACAAAGGAAGCAAAAGACCTCTACACTGAAAGCTACAGCATTCTGAAGAAGGAGATCGAAGAGGATATAAGAAAGTTGAAAGACATCCCTTGTTCCTGGGTAGGAAGAATCAATATGGTGAAAATGGCCATACTTCCAAAACTGCTATATAGATTTAATGCAATAGTGATTGAAATTCCAACAATATACTTCACAAAACTAGAGAAAACAATCCAAAAATTCATTTGGAAGCAGAAGAAATCTAGAATATCAAAAGCAATTCTGGGCAACAGAGACATGGCTGGGGGTATCACAATCCCCAACTTGAAAACTATACTACAAAGCTACTGTGATAAAAACAGCATGGTACTGGCAAAGAAACAGACCTGAGGATCAGTGGAATAGATTAGAAGATGCAGAAACAACTCCAGACATACTCATCCACCTCCCCTTTGACAAAGGAGCCAATCACCCTCATTGGAGAAAAGATAGCCTGACCAATAAATGGTGTTGGAAAAACTTGATTTCAACCTACCAAAGATTAAAACTAGACCCATACCTATCACTGTGCACTAACCTAAGATCAAAGTGGATTAAAGAGATAAATATCAAGACAGAAACAGTAAACTTGCTGGAAGATAAGTTAGGTAGAACTCTCAATGACATTGGCATAGGGAAAGACTTTATGAACAAAATTTCAGTAGCATGGGAACTAACACAAAGAATCAACAACTGGGACTTCATCTTATTAAAAAGCTTCTGCACTGCAAAAGAAACCACCAACAGAGCTAAGAGACAACCTACAATATGGGAAGAAATTTTTAGCAGCTGTACCTCAGACAAAGGTCTACTATCTAGAATATATAAAGAATTGAAAAAAATCAGACCCTCCAAATTCAAAGAGCCAATTCAAAAATGGGCATCCAAAATGAACAGACATTTCTCAGACAAAGAAGTAAAAACAGCAAATAAATATATGAAAAAATGTTCAACATCACTGGTCATTCGAGAGATGCAAATGAAAACACTGACATTCCACCTCACCCCAGAAAGAATGGCTGCTATCAAGAAATCAACCAATAACAAATGCTGGTGGGGGTGTGGGGAGAAAGGAACCCTTCTCCATTGTTGGTGGGAGTGCAGACTGGTGCAACCACTGTGGAAATCCGTATGGAGATACCTCAAAGAACTAGGACTAGCGGTCCCATGTGACCCAGCTATTCCCCTACTGGGTATCTTCCCCAAAGAATTAAAAGAATCATACTACAGCGACATATGTGCATGTATGTTTATAGCGGCACAGTTTGTAATAGCTAAGGTTTGGAAAAAGCCCAAGTGCCCATCAACTGGAAACTGGATAAAGATGTGGATTTCTTATAAAATGGAATACTACTCAGCCATAAAGAACGAGAAACTAGAGTCGTTTATAGCTAAATGGATGCATATTGAGGCCATACTCTTAAGTGAAATAAATAGGAGGACACACATGTGTAAATACCAAATAGTTTCCCTCATTTGAGAAACTGAAAGTGTAAATAAGGATGAAAATGATTAAAAGGAATAATTGATAATTTGAAATAGGAAAAGGTCCAAAGGTGGAGGGGTGGTGGGAGGGGAAGGGGAAAGGGAAGAAGGGAAAGGAAAAATTATTAGAGAAAAAAAAAAGTGGAAATAAAGTCTATGTAAATAGGGAAGGGTGGAGAGGGTGAAGGGTGCACAGGTAATGGGGAAAAAATAAGAACCAAGATACATCATGTACAGGTACAAGCACCCAGTGATAAATGTAAGTGAATTGTATCCCTAAAATGTACCAATAAAAATTTAAAAACATAATAATGAGTGGAATTGTACAGCTAGCAAAGTAGCAAAGGCTGGAATTAACTGGGTCTTCTTGAAGTCTCATTCTACCCTGGTGAGTATGACCTAAAAGTTCTTTTCTCTTAATTTAAGGGAGCAATCATAACCTTTCCACAGCTTCAATGGCAGCATTTCCCACTGCGTAGTGAGCAAACGTTGACTCAATAAATACATCATACTTTCATGTCTTGCGTATCATAAGCCAGGAGTTTAGTTAAAAATTGAAAATGTCATTTCTGACCATGCCTGGAAGTGAACAATGGAAAAGTGTCATTGTGGAACATCTTCCCTGTAGCGGGAGACACATGTATCAGGGAATATGCACTCACAGCCATAAGTGCTTAGCTGCACACAGTAGCATGGCTAACTTTTACCTGATAGGCTGAGAACTTAGCAGAGTCACCCCGACAGAAAATGTAAGAACCACAGCTGACTCACAGTTGACCACAGGATTCGAGTTTGTGCAACAAAAGATGGCTAAGGTGTTCAGTGAAAAACAGAAAAATAGTTAAGATGAAGACACTCAGAGAGGCTGATAGGTCAGCACTGCAAGTCAACATGAGGTCCTCTGAGTGGTGATGACGATTAACTACAGCCTCGGTTCGTGAACTCCATTCTTTCCAGATTTTAGCCACAAATGGAACTGGACAAGAACTGAATCCAATTAATGGTTAGGTTCGATGTCAGTCTTACAGGGAAATTTGATTCAGTTCTTGTCCACTTTGGTTTGCGACCAGAATGGTGGAGAGAATTGAGTTCCTGAACTGAAGTTCCACTGTAGTTGGTTCACAGTATGAAACTGAATGTCAGGTCAGAGAACAAGGATTTAGATCCAGATTAGGCTGTCATTGAGGCCAATTTGTTGTTGAAACAAACAGAGAAAGGTGCTTGCAATATCTAGATTCTATATGAGCATGCATGCAGACACACGTGTGCATACATGCACGTAGAACATATATATATTTTTATTCTCTAGGTAAACAGAAATTAACAAAGAAAATGTAGGTGACACATAACTATAGTATTTGTTTTATAGAGTAAATGATTTGTCTGACAAATATTAAAATTAATATGCGTTAAGAGGCGATATATTATAAAAGCTCTCAAATGTAGACTCTGAAGCCAAGCCACTGGGTGAAAACTCTGAATCCATTTCCAGCTTGGCCCAGTGACTGACACATACTGGGCTGGAGTTTCCTCCAACACAAAATAGTGCTAATCATAGTACCTACCTGACAGTGGGCTCGGCTGATTAAGGGAAATGATTTATCCTTATGAATCATTTAAACAATGCCTGGCACATCATAAGATCTCAATAAATCTTAACTGTGACTGTAATGGAAATATGAATAGAATGTTTTGGATGTATAGAAGAAGAAAATAAATATTTCTTCTGGGGGAGGTCAAGGAAGGCTTAATTCCTCCTTGAGTCCAATGCCTTGACTATTTGATCTGTCTCCCCACTCAGTTCATGTTATCGTCTTCAGTAGATTCCTCTGCTTCCTCTGCTTCCTCCCCACCTCTGTTTTTTTATTAGATGAATCAGTCTACCCACCCTCTGTGCTACCTCTGGATTCTGTATCTCATCACCATCTGATTGTTTTTATTTGCTTGGATGATCATTTCCTCTACTAGACTGAGATGACCTTCTGGCGCTGCACTGAACTGTTACAACTGCATTTGCACTAGGCCTCCAAACTCCCAAGTCCTGGGAAGTTTGGATTCCAGTTACTATAATGCAAGTGGACTGCTTCCTGTGGACAAGACTAGGAGATTTTGGATGCAGTATTAGTTTTTAGCCTTGTGAAATAGTGTTCCCTTCTTTCTTTTTCAACTTTGGTGAAAATGTCCCTTGCATTGATGGAATATTGAGGATTATCCTTGAATATATTATGAACTTGTAGCATAATAAATTTAAAGACAAATATTAAAGGAAAAAAAGTAAAGTTTTAGCTGGGGATTTGCCTTGCTGGATGTTAAAGTATGTTATATTGCAAGAGATACCAGAAGGATGCCAAAATACACAGCTAGATGAATATAGGAAGACTGGGTATCCAGAAAGAGAAAGTCACATTGTTTTCAATAAATATGTTCAGATACCTGCAGAATCAGTTTGGAAATGAAATAGGCCTAGGATTTCACATCGCATCTTAGAGTAAACTAAATCTCAAATAAGTTGAAGACTTTTTATTAAAAATCAAAATATATGTGCACATACTACTATTTGGCACTTGACAAAGTTCTTTTCCTGAGTTTACAACAAAGGCAGAAATTATATATTTAAATTGAAATTGATAGAATAAAATGTATAATTTATGTTTAGCCCAAAACACAGAGAAACAAAGATGTAAAACATAAATGAAAGATCTACAGTTGGGAGATTATTTGCAGCATTTACAATAAAGATTAATGTCCTTAACTATGGTAAGTTCTTCAAATAGATAAGAAAAAGACAACCTTATACAAAGTCAATGAATAGCATAACTAAACAGTTCTCAAGAAAACAAATGTTAGCCACTAAAAAATGATAGTTAAACAGATAATCAACTATGTAAAATTAACCCATATTGAGACACCAATCTAAAACTATCCAATTGGATATTTTTCTTAAAAATAAAAAAGAGTAAAATACTTTTCATGTGTGTGGGGAAACAGGTCTTACATAATTTGTAAATGGGGATGTAAATTGGTATACCTTTTTGGAGAGTAATTTAACTACAGGTTATATATATGTGTATTTATTGACATGGATGTGGCCATCATATAAAGTACAGAATTATTTTTAAAACAGTTTATGAGCTTGTTTTAGCAAAAAGGAAGTGTATATCAGGAAGAATGAAGGAGTTCATATAAAGATGTAAAAACATATGGAAGATTATGTCTAGGGTGGTGTTCTAGGATTCTAGGTGCTTTTTATTTTCTCTATATACATGTATATGTACCTGTTTTCTAGAATACATTTATTGTGCTATATCATTGGAACATGTTATTGTTTTTGAGAAAAAACGATATTACCCAACCTCCAAATGGAACTTTTTAGAAGCAAGCGCACCCTGTCATTTCCGGGGGCATTAGCTAAGTACTTGGAAATGATCATTTTTAAGGCCTCCCTCTGTGTAATTAGAAAAACAGCTGCTGAGCCATGCACAGGAATAATTCTGAGTTCCAGATTATGTTTTCCTATTTTTCCTTCTCTTCTTCATTTTCCAGAGTCTAGAGAAGACAAAACACCATGAATTATTAGCCCATGGAAAAATTGTCAGGGGGGAAAAGGATCATTTTTTAAACTTTCATTTTTTTTCATAAATAAATTATTTTGTGCTGCAATCAAAACGTTCAAAACATCCCTGATTTATTTCCTCAGGAAGGCCAGACACATTCTGCAGATGTGTTGTTTGTGAGCTGGGTCATTTATCACGCGTGTCAGGTTCTCCCTGTCTAATGAACTGAGCAGGAAAGAGGGAACCTATTTCACTGCCTGGAGAAGCAGGAGATGGAGACAACAGAACACAGCCCTGCCGGAGCTGCCCATAGCTGACGTGGACCGCAGACCGCACCACCGGTGGATTTTGTTCAGATGGTTTTTCCTGATGAAAAGACATATTGCTGGGTTAAATGTAAACTAGCCTTCTGAAGATACTAATTTCATTTTTCATTTTGCAGTTCATGTACAGTGTGACTAAGCAATACACAATGGCAGCCTGTGAAGTACTGATTAAATATGAATTGTTCTTTTAATATTTCCATCACATCTCTTCTGTATTTCTTTGTTGAAAGACAACTTTCTGTGCCCTATTAGGAATCTTCTTTTGGATAATGACATGGATTCTGCTGCCATTCCAGGTAATAGTGAAAGAGCACCAGAATAAAAGTCATTCTATTTATTACTTATGTACTTTACAAGAAACGCAAGTCTGTTATTAGTCCCACTTCATAGGTAAGGGAACTTCAAAAAGTAACTTGGCAGTAATTCAGTAGAGTTGGATTCCAACCTGATTTGTCTGATTCTGACTTAGTGACTACATTATGGTGTTGTCTTTGACAATACACCTTGGAGTGGAGAAAATCATTTCTTTTAAGCAAAAATCAAACACAAACGTAAAATACCCTTTTGTCCTGCCCAGGATATTTCCCTGAGCTCTGCAGTCCTATTCTCTTCAAGCTATTCTATAAGTTCTTTGAGATCTGCTCAGGTCAAAGTAGAGGAAAATGATATAAAATATGAAAGCTTCATATAAGATAGAGAAATACTAGCAGAAGGTCCATGACAAGGACGTCCATCCCCTACCCCCAAGCTTCTGCGAAAGCAGACGTAACACATCACATAGTCTTTCTCCTGAGCCCTTTGCGAAGATGATGTCCTATGCTCTTGTCAATCACGCTAGATTTGACCTCCACTTTATAGTAGGAGGCACCAACTAGAATAAGTAAACAAATAAAAGTGTATGAATCAATAAATGAGTGAATGAACAGCACCCTTCTTCAGTAAATATTTCCCACACATACTTAAATATTTACAAAGAATATATTGCTAGTTAACTCTTTAAAAAAAGTTTGTTTGCCAACTAAGATAATCCTATAGATGATACCAATGTGTTCATTCAATACTTTCAGAAGCATTAGATAATTTGTCGTGAAATACGCTATATTTTGTCCTATAGTTTAAAGATTGAAAACATACATGATTTGTTGAGTAAAGCACCATTGAATTGGTTATTCTGGATATATGCAATACATTTTTCAGTTTTCAATAAAAATTCTTTATTTGGGCTTCCGGAGAAATTTCAGATGTCTGAGAATCCCCAGATTTGTATGCAAAATTTTGCATTATAAGTATATATTTTTTGGTTTGCAATTTTATTTTGAATACCCATTACCAGTGCTAGTTTTCCTATTGCTGTCTATACTGTTTTTTCTACCTCAAGTTACAGCTTTTATTTCTGTAATAAGCAAAAGAAAATATGTCTTATGTTTGCTTTTTGTTCTTAATATGGAAATAATATTGTACTGTTTATTTCTCTTCCTCTTCCCTCTTCTTGTATTTTTACTCCCTTTAACAAATAACAGTGATTTTATATCCATAAAGTGTAGGAAATGAGACAGATATTCATGCATATGTTGTAGAACATTATCATTGCTGGAATATGATGTCACAGTATATTTCTGACTTTAAAATTGTATTAAAATAAATAATTTCCCCTTTTTTTGCTAAAATACTGTTCATCCATACCCTGTATGGGTGCGAAATGCACATTGCTTCTAACAGATAGAATACAGCCAATGTGCTGTGATGTCAGTCTTGTGATTATTACTGCATGTGTGCATACGCACCAAGATCCATGCATACATGTAAATAAATGTGTGCCTTGTTACATGTGGGGCAGACTTCTTGACTATTTCCCCTCTTGGCTTGGAGAAGTACTCTGCTTTGTTGGCCATGTCCATAGCGAGGGTGAACAATTGGAAATGACTTCTCTAGGACTCTGAGAGCAGCTTCCATGAACAGCTGGGAGACAGCAACCACTCCAACCATGGACACACATTCTGCTGACCACCCGAGGGAGCTTGGAGGTAGATGTGAGCCGTGCTGGGATCGCTGCGTCAGGGAAGCATGAGATAGTGAATGTTTATCCTTGAAAGTAACCAAGTCTGTGGCAATTTGTTACACAGCATTAGAAAACCAACTCAGGTTCTGAATGAAAGTTAGCATTTTAGGTGACATTTATGTGTGGACACGGCTAGGCATACGATTCTAATGGAGAACCGGAGTAAGTTGCTAAGTCATTTGAATTGAAATTACAAGAAGTTTCCTTAACCAGGGAAAACCAAGTTAAGTCTTTTAAACAAGAAGAGAGATACCTTTTATGACTTGATTTATGAATATAATTACACATGTGCATTTCATTTTATAGACATGGTCTCAAAAGTGTTTAAATCTTTCAGAAAAGTGTTTTCAAATTTATACCATGCAGAAAAGTCTACTATTCATGAGTTTTAAATGGGAAAAACAGGAAGACTTGTTTGTAGTTTTAAAAGACTTATTTGGATTGTTATTTCTATGTGAAATTGTATAGAAAATGAGTACTTTGAGCTATTTCTATAAGTTCAAAATCAATTCATAGGGATGGAGGATTCAGAACTTAAATTTATTTATTTATTTTAATTTTTAAAAATATTTTGATACTGGGGATCGAACTCGGGACCTTGTGCTTGTGAGGCAGGAGGCTGCACCACTGAGCTAAATCCCATGCCCCAGAACTGAAATTTATGATGAAGAAGTTCTTGCACTGGGAATGCTCGTCACCCAGCTTTACTGATGTAAGGGCTGCAGCTTCCTAACAGGGAGCCCACCCTGTGGTGTTTCAGAGACACTAATGGTGTTTTCTTTTCTTTATTGTCTGGATCCTAGAACTTCCTATCTATTCAGCTTTAATCTACCACTTAACCTTCTCACCATCCTCAACGTCTATTTTTCTATTGGCTTTTCCCTTCTAACACACACTCACGGTGTTCCATAATTTTCTATCTTCTAAAAATCTTTTTCTAGCTCTGACCCTATCATCTTGTCTAGCTGCTAGCCCATCTTCATCTATTTTGAGCTGAGCTTCTCTGTAGTTCTTAGCCTTTCCAGGTTCTACTCTGTTAAGAGAGAGCTCTCTCTCCCACAAGTCTTGCCATGCTATTTTTCCACTTAGGGAGTTCAGCGTCTCTCCTTCACCTCATACTGAACACAGTTCTTGTGTGTGACATGTAGATCCTTTGTGCCTGTCTCCTCTGTTGCCTTTTCTCCCATTCTCCTACACATTCTCTCTCTCTCTCTCTCTCCCCACACACACCTTTCTCTCTTGCTTATCAAACTGTGCACATCTTGAAATTAGGAGCCAAGCCTGGTCATAAATGCTTATTAAAAGAATAAATGACTTGAATTCTGAATCTAACATGGCTTTGCCAACCAAATGTCCATACAGTTGAGGAAGCCAGGAAGTCTGAGTTCATGACCCACAGATATTATTATGGCTTGGGTCTCCAAGATGTCCCAAAAGCTCACCTGTTGAAGTCCCAGTTTCCCACACTCAGTGTGCAGAGGGGCCTTTGGGAAGTAATTGGATGAAGAGGGCTTGCATCATGAATGGATTAATCCACTTAGGGATTAACAATTTAACAAGCTACCGGGAGGTGGTAGAAACTAGGAGGAGGGGTGTCATTGGAGGACGTGGTCATAGGGGGCCTGCTCTTGCCCCTGGACCTTCCTCCACGTCTCACTCTCTACGTCCTGGCCGGTGAGATGTGTGCAGTTTGCCCTGCATATCCTCTGTGGCATGACCTTCTTTCACCTCACCGCAGGTCCAAACCTACAGGGCAGAGAGACCACACACTGAAACCTCTGAAACGGAGTCAAAATAAACCTTTCCCCCTTTGAACTTGTTTATCTCAGGTATTTTGTCACAGTGACAAAAGTTAACACAGATGTGGAATTTTTTTGCAAAACGATCGCTGCAGTGCGTTCAGAAAACAGCACGAGTTCTGCAGAACCAGTGTGCTGAAATTCTAACTGCTTCCCCTCCACCCTGTCACAGAGCCCTAACTCCACCCCGTGGGTCCCTGAGGTCTGACAAAGGCTCCTTTTTCATACATTCATGTTTTCCCAGGGTCTAAGTAACTTCTCTTTTAATTAGAGAGGCCCTGAGTAAGGGCTCTCCGCACTCCGAGAAAGAGGCTGCCTTGGACCACAGCTGAATGCCCATGAGGCAGAGCAGCCGAGCCTGAGAAGCTAAGCGTAAGGCCCGGGAGGCTCGCTGCACTTGTGAATTCCTCAGTCAAGGTGGACTCTCGTTGGCAGCTGCTTTTTGTTACCGTGTACTGCCGTCTCCGCGGTTTGTTTCTTTTTTTCCCCACCAGACCAAGATCTTCTCTGTTGGCCTTGAACACACAGAATTTCATGGCTTGGACAAATCAGACTTTGACGACAAGGACTGTAGTCAGTAATCAGATCCACGAGTACGAGAACCAGCAGTGCTTACAAAGTGTCCTGGAGACAGGAAGCCTGAGGACAGCGTGCTGCGGAGAGACCCAAGTGGAAGATACCCCTGAAAGATGCTAAACACCCAACCTATCTCCTCGGGTAATTTTCAGTGAGCTAACTATCGTGACCGTAGATACATTAGTACTTATGAGAAAATGGAATTCTTATCCTTAGAAATCCGCTTGTCATAATAACGGCAGTAGCTCTCCTTTACAGTGAGAATGTGCTATACTCCTTGGGCGCAGTGCTGAAGAGCACAACTTCAGGCACGAGGCCATCTGTGTCCACATTCTGGCTCTTGCGTTAGTAACTGTGTGAGGCAGAGCATGGCCAAGCTACGCAAGCTCTCAGGAGGGTGGAAAAGTGGGCACACCACAGTCACTGTGAGGTTTAAGTAAGGGTGTTTTTATGAACCAGGCCGTGCCGTGTAACTGCTCAGTGCCTGCTAGCTGTTTTTAAAATTCAGTGAAGCACGGGAAGTTTAATAATTTATTTAAGACCAACAACTGGTTAAGTAAACATTAAAGACTGGTTTAGATTCCATTGTTCTTCGCACCAAATGCTTTGCACATTCCACCTCACTGTGCTGCTTTAAACAGCAACTTCTCATTGCAAATTCTAACCGTACAACCCCACGTTCCTTGCTTTCCGAGCCGCGGTGGGAGGGATCTTGTGGGAGTGAAGAGACAGCAAACCCACCCCTGTTTCCTTGGTTCTTCTGAGGCTGAGCCCAGGTTGGGAGGGGAAAGAAGCATTGAACGCCCCACACGCCAGGAAAGATGCAGAGGTACTGATACAAACCCCAAATGATCAGAAAGGCTACTGTGCCAGCCCCGCCCCCGGCCCCAGGTCTCATTGGAAAAGTTTGTCTTTTGTGGCTAAATTGGGGACAGGTCTGTGGGTGACTTAGGCAGAGACTGGTGTAGCCCAAGAGTATTTCCACACCTCACTCAGGGTAGCACACTCCGGCTCAAGGCTGCTTCTCAACCCGGTCACTGGTTTGGCTTCCAATCCCTGCTCCTCTTCTAAGTTTTTATACAATAGTGAGTTTTAAGGTGAGTGACACTCGGGTTCTTTGTGAGTGAGAACATCTTCAAATCCAGAGTCAAGTTTGCCTCCCATACCTTAGAGCTTAATTTCACAGGATGAAAAAGGTAGGATGGCATAAGATCGTTTTGCAGCTGCCATCTGTATTTGGGGAAACTGGAACTTGTTGGGTGGAGCAGTGGATGCAGAAAGAAATTCAGAACTGCCCCTCACATTGGCCCCTCTATCTAAAAATCATTATTAGGGTTCCCTGTAAACACCATACCCCCCTCATTTGAGCTCCCCGTTTGGGAGGACTGTTAAAAGAGAGCCTACTTGAATTCTATCAAACATAGACACTGACTCAGAATTTTCAAGAGCTTCCTATACACAATTAAATGGTTATTTCTCTGGTTTTCTAGGTTTGTTCCAGGATTATTTACTAAGACAAAAGTGCTCAATCCAGAGTCTCAGGATATTCCTCAACAAACTACACTTGTTCAAATTTCATGAAATCCTATCTTTCTGTCTATACGATATTGACAATATGCAGTAGTTTTGAAGCCCAGAACTTCTCCCACGTCACAATAAGCAACCAATGCATTTGTGGAATATATTGGCTTAGCTATGCGCCCTGGCATGTTTGATGGAACTGTCTCCCCTGGGTCTCTTGCTGTCTCTGCTTCAGGGGTGGAAGGAAATCATGGGGTTGAGCTGAGATCAGAAGTGCGTTCATAAGCAAATGGATCAGAAAACTGTCTTGGTGCAAACTTGGTTGCGTATTTGATCCTTCTTTCCTGTCATGCTCAGCAACATCAAGAAGTCAAGTAATAACAAATGCTGGCAAGGCTGTGGGTTGGGGCTGGAGGCCTTCTTCATTGTTGGCGGGGATGTAAACTGGTACAATCGCTGTGGACATCAATATGGAAATTCTTCAAAAGAATAAAAGCAGAAATTCCATTTGACCCAGCTTTTCCCCTTCTGGGTATCTTTCCAAAAGAGTTAAAGACATCATATTACAATGATCCATGCACCCCCATGTTTATAGCAGCACAATTCATAACAGCTAATCTCAGAAGCTGCCTATATGTCCATCAACAGATGACTGGGTAAAGAAATCATGTTCAATTTTTCTTTGTCCAGTTTTCCAACTTCTAATAATCATCATAGGTTTCCAAGTAATGAAAATGACTGGTCACAGGTCATGACGTTAGAAACAACAATGACATAGTCCACAGATTCCTTGATGAACAAATATAAGCTCAAGATCCGAGAGAACTGTACAGGGTTTCTACAAACAACAGGCTTTCTTAAGTCAATTTTGAGTGTTCCCTAAAGCGTGTCATTACTCAACAATTCACATTTCACTATGCTTCTCTCTTCACTTAGGTTTCAGTTAAATTTGTATTTCTGTAGAGAATGTGTGTCACTGTCACACTGACCAAAATAAACTTGCATGTATTCATTGTATGTTTGTTTAGCCTGCTTCTCAGTCTCCTGTGGTGTAGTCCTGGTACCAACATCATCGTAGGCCTGGTATGGGTTTTAAATAAGAGTCCATGTAAAACCCTGGGCAAACTGGCTGGCCCCTTTAGTTTTTAACACATTTTATTTTTTAAAAAGTAGATCCTGTGTCTGGTTTATCAAAATGAGGAACAGCGACCCCAGCAGGGGTCTCTGAATCTACCTTGGGGCTCTTCCCCCAGGTGTCTCTGACTCGGAGTCACCCTGAAAAGCCATCTGTAGTTGCACAAATCGCACACTTCACAGATCTGTGGGTGTGCACCATTCACACAATACCAAGGGTTACACAAGGTTCTTTAGCAGCCGGTGTTGGTCACCAGCAGTCCTCCCGCTCCTGTGTCATTGGTGGCCCTGATGGACAAGGCCAGTAGCAGCTGCCACACCTCCGTGCTCCTGTGTCCCTGCTTCCTGTCTGCACTTGCAGGTCCATTGCTTCTTGTCTGGTCTTTATTACCCCGGTTAGGGATCCACACTTGTGTTGATGACGTACTTGCTCTGCTGCAGTTGTTACCCGGCAGCCGTACCTTTGCTTTTCCTACTTATAATACGGCTCCAAGTTCCTGGTGTCCTTTTTACCTAGGAAGGAGGCCCACATACTTGACCTTTTGTGTCTTGTATGTCCCTGAAGAGAGTCACGCTCACTGGAATTCATAGCTCTTATGCGCCTCAGTGGAGGAGGGGACCTGCAGTGTCCCGTTTTATTCTTGTTAATTCAAGGTTTCCCCAAGTGTGATCCGCACTTGCTACACTCACCTGGGAGCAAGCCTCAGGACTTGAATCTTAGCTTCCCAGAGACTGTTTTCCGCTCTGAGTCATGAGAACGGCTATTGTAAAGCCTACTCTGTCAGCTCACAGCTTCCTCCCGTTTATATCACTGCACCTCCTGTCACAGCTCCCAGTCTCGCTTGTGTCTATCTCCTGCCACCTCCTTGTTACTGATGTCACAGGGTCCACAGCTCTCTCTTCCTTCGGTCACTCAGAATGGGCTCCTCGTGCTCCTGTTGAGGGCCAGACATGCCACACGCACCCCGGCTGCCTTTTCTTCTCACCAGCTAGAGGACCTTTGGCTTAAAGTTACCATCCAGCTCCCACAGTACAACTCTATCCTTCTCTGTTGGTACACCCTCATCCAAATCCAAAGCAAAGTAAAATCACCAGTCCATCAAACCAATGCCTTCCCTGACCGACCTCCTGTCATGCACAGCTACTCCTGGTTCCAGGCCCCTTTGCCTTCTGTGATTTACAGCAGACGTCAGCACTCTGCTCACTGCTGCTCCTGCTTCACCTCTCGTCTTCTGTTGTGCCCCGTATCACCTCCGTTCTTCCCACAACTCTACTTCAATCTTTCTTGTCACTGTCAACAGAGATCTGCAGGTGACAGCTCCACCAGTGAATATTTAGTGTCCAGCTTACTGATTTTCTTGACGGTCTCTGAGGCAGCTGAGAGTTCTTCCTTCTTGAACTACTTCTCCTTTGGCTGCTGGGATACCATGGCCTCTGGGCTTCTCTGCTCTCTCCATCCTCCCCCCCTCATTTTGCTGACCCTTCTTCTAGTTCTGAAGGTTACACACTCTGGGTTCCTGTTGTGGTGATTTTAAGACCACCCTTGTCCTGATAACTCCTGAATTCCTGCTTCTGGCTCTGGTTTCTCTTGAGCTCTGGAAGGTCATGTCCAACTACCTTCCTTTCCAATATCAGTTCCACTGGGCTCAACAGGCACCATCGGCTTACAACATCCTGCACGCCACAGTTACCTACTGGGGAAACAGCCACCCAAACGCCTGGCACACGTAGGTGCTGAAGAGGACTGAGGTTTTCCCTGTAAAAATGTGAAAATTTACTTTAGACATAAAAAGCAAAGAACGGTAAAGTAATAAAAGTAAAAATAGACTTCTTGATTTCTACCTATTACAGTCTGTCTTTAATTATTCCTTCTCACTAATGACCACTGCCAACAGATTGGAAATTCAAGAGTTGTCTTTATTGCCACATTTCCCCCCTGGGCCACTTCATGTTTCTTAGTAATCCCTGTGGCTGTAGAATTATTACTAATCCCTGTAGCTTTAGAATTATGTAAGGAGTCTTAATGCCGTCCTGCACCTCCACCACCAGCTTCTACATTTTAAAGGTCAATTTGGCTTTTCCTAGAGTAGGCAATCACTTCCTAAATTAGGAGTATCTCTTATAGAGTAGCTAAAGTAATATTTTTATAAAATAAATCTAAGTACTCTACCCTTCCCCACTACTCCTGCAATGGTTTCCTGTCCCACTCGGAATGAAATCTGAGGTTCGTACTCTGCTGCAGTTGTCCTGGCGTATTAGCTTCTCCTACCCCCACTCCTTCAACCATCATATTTTCCAGCTCCTTCCACCTCAGTGTGTTTCATCACATGACCGTTGTTGTTTCAGAAACGTGCTAAACTTATTTATGCCTTGTTGCTTTGTTTTGGCTATTTCCTGTTGCACTGAACTCTTCCCTCAAGTATCTGCATAGTTTGTCCCCCCATTTTGTAACATTTCTCTCAAATATCACCTCTGAAAAAGATCTTTTCTGTACTGTAGCTAATAAACTACATCCCTTCACTTACTGCTCCACTTTATTCCTTACTGTGTTTAGTTTTTTCTATCCTACTTATGCCAACTTTGTTTTATATTATATATTCATGTTTACAAATTTATATCATGTGCTAGCACATGTATATTTCATGATAGTCAATGAAAGCTTATGATGAGATATTAAAACACATAGTAATCAGGGAAATTAAAATTAATACAATAACTTAAATCTATAAGGTTAACAAAAATATAAAATTGATTTATGCCAAGTGTTTTTGAGATTGTGAGGAATACTCATGCATTGGGAGTAAATATCCTGCTTTTCTGGGAAGCAATTTGGCAGGATTTCGTGACACAAGGTAGGGTGGCAGATAAGATCAGTGTTGAGAGAATTGGAGGTTCGGGGCAGGCTTTGCACGCCCACCACGCCAGGCAGACGTGGGTGCGAGAAACACAGTGGATGAGCTGGCAATGCCCCAGTCTTTAGGAGAGCCTGGGTAAACAGTGGATCCTTAGCAACGCTCTAGACAGATTTGAAAAAATAAGAAGTTCTGAATTTTAAGGAATCAGAGCAAGTTGTATATATAGGTTAAAACACAAATGCACACGCATCTCTTTTGAGGATATGAACTTGTGTAAGTGCACTGAACACCTTGGGGCATTCACCCTTTGGGCAGGGGTGCTGTGGGAATGGCTGGCAATGGGGCAGGTGAGGGAAAGTAGAACAATAACCCAAGTAAGGGGTGAAAGAGCCCTTTCTGGAGAAATTGATTCTGACTGCAGTGAAGCGAGCAACCTGAGGCACTCAGGAGATGTTAACGGTTTCTTGGACATTTCCAACTCAGAAATAAAACTGTCTGAGAAAGCTACTAGGACGTTTTGCCCAGAATTATTTAATTGTAAAACTGTTCTACTTTTATTCTTTGCCATGAGAATTTCTTCTAGAGACCTGATGTTTCTCTAATGCCAAAAAATATATTTTTCTCCTAAAACATGTGGAACATCCATTATTATTTATGGAAATTGAGGATATGGTGAGAGTAAGCAATAAATATCTTGTGAAACACTGACAAAGCTTGTCTTCACCTATTATATTTCATTTCTTCCTAACTGTGATACTTTTAAAGATGCTTATTTACTTATGTAGCTCTGAGAAGAGCAGGCCTGCTTCTGAGAGTAGATCTGAAAAGTCCTCACCCAGCAACAGTGGAAAGTGTGTGGGATGAAGCACATGGCAACTTGCTCCATCCAGCCATGCCATTGAAAGCAGAATGTTATGCATGATATAACACACTATGTTTATTTGTCAATTAAAAGCAAAACCAAAGTGGCCAATGCAAAGTGCATACTAATATTGGAGGCTATTTGGCAGATACCAATAAGGACATACATCCTGAGGATACTATGAATATGTGTCATTATGGATTCTATATTTTATGTATGCATCTATGAGAACAGAAATCTGTGTGTTCTTCAGTTAGCCCATTCCCATGCCTTCTGTGCCTGTAGAAACTAATTGCTGCACTGTATACCGTAAGATAAAATGAGAACAAAATCAACTGAAGGTCCTGGACAAAGACTGGGATGATGGAAACTATGGGGAAACTATCAAGGTAATCCTTTACAGTGGAAAGAAATCTGTTCTAAAATCACGCTGGCTTGGCAGCTCCAATGCTGTTTCTTTGTAATAACTTGAGGAGTCGCAAGATATCCCTGAATTTAGCTTTCTCATCTGTAAAATGGCAGATACACTGTTACTTGCAGGATTCCTGAGGGACTCCAAAGGCAAGAGAACTGGGATAATGTCCATCTAGCTTCAGCTGTCACCAGTGAGGGATTCAATTGAGGAGATGAGCATCCATCATGATGGTTCTTGCTTTCCTAAAACAATGTCACTTTGCCAGTTCTAAGGTGGAAAACAACAAAATAAAAGGCGGGAAAGGAATACAAACATTTTGAAAGGAAACAAAAGCAAAAGCAATTCTGAAGAACATTGTGTCAAGTCAGAAATTGAGAAGAAAATTTAAAATAGCCCAAGAAGAATTTAGCACCAATCCCCATCTGTGTTTTCCTTCTTCCCCCTTCCAGTCCGAAACTCTGGCCAGCCCAAGCCTGGAGGTCGAAGCTGCCCCAGATCCTGGTAGTTTGGGATCCTCAGCCACGGCAGAGTAGAGCATCTCTCATCTCCAGAGGTGGATATTATGCTTTGTAAAGTTTTCATACATAGTAGGAGGACTATAATCTTACATCCATATTCGGGACACTTTACAAGGTACAGGAAATATACATAGCAGGGCTATTCCTGGCAAGTAGGACATAGAATTACACTTATATTCCTGTTTTCAGGACTCAATGGTGCAATACCAAAGTTGAATTTTTTTTAATTCAATTTTCACCAGAACAGTTACAACAGTCAGGAGCAAACTTTCCTGTTCTTTGCATATTATCTCTCCCAGGGAGTAGAGTACTAACGTGGGATTTTTACCACATCTTTGGTGAATGTAGTGAACGTGGGGAATGAATCTGCTTTCACCACCACATTATGGTACCAGGTATGGGCCATCTTCACCACACCAGGGCTTTCTGAGTTGTGGTGTCTCTGGCTGCTGTAGAGCAGCGGTGGCGAACCCATGGCACATGTGCTGCAGTGGGCTATTTGTACCACTGAAAGCCCCAACAGGTTCACCATCCCTGCTGCAGAGGCTCTGCTGCTATTCCTGCCCTTGTCATCTTGAAGCAGCAGCTCAGGTATCTTCACACTGCCCCAGTCTGTGTTGTTTATGAGTTTCTTCATCCTCCCTTGTCCTCCGCAGGTGCCAAGACATTGCTTGAAAAGTCTCAATACAAATTTTAGCAAAATCTTTTATTTTTGATGACTGCTTTATCCAAGATCCTGGAACAAGTTCCTGGAGAAAAGCATAGATAAGTGGGTAATATGAATTGGTCAACCTAGATCATGATAAAGCTAATTTCTCTATTCATAACCCAGTATCGATCTTTTAACAGCATACGAGTCTTAGCTCTCTCCTCTGTAGGCAACTGTAGAATAATACTTGGCTCTTCAAAAAATGCACACCTCCTCAGCCCAACACAATTTTCTTGTTTGAAACTAAGGTCTCCAAGGAACATAATTAGAAGCTGAGTCTAATACTCCTCAGACTAACAAAGAAACAGTTAGAAAGCAGCACTGGAGAGTTGCTCTTTACAGGCTAAATTTTGTGCCAAAGACTGTGGAGTTCATTGCAAATTAGAGAAGTGACTGGGTGGGACTTGGGCTGAATATTAAGGAAGGAAGATATTCTCTGGGGAAGAAAAAGTTTTATTAAACATGGTAGCATGAATGATTCTGTTACTACTGTAAGACTACTTGGTTGCTCGCTCTGAAGGATGCATTTTGAGAAGTAGTGAAAACCCAAGTCGCCTCAGCTCACAGTGATCCACGCGGGGCCTCAGAGCTGATTCGGCAGAGACGCGAGTACCCTGTGGACTTGGGAGAATCCAAGCCTTAGACAGTCTTGTTTATAGGATGTGTAAAAATGGCAATGGAGGACACAGCTGGGAATATATCAATAAAACTTCTGTGTGAGATCGTGCAAATTCAGATGCTAGTGGTAGTGGGGTGGGAAGGAGAAGAAAGATGCTTTCAAGGAGTAGTCAACACGCCTCGGGATGGAGAGAAAGAAATCGTTCTGTGAGCTGCAGAATTCCGAGCTTCTGGCGCGGAGCTCGGGGTGGGGCAGACTGAGCTTAACAAAGTCCTCGCACTTGCCTTAATTAGAGCAGGACCTCTTGCTTCTTTTCTATATTAGATTTATTGGACTTTCACGCAGTCCAATTTGATTTTAGGTTGTCCCGCGTCATACTGGGTAGATTCATCTGGTTTCAAATAGGAAAAGCAGACAGAGGGGGAGGAAGAGCAGCAGAGGTGGGGGGGGGGAGAAGGAGGTTAATTTAATTTTCCTCACCCTTATTCTACCTTTTCCAAGGAATTAGGTGGAAAATCCTAGAATAGCTCACAGAACTAGAGGAAAAATCCTTACGGAAAAGAATTCCAGGTCTTTTCCAGGGAGTTCAGCACAGGAACGTTCTCTGAGGGCGTTTCCCTAGGGAATCTCATCTGGGAGCTGCTCTCCAACTTCTCGCTCCTGGGACAGAGGGTCAGGCCCGCCTGGGCGGACTCAGCGGGCCTCAGGGAGCCTCAGTGGGTTGAGCTTGGGGCAGGTCTGGCCCGCGCTTCTGCAAAATAAACGCCTTTCTGCGAAGGCAGTGCTCGCTGGGAGCTGCCCGTCTTCAGCTGCTCACAGCAGGTTTTACAAAACGCCTGGTCAGCAAGAGGTGCAGGCTTTGGAGCCCACAGAGCATGGTGTGATATTTGCAAGTGCAGTAAAAGTGGCCCAGACAATTTATTTTGAAAAATTCCAGATTGGGGCCAAGGCATAGAAAAACAGCTCCATAATTTATAGGTTCCATTTAAGTCCTCTTCCTGGGAAATTGAACCCCCCCTTCTTTCCTGGTGCTTCTTGCAGGGGCAGTTTCCTGGCGCTGCTGGCCACGCTGCTCCTGGGAGCCCCCTCCTGCGAGCCGCGGAATACTTCGAGCTCCTGTCCACCTATGCACACTCCAAGCCGCTGACCGAAAAGCCCTCATCCAGGAAGAGTCAGCACAATCTGCCGGACTTGCTGGGTGGAATGTCCCACGGGCTGGGCGTGGCTGGCAGGGGAGAAAGCAGCTGAGATTCATGAGGACCACAGAGAGAGTGAAGGGTGGGCTTTGAACTTCAGAATTCTGTGATCTACCTCGAGGTTTTCACAAGCCTCAGGGCCTTTGCTTTGGCCTTCCCTAGGCTCATGTCACTGTTCCTTAGCCGGCTGTCCTGCTGGCACTTCCCTTTTCGCCTCTCATCTTCCAAAGAGGCCATCCTGACCAGCCCAGGGGCAGGGAGGCCCTCCTGTTGGCCCTCTAACTGTTATTCTCCAGGGATGATTTACTTCAAAACATTTTTCTTCAACTATAAGAATTTCATTTTCTTACGTGTTTATTTCTCAGCTTTCTTTTTCTTCTAAAATGCAAATTCTTTGAGGACAGAAATATAACCATGTTTGTTTTATTTTTAAGAAATACCACAGTGTCATGATTCAGCACAATGGAGTACTATGCTGGCATAAAGAATGATAAACTTGGGTCATTTGTAGGAAAATGGATGCAACTCGAGACCATAATATTATGTGAAACAAATCAGACACACAAACTTTAATGTCACATAGTTTCTCTTATATGAGAAACCCAAAGTATGAATAAATCAAAGAACAAAATAAAAGATAGGTAATAAGAAACAGGGTGATAGATATTTTGCAAATGAGAAGGGGACTGAGCGGTAGAGGGAGGGTGAACAGAGAGGAGGAGAAGGAGACATAGAAAGAATTAAGATGTGTTATACACGTGCATCAATTGATACGTGTATCAGTTCCTCATGAGGAATATAATCAGCATGTACCACAACATGCACTAATAAAAATAAAAATTTAAAAATTACTTTCACAGTCCCTTTATGCTCTCAAAGTTATTAAATAGCCCAAGTTATTTATGATTTATACTTATTCATATTTAATATGTTATGGATAAAACCTAAGATATTTTAAAAATGTTTATTGACTAAAAACAATAGTGAATCATAGCATGTTAAAATGAATATTTTCTTCATTTAAAAAGCATTGTTTTCCAAAATATATGAAAAACAGTGCAATGATTGGCATTCTTACACGTTTTTGCAATTTTTTTTTTTTTTGTACCGGGGATCGAACTTGCAACCTTGCACTTGCAAGGTAGGTGCTGGTGCCACTGAGCTAAATCCCTGGCCCTTTTTGCAAATATTTTTAATATCTGGTGTAGGAAGAGGGAGCTATGCTATCACACTTCTGCATTCGCTTTGCTGTCAGGCATTGCTTTGATGAAAGAACATGAAACATTAAAATATCGCATATGTCTCTTTGATGTTACATCGAAAATTTGACAAGTGGCAACTTGTTAATGGTTAGTTGAAAAGTGAAATCTGAATCCCCTGTCTACAATCATTATGCTATTTGTAAAACCTCACACTCTGGTTACACTGCAATCTGCTGTTTTGGAACTTTGAAAAAGTTACTTTTCTAGGAGGGTCCCTGAAGTAGCGCATATTGGTCACTCCAGAAATGCTGCTGAACTGAATTGTGCATATCTTTGCAAGGCTGAGAAGCTTCCTTACCTGTCAAAAAGCTGTGCTTGTCAATGCAATCCCTGATCTCATAAGAAAAATCATTAAGTGTTAGGAAGCTACGAAGGGCACAGTGATATATACAAGCTTTCAAAAATTCTAGTTTATGCTTCTAAGGTGCAATTTTATTTTTAAATTTAATTAATTAATCTATTAATTTATTGGTTTTTTGAGACAGGGTCTCACCACGTAGTTAGTCCAGGCTGACTTTGAATTCACTATGTTTGCCAGGCTGCCCTCAAACTCACGGTGATCCTCCTGCCTCAGCCTCCCAAGTACTGGGATTACAGGTGTGCACCACCATGGCTCTATCAAAGGTTCAGTTTTATAGATTCCAAACAGAATCTTCATTGATTCAATTGTTTCTGCTTGAAGTGACAGGCTCGTTTCATTCATTTTTGAGATGTTACTTACAAAATAACCAAGTGTGACTAACCTTAATTTGGTTCTTATTTGCTCAAATAAAAGTAGTGTTCCATAAAAAAGCTTTGCTAGCTCATTGCCATGTCCAGAAAATTCCTTCAGGCAACCATCCTACTTTGTAAGCAGAGAAAATGCTTTATAAATACTCGTCACTTCACATGCTGAATATTAAGAAGATATTTTTATTTAAGGGTTGAAGTCTAATGCAATTAGTAGGTGTTGTGTCCTTGGTGTTGAGAGTTTTTTCTTACTTGTTTGTTTTCTGTGAGTGTGTGAAGAACACAGTGCCTACCAGTACATGTAGTGCAAAGCATTGGCTCCAGTGAAGGCACAGCCGTTCGGCCACCATCGCTTCATGTTTCCATACTTCTTCCTCTGGTCCTGCATGTTCTCGGTTTCATGTCCTTCACATGCTCCGTCCACACTGTCCTTGGCAGGCTGGGCTCTGAAGAGCTCCCAGGTGCCAGGGACAACAGCGTGGGCCATGTCAGAGGTGGTCATCCTTTGTCACCAGGAGTGAAACTTGCAGAAGAAAATATTCATAGTCCTGATCTAAACACACACTCACAAAGGACCACGCCAATCAAAAAATGCAGCCAGTTCCCAAGGTTAATTATTAGTGGAAACTTAAGATTAATTTATATGAAGAATAACTGGGCTGGTTAGGACTCTGGTTTATAGGTGATCAAGTCCAACTAAAACTGAAAGGGAAAGAGCAGCAGCTGACCATGCAGACAGGTGTTGGATCCCGTATCTTAAAAAATGCATTTTCAGATCCAGCTGAGCACAGGTGTCCGCATTTTGCCATCAGTCATCTGCCCTTTCCACTTCCTCACTTCTGCTCTAGGTGGTGTGGTTCCTTTTCTCTGGTTAGCACTCAAGATATGGGACAGAATTAACTGCAGCAGCTCCCGGCCCACACCCCACACGCTGAGCCACCCACGATGGTGGAAGTTGGGAAACTCTGTCCCTGGTGAGGAAGTCTTGGGTAGGATCCCTACTGGCCCCATCTGGATGGTAACATTCCTGTTTCTTAAAGACTCGAGGGTTCTGCGCTCCACTAATTACCAATCAACAACTCACATGAGCGGAGGAAGCAGAAGGTGGATCAGTCTTTAACTACATGGTTCAAAAACGGAAGAGGGAGACAATTGGATATGGGATCCTCAGCGGAGGGAAGAGGGTAACAAAGCAACATGTAAGCACGAGGGCCAGTGTCAGGAAAGTGTCACACTGCGGTCCCAGGTTGATTGTGTGCAACGTGGTCCTTTCATTCTACCAGTGCTCTTCCTTCCTAAAGGAGAGGCTATGGTAGGTAGGGAGGGTCTTAGACATGGAGGCAGGCAGATTCGGGAGAGGGAATTTCTCCCACTTCTGTTACTAAGTGTCCCGCTCCCCACTGAGCAGCTGTTTTCTTCTGTTCTCCATTTTCCCTTTCATCTGACTCTGAGAATCCCATTGAGGCTGCCATTCTGATAGCTGCTCTTCTACATGCTTCAGTTTGATCTGTTTTTCCACTGAAAGAAAGCACAGTTCAACACCTGAGTGTCAGCGTGTTTGCAGGACCACATTCAACTCCTTTACTCAGCAGTTCAACTGAGAGGAGTTCAGTCTCAGAAAGCATCAGATTTTGTGGCTGTAAATGAGAAAGATATTAGCGATCGTGAGTGGTCAATGAGTTAACCCATGAAAAAACCTCAATAAAGACCCTGGATTAGTTTGTGTTCTGTAACAGGCAGCCCCTCCTCTAACTCGCTGCTCCCCTCTCCAAATGTCTTTCTCCTCCTCCGTTTCCAGTGACCACTTCTTTTCCAATGTGTTGAACCTTCACCCTCTTCCAGCACAAGTGCTGTTTCTTGCTCTGAGTGTCCTTGGTGTCTTCCCAGAGAATCCTCACTTTGAGTATAGGCTGAGGAAGGAAGAAAGCTAAGGCCAAACTTAGCTAAGAAGAGATCCTGACAATTACAGTGACCCAGAAAGTGAAATGAGAATCTCTCTCTCCCCCTAAGCTTTCTTTCCTCTCATTGGTCAACTGTAAGAAATTCTCATTTAAGAAAATGTCAGCCATTAACCCATTGAAGACCCATTATGTGCCATTGAAATGCAGATATTCATCCTGATAATGGTAATTTACAGCCACTGTAACAAAGAAGAACTCAGACTTGAGGATCAGATTGTTGGAGACAGAGCACACACCTGTTAAAAGAGCAGAAGAGAGGACAGAGCCGGAGCCCTGCGGTCTCAGGAGATGGCAGGGTACAGCTGTGGTTTGGAGGTGTTGACTCCGACCCTGTGTGAGCAAGGCATGCACCCAGGCATTTCTTCATTCATGTGCTCAGACAGCATTGATGAAATAAATACTCACTTCGTGCCTGAAGCCATCTTGGTTTAAAAAGTTAAAAAAGATAGGCAAATTTTGGGTTGCCCAAAGTAAGGGTGGTTCACATTAAACAGTAGCTGCAGTGCAGAAACTTTCTGAGTTTTATTATACGCTAAGTCCAAGTGTTCTGGGAGCCATAGCTAGGAACCCTTAGCCATCCTGCCCAGAGGATTCAAGTGGAAGATGGCTCATTTGAATTGAGACTTGAATGAGAGTGGCTAGAATTTGTTCAAAAAAGAAAGGAAAGGAAGATCACTTTGGAAGTGAAGATAAAGTTTACGCAAGGCTAGAGACCAAATCTAAAGCCAAAAATAACACCAAAGAATGTGTGATGTATTTAGGGTATGGAAATAAAATTTTGTACCCTTAAAATATAAACTATGTGAACAATAATTAGAGATAAGCTGGTGAAATAGGCAGAAAATAATGAGAAACTTGGGAAGGGCCCATATGTACCTTGCTGAGGAGGAGCTTGTACCTTATCCTAGGTTAACCCAAGGCCATTGAGAGATTTAAGCAGAACAGGGCTATAATCACATTTGCTTTGATGAGAGTCATTTGATTGACATGGAATGGAGGGGAGCTCCAATGAAAGTGGGGAGACCCTTACAAGAGTCCACCTCATCCGGGGACTGTGGCACTGACGGGGCAGTGACCACAGTGGTGGTGACATGATGGCACTGCTCTTTATGTGGTCTTCTTGCTGACCATGAGGTCACTGTCTTCAGGCGCCATCGGGTTTCATGTTCTTCAAGCCTCTGGAGTTGCTCTGTCCCACACTGTAACCAGTAGTGTATGTGGCAGTTCAAACTTAAATGCCATAAAAGTAAAAATTGAGTTTTTCAGGGGCATCACCACATCATAAGTCCTGCTAAGCTTCACAACCCTGTTGGACATTCAGGTGTAGGACATTAGCAGCACTGCACAAAGCCCCAGTGGAAAATCCTGCCTCATTCTTCCCTCTTATCATGATGAGAACTGCCTAACTTCCTGTTAAATTTGTACCGAGCACTCAGGGTAAGAATTAAAGTTTTTGAAGGAGGAATTAAAGCATTAACACCACATTTAGAACACAGTAAGTGCCCAGTAAATATATTTTAAGTGAGAAGCATCTCCTAGATATAATTTTTGTCTTTCATCCAGTTACTGTTCCATCTAATCAAACTCAGTTTTCATGTCTGAACACCCATGCTGTGATTTGTATTCTTGGGTAGGCCTTGTCTATTGCCTTATTAACCCACCTAAAATCCCACCCTTTGACTACAATGTAAAATATTGGGTTTTGATGCAAGGGTTTCTAAAATTTTATGGTAGTTGTAAACATTTTATTTCAAATAAATATATTGGGGATGCCCAACATAAATGAGATAAAGGCAGTACTTTTCTAGTTAAATGGCTCCAGAGAACACATCTGCTCTCTTTCACTCTTATTCACCAAATTTCCTTAGACAGATTTATAGGATTTTAGTGCTGCACAAACCAGGTTAAAAAATGTGCTTGGAGCAGAAATATCATGGTATTTACTGTCACAAATTCTCAGTTTCATTCCAAGTGTGCTATTTACCAACTGCACAACCAGTAAAGCCTCAAGGTTCAGTTTCATGCCCGTCTCTATGTTAAAGAAAAGAAAGGAGTTCTTATTTATTTTTTATTTATCCATTCATTTCATTTTTATATTCAATTGACAACATTTGTAGTTGTGTTCAACATGTTGTTTTGAGATAACATATACATTATTTTGGTGCCCAGTTGAATCTGGTTTCCAAACATGAGGCAAAGAGAAAAGCTGATGACTAGGAGAATTTCTAGGCTCATTTTCAGTCCTTCTCTTCTGTCATCCCCAAGGGAGTCACCCATGAAAGCTGTTGTCCAACCTTTGGCATGTACTTGTGAAAACTCTGAGTCCACTTGTGACATTCCAGGTCTCAGTGGAGGCCACACATCCTCTCCCACCCCTGCCTCTTGCCCACATGTGGGTCAAAGGAGTGCAGCCAAGATTGGAGCAATAGTAAACAATGCTTCTTTTCTTCCCAAACACAGAGAAAAGTTACATTTCCAAGGTTCTCCTGATGTTAGTTTGGGAAACTATGAATATAATCTGACCAATGCATGTGAGAGAAAACAAGAATGCTAATTTCATGCCTCACTGTCATAACTTGAACAGTGGCTCATGCTGTTTCTTATCTTCCTTAGTAAACACACAGGTTATGTGTTAAAGATGGTGACACAGCAGAGTGGTCCAAGCTTGGATCTCTGAGGGATCCATTGGAGCAGAGCTGTACAGGCAGCTCTCTGGGAAACCTGTCCACCAGTTGAGAGTGATGCATAAACCTTTATCCCAATAAGCCTGGGAAGTTGGCATAATTTTTACTACAGCATCACCTATGACCAAAACAGAGAGCTCCTTTAAGGAATAGGAATTTTCAAGAATATACTCATGCCTTTAGTCATTAATTCCAAAGCATAATCTTTTTATCAGACTTGCTTAGTCAAGAATTAATTAAAAGTCTTTTCTCTTCCCTGACTATTTGGGGCTCCAGGCCAGTGCTCTGGAAGTGTACCACTCTTCTGGCTGGTTCTACTTTGTGCTATGCATCCATTTTCCGGTGATCACACCCCCACCGGGAAAGCCTCAGCCCTTTGGATAGGCTCTATGAACAATGAATCTCAGAAAGGTGGCATTGGCTGTTGCTGTTCTCTTCTTTCTGGGAGGTCTTTGATCCCTGAGGAAATTTATCCAAGTCATCTCCCAGTAATAGCTGTGGATACCAAAGAGTGAGGAGACAGAATTGGCTAGAATCTCAAAGCTGTAGAAATCCTTGCACAAGAACAGAGGCATTCGGACTTCAGCCAAGTGTGTGTGTGTGTGTGTGTGTGTGTGTACGCGCTCATATGCTGGGGATAAAAGAGCCTCCTGCGTGCTAGGTATAGGCTCCAAGCTACACTTCTAGCTCCTAACATTTCTTAAAGTTTGTACATAAACAAGCAATGAAAGGAGAAGGAAAAGGAGAATAAGAAGCAGCAACAAAGACCTAATGTAGCCCACAAGCTTTACATATTTACTTCCTGGAACTTCACAGTAAAATTTGTTGGCCTCTGCTTCAGAGTACTAGGTCAAAATGGACCTTAAATATATATAATTCTGAGGAGTCAATTAATTGACATTTACTGGAAAACTATCTACTATGAGATGATTAATTTATTGGTACACATTTTCAGAAATAGATATATGTGGAATTATTTTTTAAGTTCAGCCCAACTGAATTATCATGCTAAACTTTAGCAGTGTATGTGTGCATGATATAACTTCCCTAAATATATATATATATATATATATATATATATATATATATATACATGTATATATATTCTTTCTCCAAGCCTTCCATGACCATAACAAATGTCAGCCTGCTTGGACTCTTTGAAAGAGCTTTCTTACAATAAACAGAAATTGGTCTCACCTGGGGCTACACTGATTCTCCCAGTGCCCCCTTTCATCATACAGGATTAGTGAAATGCCTTTTTGCCCCTGGTGTATTTTTCTAACATTTCAGAGATGTTATCACAGCTCTCTCAAGTTTCTTCTTCTTTCGGGAATGTTTCCCTACTTCTAAAACTTCTTTATGAGATTTAGCATCCAGTTGCACTCTGTGTGTTTGTACTCCTGTTTCTCATGCCACCTAGAACCAGACACAATCCTTTTTGAAACTTATTTTGGAAAATAATACAACATATATGTATTGAAGAAAAATAGAAAACACAGGCAAAGGTACTTTCAAAAGTTACCTGTGAAGAATTTCTATGGAAAAAGAACATCTTTGATAAATCTACTTCTCATTTGTTGTATAAGCAAAGATTGTTGCTCTGGAGACATTGGCTCTCAGTAATTCACTCAACTACCCGGGCCACAGACATTCTGCCCATTAACATGATGCCTCACATTGCAAATATTTTTCTGAACACTGTTTTATAGCATCTTTGGAATGAAATTTGCAAGTGAATAAAAAAAATGTTTTTTTCTTTGCATTGACAGGAGATCTTGGACAGAAATCTGTCAATAGAACCTTGAAATGCCTCAGGACCCTCCCAGATAGCATGGAGAAGGGGGCAAGGGGGTAAGTAAAGGAGAAGAAATAGAGGATGAGCAAAGGAGGGAGGAGAGTGTGGTGTGGTCAGGGATCCTGCCCCAGAATGAAGACAATATTACCAGGCCACAAGGTTTTTCCTCCAGGAAAATCAGCCCTGTCTCGCTTCTTTCCATTGTTTCTGAGTTTTGTGGGTACTTTTTCCTTTTGGTCGTTTGGATGTTTTTATTATTCTTTAAAAATTTTCCTTGTCATGATTATTTAAAAGAACCCAAGGAAGGCATTGATGTGTCCAGATGGTGATGTGGAAGCAATCTAGGAAGATTAGCCAAGCAAGTTGCAGGATCAAACACAGCTGCTTTTTTTGGTATAAACACTTTGGGAGAAAAACCCACAGTCAAGAGCAGAGTTCAAGGACAACTACTGGCCTCCTACTGAAGGTCAGAGGCCAGGACAGCATGTGACATGCCTTACAGTCTAAGGACACAGGAGCCACTGAAGCACATCTTAAGACTGGTGTCTTTTCCTTGTCCCCAAAGCCACTTGAGATGAATTACAGAGTGGTGGTGATACTGTTGTCCCCCTGGAAGTCACTTCCCTTTGGGGACCTCACATTACTCTGAAATAAGGATTAGAGACACTGTTCCTCACCTAAAGTCCCTGGGATCCTGGAAGATTCAGGAGGATGAAATAATGACAAGAATCATGAAACAGCTTCTAATATCCCTGAAAGCTTAATGCAAGGCATCAAGCTGGATGGAAATCACACCAGAGTATCTGCTTTTGCTTAGAAATTATCGCAGGTTTAAGATCCTCCTGGTTATGTGAAGGGGAAGAAAGCTGTGGACAACTTAGGAGTTTCTGGGGTGGGGATGGAGGACCTGAAATTGGCAATGAGACAGTCTTCATGGTCCTCACCAAGACTGGTGCTCCATGCTGATTCAGAAAGATAAATGAAAGGCATCTGTGCTGATGAAAGAGAAAACTGCAAAGAAGAGGGAATTTCTGATTGTCCCTCAAGTTCTCCCATTCTGTGGTTTCAGTTTTGTAGTTTCTGTAGCCTAACTTTGTCGGAACTGCATTTCATATTCATTATTCAAAGTTAATTGCCCAGGGTCAGCTCGAGAAACCCAGCCCTTGCAAAAAGGCAAACAGGTGACATTCACCCAGACAGAAGCAACCTTCTTCTTTGGCCGTACTGTAGGTACAATTTAAAGGTTATGACAGCCTTTGGGAATGTAAATACCAGGCCTATGCTTTGCCAACGGTGACTGATGTTGAGCACACACACACAAATATTTCTTTGCAGGTGTTTCCATAAAGTTCCTTTAAAAATAGAAGGATTTACATAAATCTTCTTCATGAGCAGTAACAAAAACAAATTTGACAACTACAAGGAAAATCTCAGTGCCATCTTCTCATATTATAGATGTTTTTATGACTCAAGCATAGTCTTGTTCCTCCCATCATGTACTATTTCAGGATTTCAACATCTGCCTTTGGAGTCGTTTTAATAATGGCTTTCCTGGCCCCCAGTCTTACTATCTGACTGCTATAGCCAGATAAATCTTTCTAAGACATGATACAGAAAATGTGAACTGCTCAAATCTCCAACAGCCCCTATCAGGAAATCAGCAAATCTCCACAGTCTAAGGTCCAGGTGTTCTTTTTTCCAGCCTTAAAACTCACTGCTGACTTTCTTCCCAACACATCTCCTGCACCTTTAACCCCAGTACAGTCCCATCTGACCACGCAAGGCCACACCTCCGAGCTTTTGTTTAGACTGTTCCTTCCAACTACAAGATAATTTTTCTTTCATTCTTAATTTTTTTCATTAAACCTCAGGAGGCCAGCTCAAATATTTTGTAAAGAAAAGTTAGATCTTTTCAGCTCTTTCATCTCTGTACTTTCAGAGCAGTTGGATATACTTTCTTTGAGTCTACGTCTTGTTATATGGTCCTGCCTGAAACACGTAGAAATTACTACAGTTCAAGACCAAATTTTCCCACTGGGCGTGATGGTGCATATCAATAATCCTAGCATTCTGGAGGCTGAGGCAGGAAGATTGCTGTGAGTTCAAGGCCAGCCTGGGCTACATAGTGAGACCCTGTCTCAAAAAACAAAAAACAAAAAACCCCAAACTTTTGTTAGGTTAGATAGCCCAGCTAGCCAGTCATGAAATTAAGTAATATTTAAAGTAGCATTATGATTTACGGTCAGTGCCGGGTGTGGTGGTATAGGCCTGTAATCCTAGCACTCAACAAGGAGGATCTCTGAGTTCAAGGCCAGCCTGGACTACATAGCAAGACCTTGTCTCAAAAAAAAAAAAAACCAAAAAAGAAAAACCCGACTAAGTTTTCACTCTTGAATTTTTCCAAGAATTTAACAAAGTCTCCCAAATAATTCAGTTGCTCCCAAAGTAGTCAATTGCTAAATTAGACTTTAATATTTTCCTAGAGAAATGAAATGACTAAACAGGAAGAGGTACCTTTTACTGCTTTAGAACAAAAGATAGCACTTCATTAAACATTACTCCTACTTCACCTAAGTCTCCATGGTCTTTATCAAAAGCTCCCCTTGGGGGCCAGGGATTTAGCTCAGTGGTTCTGCCACCTACCTCAAAAGCGCAAGGTCCTGAGTTTGATCCCTTGTACCCCCTCCCCCCAGAAAAGCACCCCTCGGTCAAGTCACTTCAGTGTGACTATTTTTCCAGGAGGAATGACCAAGAATCTTGTGTTTTTTTTTTTTTAATTTGCTTTACTTTATTATATTAGATTAGAAGCTTGGTATCTGGTGGGTGCTGCTGGAAAATCACCTAGACCTCAGGTACTTATTAAAGGTACTGGACAGATTTTGCTTGGCTACAGAAAAGAAACATTCCTAATTAACAAAAAGCCAATTTCTTTCTGCTCCTGGGGGAATGTCCTTTCCAACAATGAAGGAAAGCAGGGTCGGATTCTGGATGGGTCTCAGCAGAGGACAGCAGAGGGTGCTGAGGGGCCCAGTGGTCAGTTTCCGGTAGGGACCTGGTGAGGAAGACAAGATGGAAAATTGGAGCCAGGTGAGAAATACAGAAGGTGAAGTTTCAAGAAATAGGAGCGATTCAGCGACAGGCATAAGGGAATTTGGCAGAATCAACCTCAGTGCTCAGCCCCAAATGTATGCAGAAAACGCAGTGCACACATACAATGCAAAGTATGTACTCAGCTTTGTCAAGCGTGGAAAGCTTGCCATCTGCAACAACATGAATAAGCCTGGAGGACACTAAAGGAGTCAAGCACAGGAAGATAGGTACTGCACATCCCACCTGCCTGGGGAATCTAGCAAGGTCCAGGCAAGGAAGGCAGGAGGTGAGGGGTGGTTCCTGGACTGGGTGGGTGTGGGGAAATGTCAGCTCGGAGACAGAACACATCAGTTAGGAGGAGTAGGTTTAACAGAGCTGTTGCATGTCCTGGTTACTACCACGAGTCAGAATCTATTTTACACTCAGAAATTACATTAAAAATAGATTTTAAGTGTTCTCACCACAATACAATAAGCAGATGGGATGACACATATGCTAATCAGCTCGATTTAGCCAGTCCACAATATACACGTGTATGAAAATACTGCAGTGTACGCCATAAACACATGATTTTTTTTAGTCAATTTAAAAAGATCGGGGGTAGGTTCTGTTAAATATGTTCTGTGTGTGCCTGCCACTGGGGTTTGAACCCAGGGCCTCAGGCATACTAGAGCAGCACTGTGCCTCCAACAGGAACTGAATTGGAAAGCAGATCTTTGTCTTTGTCCGTTCACTACAGATCTTCTCTCTCTCCTCCCCACCTCTGCACCTTTCTTTCCTTTTCCTCCTCTCTTCTCTACTGACCTTTCCTGTCCCATTGGGTCTTTCCCTGGTGTTTCCTTACCTGCTGATCTACATTCTCTCTTTCTTTGCTCTTTCTTACTCTCCTCTTTAACTGTTTATTTTATTAAATTATAATTTTCCTAAAAATACACTTGTTATAAAGACCAAATTAAACATACCACGACACATCGACACAACAGAATAGTATATAACCAGTAAAATTTACAGTGCATTTTTTTGATAAAGCAAATGTACAAAATAACTGACTGAATATTTAAAAAAATCTACATAAAGAAAAATCCCACTTTAGAAAATAAACTACTTATATAATCATGGGATTTTATAAAATAGTTTATGGGGTTTATATTTGGGTGTCCTGATTAGATTGTTTTGTGATAGTCCTTATATTTTCTTTTTTATTTTGTTTTAGTTTTGTTTTGTCTTTGTAGTGCTAGGGATTGAACAAGGGTCTTATAAATGCTAGGCCAAATCTCCACCCTTGAGCTACAACCCCAGTCCTCATTTTTGGTCTTTGAAATTTTTCCTCATTTAGTATACATTGCCTGTGAAATAAAATGGTTTTTTAAAGGGACATCAAACATACGCATCGCCTTTATTGAATGATGCTAATTTGCCTTTTCTACATATATTGTAATACAAATTATGCAGATGAAAGTACGTAATGAACAGAGAAGACTGTATTAAAATTAGAATTTAAGGAAGCACAAGTGATTTTTCAATTCTTTAACAGGGTTGAGAAGTAAAGAAGAAGAAAGCATTCTCGGGCAGCGGGGTGTGAGCTGAGGTGGCCTTGCTCTGCCGGCTGCAGGCTGGAGTTTGTGCATGCGGCTTGGGGTGGGGTGGGGTGGGGTGGGGTGGTCCCGGCCCCCAGCCCCCAGCCCCCAGCCCAAAATCGGACGGAGCAGAGCGGTGGGGTAGGGGTACCTGTGCTGCCTCTAACTTGTGGAGATCGAACCGGAACTAAACTAAAATAAAAACATGTGTTCGAAGAGAAAAGTCAGTTACTCCACTCGTTCCTGGCTCTTGGCGGACCCCTGCCGCCCGCCCTGCCTGAGGCTCTCGCCTTGGTGCAGAGCCCGAGCTGCACGGGGCCAGGCTGCCACCTGGCGGCTTCACTACCCGCGCAGCTGGGTCCCAGAGGCCTCTGCAGGCCCAGTCTGCGGCCCTGAACACAAACCCTATTTATACGTCAGGCCGGGACTGGGCCTTCTGGAATCCCTGTAAATGAGCTTTTGGAAAAGGAAAGGTCGTTTGAGTTGGGCGGCGTGGCTCGTTTCCCGCACACGGCACGGCGCTCAGAACGGCTCCCTGTCTTCAGGCCCTGGGCCCTAGAAGCTCCCAGAGCACCTTGCTGTGCGCCCTTGCAGCGCTCTGGAAGGGTTCCAGGCCCGAGCCCGGCACAGAGGCGCTGTGTGCTGAGCTGGCAGAGAGGATGTTATAAAGATGCCCTAGGACTTCACAGCACACAGCAGCTGCATCTGGAGAATCCGTTCAAACATGCAAACGCATTAGAATATTCTTCTAATTTGTTTTTCCAATGTTTGAGAGAAAGACACTAAAGATTTAAACTGCCTGAAGTCGTTTTATCCTGTGTGTTCACCCCAAGTACTGGCCAATGGCTGGGAGCTGTGGCCTGCATAAACTAAAAGCTTCAAAGAAATGAGTTTATCTTTCGATGCGTCTGCATCACTGGCCCAACCAATCTCTTGATTCAATTCTGGGGAAGCTATGTCATCCTAAATTTTCTCTCCTAAACCCCCTCACATTTACTTCATTAGTCACCTTTCTATTTCTTTATATTTACTATTCCTGTTAGCAACTTCCTCTTCATGTATAAATAAGCATGAAATACTTAAAAATTCAACAAAACAAACTATGTTTTCACTATATATCTCTCTTAAGATCCTGCTCCTCATAGCCCTTCATTTTTCCCTATAAACTTTCAAAATTGTCATGTATAGTTCTGCGGTTCCGTGACTTTGCTGACCTAACTCAGACATGAGATCTCAATTGGACCTATAGATAGAGATGTCACCTATAGCGAGACCCTGTTTCCAGTCCTCAGAGCGAAAAGGCCCATTCAGGGAATGAATATAGTTTGAGAACTGGAGAGAGTTGACCGTAAAGGTTTAGAATTGTCTAAATATAAAGAGTGGAGAGGGAACGGAAAGTTGCGACAGCATTGTCAGCCCAAGTGGCACTGTGGGGCAAAGCCTAAACATGGACATGTGCTTCCAGTAACTTCCTGAGAACAAAAGAAGAGAAATAAAATAAAATTAGATGCAGACAAAAAACTGCTAGAGAGCACCAGAACCGTGAAAGAACCATGAGGACCCAGTGTTGAGAAGCAGCAGCACCAGTACAGTTACCAGCAACATCAATAAGCAGATGAAAAACACACTGACCGGCCTGTATACGGGGCACACACTTTTATATTCCATAGGCTAAAGTAATTGCTCTAAAGAAAATCCTGTGTGTGATGGTGTTCAATACGTATGTGAAAGAATAACTGAAGAATCAATCTGATCCTGTGTTCTCCTCAGGACACAAACAAGTAATGTGCAACAATGTATACTTTAAAATCCAAATCTTTCCAGATCTGGCCCATGTCCTGCCTGTCAGATACAGTCTTGCCTGCGTCTGCAACTTTTCATATGCTCAGCTCTGAAGCCACAGGCCACAGGTCTCTCCCTATAGGGCTTCTGCACACAGCTGTTCCTCTGCCAGGATGTGCTGGCCGCCTCCTGTCCACTTTGACCCAGTTGGTGTCATGCGCTCTTCCTTCAAACTTCCCCTTAAGTGTTCCTGTTTCAGAGGAATCTGTTCCGATAGTCCCAGGAAAACTTAATCTCATCTCCATCTTTGAACTCAATGGACCCAGATAAGTGGCAATCATTAAATGTCCAGGATAGATCTCTTATTTATCTCCTGCCACAAGTCTATCCAACTGTCTTTTTAACTAAAGTTCCTCTAGAGAAGGGTCAAATCTGACATGTCTTTGTTTGGAACGCAGGGCTGGATATGGATATAGTAGAGGAGGAGGCTTGTATGTCTCGTTAAACAGGGTGTGGGCTCTGAGATCAGATTCCTGGTCTTCTATCACAGCTTCAGCCATTAGGAGTTTGGTGATAAGAGTTGTTAATTTTTCTTTCTGTTAAGTGGGAAAAATAATATTATAGATATATTAGATTTGTTGTAAGAATTAAATGAATGCTTATATATGGTTCAATTTACTTAATATTCCTAATAATTCATATATGCTGGTCCTGTTATCATCTACATTTTACATCTGTGAGTTCAGTGGGGAGGTTGCCAAAGAGCGCATTTACTGTTAGTAAACTAGTTGGGTTAGATAAGCTGGGTAAACTAGTTTGATATCAGTAGAAGTTGGTACATGTGTAGATCAGTGTATGAAATTCAGACAGGAAGAGGGAGAGAGTCCAGACATTTCCCAAGGTGGATTGGAGTTGGACTTTCTCATAAAGGCTAGAGTGATAAATTCCAGTCATTGTGCTAAGTCAGACCAATCAGTAATGGATATCTTGAAGAAAGATATTCTGTTTTTGTGAGATCAGCAAGAAGTGAGCCAGGAGTTTGCCTAAGCTAAGTGAAGGGAAGAGAGAATGACAGCCCACACCATGAGGTTGTTTTCATTGGAAATGAGGCATTTAGGGAAAAGAACTCACACTAATTTTCAAAGTCTTCATTCCCTTGCACATGGAAAGAAGACCATAACTTATTCTTTTTGCCAGTGCTTGACTGAGATATTTCTCCACTCCAATATTCAATCAGTTTCTAGCAACAAAACAATGACCATGGGTTTTCTAGTCTCTGTAGACTACTGGAACCTTTGACTGTGTGACAAACTTGATTTAGTATTATCATTGAGAGCTGGATGACTGGAGAAACCAGACCAGGAAAGAGTTCCTGAGGCTTCTCGGTCCTTTCTCTTCTTGACTGATTTCAAAATACATGGCTGCTGGCTGAGTAACTGGTGATGGTGAGGTGATCAAAGCTCAGTAAGTCTCTATCGGTTTTGTCCTCAGTCTCTCCTGTGGTTTGTGAGACAGCCACTCCAGGAGAGGACTCAGTATTATGCCTGTGTCGAGGAGCACGCAACCCAGTTCCAGGAGGCAAAAATGAAACACACCAGTACATTTCATTGGGAACAACCTCGGAAATTCAGGACCTCTGGTCAGGAACCACAGCTTAATGGAGTGTTAAAAACTGAGTTGGAGGAGAAGATGGAGCAAGTGGGTGTTCAAGGTAATAGAAACCGTGTGAACTACATGTTGGAAGCAGGAAAACATGACCACATTAACAAGGACTGGAGAGGAAGGATCATATTGCAAAGCAAAGGGAGGAGTGATCCGCAGAGAGGAGACAGGGCTAGCTACTGAGAGCTGCTCCAGTCCAGGAAGAGAAGTCTCTCTTAAGATGACAGAGGGTCTTTAGCAAGCATTCGAAGAAAATTGTGCTGGATGGGTTTGGAGGATTGACAGAATGGGTGGGGACTTGAAGTGGGGCCGTTGCTCGCAGGCACTGTAAAACGCTTGGTAAACTACACGATGTGAGGCAAAGCTTAAGCTTTAATTCTCAAGTATGAACATGAATATATCTGTCATATCTTTTGCTTCTGATCCAGAGTTGCTCTTTAAAGGAAGCCCAAAATCTGTGATTTCCACAAGATTAAATTATTCATAAAATGTATATTCCCTTTATTCTCTTGATGGACTCGAAATCCATCAAGTAATATCTTTTTATAGAGAGAAATAACTAAGAACTAACACTTTTTGTCAAGTCTGAGCAGAGTACGGGTTTATAATACTTCTTTGCTGACTAGTATCCTTATTCATTCTTAAGTTGCAGCAAAATCAGAACCCCATTCTTACATCTCCATTAATAAGCACATTCAGTACTAAAAGATGCAGTCATCTTGTAAATAATTGTGTGACAGTGAATATAGTTATACATGTTTATCTTGCCACGATTCCACAGTCAGTGTTTGCTTTAAGTAGGAAGCTGGGAAGGAAAGAACGGTTCCTCATGCATTCTGTAATTATTGAGAGAAGATTCCCTGAGAGAAACTTGTAAAATACTATAAACCCCTGGCATGTTACTGGAAACCTCTGCAGTAGGCTCCAGTCTCCTGTTAAGTGTATGACACAAGGCTGAGAAAGAACTAAAAGACAGAACTAAGAGACAAAGAAACCGGGGAGCCAGGACAGGCAATGCTACCTAATTAGAAAAGGCACGGGTTCATCCGTCCGTCCAAGCCACTCGTTGTTATTGGTAATCCATTGGGGTAAAGGCAAACTACATTCGAGCAAGGGACTACATGGGAGGATTGCAGTCATACAGTTTCTATGGAAACCAATGACACAAGGCTTGTAAAGGACAAGACAAAGCATTCTCCAATTAGGAATGGAATAGACAAAATATATGGTTGTAAGCAGAACATTGTCCTTCTAGTTAAGGAAGTTTTAGTTGTGGGAACAGAATTTGAGTGTGAGCTACTCTGACCCTGGCATGTAGGCTTCAGCCGGACTCACTCCTATAAACAAGCCAATTCCGGGATTAATTCTTTACAGCCTGCTTTGGGTATAATCAGTAAAAGATTTTGAAAGTTCCCTTCTCCGGTATTTCATAAGCAGCAGAAGTAAGGTGGAAAGAAGGTCAGTCTCCTGGTTCACAGCAGCCTTATCTTTCTTGCATTCAAAATAATGTGGTGAAAAGAACTTCTTTTGTGCTTATCAGGAAAATCGTGTGAAAACAGTAGGTCCCTGAGCAGAGGCAGAACTGAGTTAGCATCTCCAGACATTCAAGGTAGTTTAATTAGAGGGGCTGAGAGAAAGGAAGACTCTATGTCTAAGAAGTAAGGGGGCCTTGGTGATGTGGGAGTTTATTATGCGGGATCTAACTCTCAGCACGTAGGAAATAGGTGTTCCACACACTACACTTTGTTTCTTCTCTTTTCTATAGGGCCTTTCTCACGGACTGGACCTAGGAATAAGGTTGCATAGTGTTATGGTTTATATCTGGATGCCCTCCAGAGGCTCATGTGCTCATGGGTGGGGGTTGTGAAGGGTGATTGAATCACGGAAGCACTGTAGCTAGATGTGATGTTGCAGGTTGCAGAGGACCGTAACATTGATTATGTCCAAGGCAGCTCTGAAGAGTTAATCCCACAACTGGCTTGTTTATAGAAGTGAGTCTGGCTGAAGCCTACATGTTGAGGTCAGAGTGACTCACACCCAAATTCCATTCCCAAAACCGAAACCTTCTGACTAGAAGGACAATGTTCTAATTACAACCCTTCATTTTGTCTATTCTGTGCCTAATTTGAGAATGCCTTGTCTTGTCCTTTATGAGCCTTGCTTGCATTAGTTTCCATAGAAACTGAATATAGCCCTGCCCTTGCATGTAGCTTAACTTTACCCTGATCAATTGCCAATAAAAGTCAGTGCTGGGCCGGGAATTTAGCTCAGTGGTATCGTTGCCTGCTGCACAAGTGCAAGGACCCAAGTTTGATTTCTGGTACCAAAAAAAAGAAAAGGAAAGCCAGTGCCTGGGACTGGCCAGAACCTTTGTTGGTTGCACCAGCATTGGTCATCCTGGAGCCCATTTTCTTTCCTAGTTCTTTAGTTTTATTTCTCAGACCTGTGTTGTATAATGGGCAGGGGTCTCCAGTAACAGGTGGGCCCTGGTCACTGGGGGTGTGACTCAGTAGGGATCTCTTCCTCCCTTGCTCTTTTGTACTCTGCTTCCTGCCATCATTCTCTGATCAGCTTTCTTCTGGCAGATCCTTCCACTATGCCTTCTGGCCTTGAACCAAAATGTGAGCCAAAATAATCCTCTCCTCAGGCTGTGGGTATTGGGTAATTTGTCTCAGCACAGAGAAAGTGACTTAACACACCTAGTATGCCTGTCGCTGGGCCTCCAGTTCCCTGAGAAGGTAGAAGGAGAAGTCAGCTTGTTGGAAGTTTTTCTCTTCAAGATGATTCAGGTCCGCAAAATCATTGAGAATGTCTCCTCCTTCTCCTCCTTCTCCTCCTTCTCCTCTCCCTTTCCTCTTCTTCCTTTACTTCTTCCTCCTCCTCTTCCTCCTAGTCTTCCTCCTTCTTCTTCTTTCAAGTAAATTATACTGTTTTCCCCTCCACACTCAATGATTGTTCCTTGGAGTATAATTTCATCATTTATAAGTGCATAGAAGAAGTTATTTTATAGCTCATGTTTTTGACTGTGCCCTTTGGTATAGACTGGAGTGGCATCTATTGCCAGATAAAGTAATTATTAACGAAAGCCAAAGTCCAAAAACAAGTCGTTAAGTGAAGGAAAAATCAGTTTAACCATTTGCAAACTGTTCAGGAAACAGTTCCAAATTTGAATGAAGTAAAATTTTTGTGAAAGTGGTGAATTTATAAACTTGATGCCAGTTAGTGAGACTGTTTTCTGTATTTTCTCTTACTACCTTCTACCTATGCTGGCTTCTGGATTAGCTAGTATCTTAGTGGCTATACAATCTTCCTCTTACTTAGACCTGACAACAACCTTTCCTGGTGTTATTCCATTTTACAGACCAAGGCACTAGGTCTTGCACTTTCATAAGTTTTCCCAAACTTGTAGAAAACTGGCAAAACTTGGAAAAGAGCTTCAAAAAAGCCAAACTTTTTCAAAAATCATAACATGTCCACCATGATAGTCTATCTTCTTAAAACTAGATATTTAGTTCTGCATTATGAGGTTATGAGTTGATTTCTAATCTCTCTCCCTCAGATGGTGACAAAATTGGTAAATACTTGAATAGGATTTTGTGCCTAGTTGTGTCTGGCTCATAAGCATTCAGGATTCATGCTCATAAATCTTTCATTTATTAAACACCTCAGCGGGGACCAATCACTTTTACTGAAGTCCATTATATTTATCATCAAACCCTAAGCAGGGTTATAAAAGCAAGGGTCAAATTAAAAAGTTGTATAAATCAACTAAAAGAAATTCAAGCTCCACAGAAATGAGGAATCAAAGCAAAACCTTTATATGGAACTTGGACCATAGATCTCTTCAAGAAGAGATGCCAGAAAATTTGCCAAATTTTTCCCACCACCCTCTACGTTGTCTCTCTGTGAATTAGGTATAATTTAGTTCTGATTTCCATGAAGAAGACATGTTGACTCAAAGAGTTAAAAGTAACTTTGCCCATAGTTGCTGGACTATGGCTGAGATCTGAAATATCAAATTTATCTGATTTTAATAGAAGACAAACAGTTTCCTGTGAATTCTAGCAATTTCTAAGCAGGCACCTGAACAGCTGCATCCTGATGGGAATTCTCGTCAAGAGGAATTTCCCATCTATCATTAAGTCAAATCAAAATCCTCCCGGGCCTAGCAACTTACTCCTTGAGAAAATAGAGCCTTTCAATTAGGATTTTGAAAGATGCATGTGTGTGCACATGCACACAAGCACACACGGCCATCGCTTAGCAACTAGCTAAGTGCCTCAAGACGAGTAAGCAGAGGACGGGGCTCGATGGTCAGCACCTTGATCTCTTATGAAGGGAGATAGCAAAGTCTTTGATTTGACACTAAACACTCGAGAACATAGTCCTTAAAATCATGGCGGTATTGAGCAAGAAAACCTTGCCAAAATGTGTTGAATAATGATAATTATACCATGTTGTTTCCTGGGCAGTGGCTCTTTGTGGAGCCATAATTTCTGATCATAATAGCCACCTGATAAATGGGGTGCATTTATTTGTTTATTCCTGATGATGATAAATATTCACTGGTTTTCCATTTAGAAAACATGCAAAGGTCATTCAGTCATGGAGCTGCATAGTGATGGATGGAGTGACGTGAGGAACACAGAGGTTGATGGGAAATAAAGGGTTTCCATGGTAACTGATAAAATTGCATCTGAGTTTGCCAACTATACCATATGGGAAGTGCCCCATATTCCTTCTATGTGCCCCTAAGGCCCTTGAGTGTCCCAGAATCAGCACAAATGTGCCCTTGATTGTCACTGCCTGATGTCATGGAAGACACACTGATGGTAGTGGTCAGGTTGGTAGAATAGAAACATCAGGTCCTTCTCCAATTATTCTGAAAAGTCTCATTTTCACAGTAAATAAAGCGAGTAAGCTGAGATTGCTTTTGCAACAAATAATGCAAAAACCATAGATTTTGAAGTCACTTAAAATATACTTGATTCTAAATCCAACATTTAGCAAGTGTATGACTTTGACTTTGACCTTGGAGAAAGCTTTTAGCTTTTATAATCATATATATTCTTTCCTTTGTAAAGTAGACTGACATTCAATTTTATATTTTTTATATTTATATAAGGAACAAAATAAGATGTATGTTAATGTTAGAGTCTTTCCTTCCTGTTTTGAGGCCTATTCAGAAGTCCTGTTTTAATGCTTATAATCCTGAATCTAATAAGAAATTCTTTCCCCCTTTGCTTTAGCAAACCAAGCCCATTTTAGAGCATGCTGGTGTATTTCTCCTTTCCCATCAGAAAACAGGGGGATGGGTTAGGAATCAGAAATAATTAGGAAAGGACCTTGGTCCTCAGGCTCAGTTGCCTCTGTTCCACTTGTTTACTATAGAGTCCTGCTGCTATTAGTCTGTTTTAATGTTAAATAATGTTCTCTGCTGTCCTAATAAGTGGACTTCGAAATTTACCTCTTAAAAGTTTGAGTCAACATCTGTGTTCACATACACAAAAGTTTATCTTTTAGCTACAACGGATTCATTCTGGGAGGCCTGGCAGAAGGGTTCCACAGGTCAAGTTTGACTTACACAGGGATATGTGTTTGTGGATGAATATCTCAGCCTTTAAAAATAAGCTTTCAAAAATACATTAGTTTTTTTCCCCTATAGAAAAATGGGTGTTAAATATAGTCTAAGAATATATGGGGCCTCTGAAATGTATCTAATTTAGCTTAGTTTATGGAGTGTCTACTTATGTATGGGACAAGTACTATAATATACTAAAGGTACATCAAAGAACAAAATAGACAAAGGAACTTACATTCTAGCAGCTGATGCTGGCATTTACACATTATTAGGCATATTATTAGGGGATATATTTTATGATAAAAAATAGTAGACAAGGGAGATCTGGAATGTGGTGGTTTACAACTTATATAGGTTGGTCAAAGAAGGTAACACTTAAGCAAAGTCTTAAAAATGTGACTTAGTTACTTATATTCATCTGGTTATCTATTTATTAAGATAATCTATCATCATTTGCCTTTATCTTCAGCATATATATTCCAAGACCTCAAGTAGGTGCCTAAAGCTCTAGATAGAATTGAATCCTGTAGACTATATTTTTTCCTATACATTCTCATAAAAAATAAAGTTTAATATCTAAGTTTGGTAAAATGAGAGACTTACAACATTAATATGATGGAAAATTTATAGTACTATACTGTAGTAAAACTGCTAGCGTCCCTACTCTCAAGATCTAGAGCCCTTTTGCAGTAGAGAGAGGGTTATGTGAGCTCAGCATCACCTCTGGGGCAGTCGAGCTCCTAACCAAGATGCTGCTGTGTGGTCAAGCATGGGTCTACAGAGGGCATGTGCTCTGCATGGAGGGAGGAGGAGAAGGATGGTGTCCAGCTCCATCCCACATCTCAGGGTGTCATACCATTTAAAACACATGGACTGCTTCTTTCTCAGATGTCTCATTTAGCATCTTCAGGTTGATCTTGACCACAGCTAACCGAAACTACAGAAAGAAAACTATGGACGGGGTTGAGGGGACAACTGTAGAATCATGTATACAACATGGTAGCCAATTTGGGAACATTTTAATAAATTCTTCTACAATGTGAAGTTGCCCCCAAAAGCAATAGTTTCCGTCCCACTGTAAGGCCCACCAGCCATCTACCTCCTGGAGACAAGCTGGCTCACTGAGAGAACTCTGAGGTATGGCGGGGACTGATTTCAGCATCCCAGTAAGCAGAGTGTGTTGTGAGAAGTTCTTGGAGTCACCCTTGCCATGTCCATTGAGTGAAAAAATGTCATTATGTCAAAGTTATTAATGTAGCTGAGCCACAGTTCCTATGTGGACACTTCCCTGTTCAGATAAAACCAAACTAGATGGCATCCCTGTTATTCTTGTTGCCCCTCCCACTGGCTTTGATACCAGAGGGAAGAAGACAGTAAGGCAGTCAACTGACAGAGGATGGGGTGTGGGACCCAGTACACGTGCTGTGCGTAGCAACACTTCAGCAGAACTTCCCTCTTATTTAGGAAGCTCCACTTTTTCAATTCTTTCCCCTTCCATTTCTTTGGTAGTGTTCAGTATTCTCAAAGCCCCCTTTGCTTTCCCATGACAACTGCTCAGTGTGCACTGGAGAGCTATTTTACATTACAGTGACCATTAATGTAACATTGAATTACAGCTGCAAATTCAACCTATTAGGCAGGTGAGAAACTGGATGGCCGGATCTTGTTGGAGGGATATGTGTTTGGCAGGTGACAGTGTATACATCTTAACATGGCTATGAGGCATACATAAAATACACAACATTATGAATGTTGGCATTTGAGGCACCTGTGGCAAGGTGAAGAATTTATTTGGGTTTCTTCAGGTCATAGCCACATTTCCACCATTTCCATGTTGATCTCTCTGATATAGGAATATGCCTGCTCCCTGATGAGCCACTGAATTGACTGATTCTGTTGACTTGGCAACAAAATTGTTAACCCATTGTTGCTGTGCCTTAAAGACAGGGTAAACTTCACATGGAGTGTTTGTATGGGAATGAGGAAGAGAGTTTTGGACATGGAGGGCTACCAAATGGAAGGAAGGGTAAAGACATGGAGCATAACGAAACATTGGAGTCAGAAGTTGATGCCTTGGTTTACAAGCTGCCAGATGTTGAATCCAGGCCATTCTTTTCTAAGCGTGAAGAAGTGTGCAGCATTCTTTTCTAAGTGTGAGAAGTGTGAAGCATTCTTCATATCCCTGATAAGCATTCTGCTCCATCCACACTGCTTTGAAATCCAAGACTAGTGAGGGTCACATAGATAATGCTGTTTCTGCATGAAATTTAGTGAAACTACCAGGGCTCAGCAAGGCTGCAGGAGCTGCAGGCTTCTGGTATTTAAACTCGAACCTCATGGATGTAACGATAGTGCTCTGGCCAGTTGTTTTTTATGGGTTGAATATTAACAGTTAGGTGGTAATATTTAATATAAACTATTTAAGCCTCAAAGTCAAATTGGGTTGTGATTTTCTGCTGAGACCATTACAACAAAAATCTCTTACCTAATCAGAATATAGGTGGACTTCAGAGATACTTTGGATTAGTCCCAGACTTGTGCAATAAAGTGACAAAAGCAATCAAGACAGCCATAGGAATCTGTTGGTTTCCCAGTACATGTAAAAGTTATGTTTCTATACGAGTCTATCATTTGTGCAATAACATTAAGTTTTAAAAAGTATAAAACTCCATTAAAAACACTTTATTAATAAAAATGCTAATGATCACCTGAGCCTTCAAGAGTCACAGTTGTTTTGCTGCTGGGAGGTCTGGTTTCCTCATCAGGGTCCTGGTTGCTTAAGGCTGGGGAGACTGCAGCAGGAAACTAGGACAACGGGTGTAAGTCCATGTGGAGATTTCTCAACGAACTAAAATTGGAAATCCCATTTGATCTAGCCACTCTCCTTTTAGCTGTCTTTCTCAGAAAGCTAAACACATCATATTATAGTGATGTGTGCATATCCTTATTTATAGCAGCACAACTCATAATAGCCAAATCCTGGAAGCAGCCTGTGTCCATCAACATATAAATAGATAAAAGAAAATGTGGTATCTACAATGATGAATACTACTTGGCTATAAAGAAGGATAAATCTGAGACATTTGTAGGAAAATGGATACACCTGGAAAATACAATGTTAGGTGAAATAAGGCAGACACACACTCTTAAATACCACATACTATCTGTCATTTGAATAAGGCAAAGTGTAAATAAAGTACAAAACAAAAATATGTTAGGCAGAAACAGGGAGACAGATCTTTTGCAAATGGGAAGGGGGTCCAAGGGAATGAGGTCAACAGGAGAAAGAGAGGAGGAAGAAGAAATATAAAGATTTATGATGTGTTATGTACAGGTGCCAAATGCCCACAAGCAATGTGAACACTACATGTCATGCATATGAACCAGACATAACACTGACAAGAATAATATGGAAATGGGGGAAGGTGATTTGGACATGGAGGGAGGGAGGTATGTGGGGAGAGAAGGGGAATGAAAAAGAATTGAGATGTAGTTTGTACATGCACCTAGTCCCTAAGATGAACATAAGCTTCAGGTATTGCAGAAAGGTACTAATAAAGACACATTTTTAAAAAAGATAAATGTGGGAACTTGCAGAATTCAGCTATCTAGTTGTAAGAATTGATCACAAGAAGTTTGTTAACTGAGAAAATTAAGTTGTTTCTGGGAAAATCCACAAGTCTGTTTGTTAAAAGAATGTCAGAAAACTTTAAGAGACGTTGTAAAAGTCTCACGGGAGAAAAACAGGTTTTCCTAGTTTTCTTATTTACCATTCTACGGGTGATGAGAGAGATACGATTCACTGTGCACATCTGTGATGTTTATGGTGGGCTGGTGGGCTTGATTTTGACTGAAATTGTCCTGCTGTCTTGATACTATCTGATAAGAAGACGGCTGCGGTGTGCTCTTTGAGGTACGGGATTGGTAAATGGAAACAGGGGACTTGTGAACTCGCCTGTAGCTTTTATGAGTCACTTAAAGTCATTTGTCACCAGAGGTTAAAATCAGAAAGACGATAACCAGAATAACTAAGGTGCTTTCCTACATGTATAAAAGCCTTGCCTCTTCCCTTTGTGATGGTCGAATAGTGCCAGAGGAATTAAACGGCTGTTCATCCCCCAGGCTGCCTCCTTTTCTTTCTTTAAAAGTCGGTGCTTTCCCGGGGTCTCAGGTCTCCCTCTAGAGAGACCACCAACAGATAACAATAAAGTTTGCCACATAGATTGACTCTTCCTTTCATGCAAGATTTCTCTGAGGCATGCAAAGACATTTGACAGTGCTGCACCCATTGGAGAATGTCTTTCAAAACTGGGGTCCATTCTCTCAAGCTCTGCTCCCTATTCGTAGGTGGGTTTGTGTAATATTCTGAATTCTTCACAGTCATTTCAACAGCATTCACAGCATCTGCTTATGTAGCAGCTTCCACGTCAAAAAACCTCCTTGCCCTCTGTGTAGGATGAGCAACTCCTGATGCGTTTAGGTTTTATCAGGAAGTTTCAACAACACAGTTACCTTCTGGGCTTCACTTCCAGCTCTAGTTCTTTTGTTATTTCTACCACGTCTGGACTTTTTTCCCTCACCGATGTCTTGTACTCTTCACAATCCCCCATTGGGGTTGGAATCAACTCTCTGTTCCCTGTTGATGCTGATACTTTGCTCTCACTCATGGTCTCTGCAGTATTGGGAATCGTGAATTCCTCTACAGGGTTTCAGCTCACTTTTTCCAGTCCATCAGCGGAATCCCTGTTTGTGGCAGCAGCTACAGCCATGTGAAATGCATTTCTTTGAAATGACTTTCAACATTATCCATGGGCTGAGGAATGAATGACGAATTCGCAGTCAGAGAACACTGAGCTCACACTTCCCCAGCAGAGTTGCGGGTGACCAGGTTCATTGTCCATGAGCACTAATATTTTGAAAGGAATAATTTTTTCTGATCAATTGGCCTCAGTGCTGGGGAATTTAAACATGGGGTAATCATGCTTAAATAGATGTGTTGGCATCGAAGCTTTCGCCTTCTATTTATAAAGCACATGCAGGGTGGATTCAGCCTAATTCCCAAGGGCCTCAGAATCCTCAGGAACAGAGTGAACCTGGGCTTCAATTTAAACCACAGCTTTGTCATCCCCTGGCAAGAGTCAGCTTCCCTCGAAGCTTTGAGAATGGGCATTGCTCTCTCCTCCCAAGTGACGAAAGGCCAAGGTGGTTTTTCCCTGTCAAAGAAGGCTGTTTGTCCATACTGAAAATCCGTTGTTTAGTGCAGCCTCTTCATCGGTGATATCTGCCCCATCTTCTGGATAGCTCAGCCTGGCCTCTGCAGTAGCACGTGCCAGAGATGCCCTCGTTCCTTGGAGCTCACAAAATAAACTCTGCTAATTTTAAACACTTTCCTGTAGCTTCTTCACCTCTCCGCTTTCACAGAACCAAGAGAGCTAAGAGTCTTCCTTTGGAGCAGTCTTGGATTGAAGGAATGTTGTCACTGATTTGATCTTTTACCCAGAACAGTAAAGCTATCTGCACACCAGCTATTAGGCCATTTTGCTTTCTGATGCTTATGGGAATAGCACTTTGCAAGTCCTTCAAGAACGTTTCCTCCCACCTTCTCACATGTCCTGGATCACAGTGTAGGCTGCTCCCGAACTGCATTCTCTCTACCTTGGGGTTTAGAGGGGAGACACACCTTGTACTCGAACACGTAGGCATCACTGTGGGCTTAGTGATGGGCCTTCAATATTGCAGCTAAGCAATTGTGAGGTCTGAGGAGAGGGGCAGAGGTGGAGGAAGGGCTGGCTGGCCAGTGGAGCAGTCAGAACTCGATGTTCGTTCACTACATCTGCGGTCTTAAATGGGCATAAATTGTGCACCTCCGCACAAGCGCAGTAATGACATCAAAGGTCACAAATCACCCTCATGAATGTAACAGTAATTTAAAAATCTAACGTAGTACAAGAATTATCAAAACATGGCATAGAGACCCAAAATAAACACGTTCTTACAGAAATAAAGAGTAGCCACGGACTTACTTGATGAAAGGTCAGCACAAATCTTCAATTTGTAAGGACAAAACAAAACAAGTGGTATCTGCCATGAAACCAAGTGTGCCTATTCCCCGCAATAACAATAACAAAAATCCTACACAAAGCAGAAGGTCATGAAGATCTATTTGTTCTTGAATACTGATCATTTCAAAACCACACATCTAGAGGAGACATTTAAATAGCAAGGTACAGAGAGCTCCAGGCAGAGTCTTCACGTCCTTATTTATAACTGAAAGCAAACTCCAGCCACCAGAGCTTCCTCGGGCCTGGTACAAATCCATGGAGCGAGTTTGAGCGGGAAGATGGTATTTCAACAAAACAAATAATCAAAGAGTTACGCAGTGATCCAGATGTCAAGAAGTATTTGACTACAAGTGTTTCTATTTGGGGGCCACATGGATAATTCTAGTTGTCTACTGTTTTTGTTTTGTATTATTCACTTATTTTCTATAATGGCTGCTTTTTGATGGGGACATAGACTAGGTCAGGGGTGGCGAAACTTTTAGAACTTTCAGTGATAACAGACAGCGCACTGCAGCACTTGTGCCATTGGTTTGCCACGACGGTACTAGGCCTTTTGCCTTTGTCTCCAACAATCTGGTCCTTTGCGACATCAGAAGGATTCCCAAAGCCCCACACAGAGATCGCTTAAGGTTGCTGAGGATGACTGCAGAGTTTAAAGCCAGCATAAGTGAGCGGCAAAGGAGGGTCCTCCTTGCAGAAATTGAGGTCAGGGGTGGGAAAGACTGCAGGGTGCTGGGGAGGCTAGATCTTGCACGGTGGAGGTGGGGATGTAGGAAATAATCGAGGGGAGAGGAGAAGCATGAGGGAAACAGAGAAACTGTCCCCTGGCAGCTCGCTGGAGGTACTGCTGAGCACTTCAGCCTGCCGAGGGCAGAGGCAGGGGTTTGTAACTGGTTTTCACCATCCGACCTTCTCTCATTTGTCTTGTCCTCATTTGACTGAAGCTCTGGGTGAAGTAAAGCAACTGGTGACATGATGGAGAGGAGAAGATAAAGCTGAGGGCGACGAGTAACCTCTTAATTCTTGAAAAATCCATTTTCTGAGTTAAGGCAGAGTGTTATGTTCAGGAATGCTCCACTATAAGCACAAAAGTAGGTCACTGGGTGGATAGTATTACCTTTTGTTTTATAGATTAGGATAAAGAAGGTCAGAAAGTTTGAGACTGAAAGACTCATAATGACTTTGTAAGGTCTTATCCGAGTGTCCCAGGAAGAGCACAGAAAACAGAAATGCTTTGTCAGAGGCGGCTCCCTGTGCGAAGCCAGGACTTGAGCATGCTCTCTGGATTCCAGCTCTTCGATCCTTCCGTCCACATCCACTGCCCCAAGTATTTGCGGGCGCTTGCTCATCCTCAGGACGGGGACAGCTCTGAGGCATGGGCTGTGCTTGACAGAGTCCATTTCACTACTTAAAAATGCTGAGGAGGTCAACTTTTATCACTTCTGTGCTTCTCAGTAATGTTTAACCTTAACTTCGAAAAAAATCCAGGAGGTAAAAGAGCATGCCATGGGACAGGACCATTCCACCCCCAGTAGTTATAAACTTCAGAGCACATCTGATCTCCTCCTCTTGGGTAGATGCTTCAGGAGAGGACCAGGCTGTTCTTGGCTGGGATTGCATTGCAAGCCCTCATCTCTTGGTACGAATTCTCCTGAGAATCGTCTTTCACAGAGTGCTTGGAAGGTCTTTCTCCAGTGTAACTCGGAGTCTGAAGATCCATGCGGCTGTCCTCGTCCTCTTGAGGAAACCGCAGTCTCCCTCTCAAGACCTCTGTTTTGAGCTTTGCTTTGGGAAACATCCTGCAGGGACCTGTTGGGACACCACTTCCTAGTGTCCCACTCTTGCCATGGAGGTGAAGAGCTTCGCAGCTTGGGACTATGTTGTATTCGCAGCCCTTTTTGTCATTTCCTCTGGAATTGGGGTGTTCTTTGCCATTAAGGAGAGGAAAAAGGCAACATCTAAGCAGTTCCTGGTAGGGGGCAGGGAAATGTCCTTCGGGCCTGTCGCCTTGTCCCTGACAGCCAGCTTCATGTCAGCAGTCACTGTCTTGGGGACCCCTTCCGAGGTCTACCGCTTCGGGGCCTCCTTCATCCTCTTCTTCATTGCGTACACATTGGTTATCATCTTCACATCGGAGCTCTTTCTCCCTGTGTTCTACAGATCTGGCATCACCAGCACCTACGAGGTAAGAGAGTTGCTCCCTTGCCCCATGTCAGCAGGAGCTGCTCTTCTCTCCACTTGAGGTGTCCGCTATCTTTTCTAGTCCCCCATTTCACACATCCTCTTGATAAGGAAGCCTGGTGGTCGAAGAATACTCTCTGACTCACTGAGGTTTCAAGACATTGAGTTATGCATGATGAAAAGAAGACATAACGTGTTTAGGAAGAAGGCTGAGCTTTGGCTACAGATCACCTGTTTTCCTCATTGTGGACTGAAAATCATCATGTCAGGTCCACAGGGCTACTTCGAAGATCAAATGAGACTCTAATGCATTGTCCAGTTTATGGGACGTGCTCAAGAAAAGAGCACTTATGTTATTTTATTAGCATTATTTTTCTGAAAAGTGTGCAGAACAAGTGCCGCAATCATAATACTTGCCACAAATATTGTAATCTTCCAGCTGAGAAAACTGAGGTACAGATAAGTGAGTCATGACTCAATAGTAGATAAATGTGTTGAAAATCTGTTCTGCCTGTATCCCTAATGAGCAGCCTTTTCCTTGGAGACTAGAGGTTTTTTAAAAATTAATTTTACTGGTACAACTTAGACAGAATGATCACATGCATCATGGGGAATTTGTACCGTACACGATATACCTTGATTCCTCTTTTATTTGCATTCCCCTCCCTCCCTCAACCCCTCTTCCCCACCTTATTTCCCTTCCTTCCTGCTCCCCTCTCCTCTCCCTAGTTCCCCTTTCTTTTTGAACAGTTTCTTCCTATTTCACATCATCTATTATACATTTTGGTCCTCATTTACACTTTCAGTTTCCCACACCAGAGAGACAGTGCAACATTTACACAGGTGTGTCTGATTTATTTCACTTAGGAGTGTGATCTCAAGGTGCATCCATTTACCTAGAATTGCTCAAGTTTATCCTTCTTTATAGCTGAGTAGTATACACACTAGAGCTTAAATGCAAATCATTGCTCAGCTGCAAATTTTTATTGGGAAATGGTAATATTTTTGAAAATTAAGGAAATATTTTAGTGAGAATCAATTGCAAAATATTTCATATCTGGAAATTAATGAGAGGGAAATCAGACAGTGAAGTTTGAGCTTTGTGATAATTCTCAATAAAAATATCCTGTTCAAAATTGAACTTACATGTCTACTAGTTCACTCTTCAACATCAACCCCACTAAGTCACAGCAGAAGACTCATAGAAGACCAGTTTTTTAAAATTCTGTGGTGGAGTATGAAATGTTACACTAGCCTTTGAAAGCCATTCGGGCAAATGCAGGTCTCAAACCCTGACTGCAGATGATCATCTCCCTGATATTCAACATTAGCTCCTTCCTTTCCCAAAAGAAGGTAACCAGGGTCAGGCCACACCATAACTTCTATTTTGGATGTTATTCAAGAGAAAAATAAATTTATGCATAGCTCTAAAAATGTACACGTACCCATTGAGCATTAGTGTACTACTGAAAACATAAAAATGTCTGGGTTTCCATTCAGCTATGAAGGGTTCTTTTTTTCCATAAAGGAATTGTTAAATTTTCTGCTTTTTTGTTTGCAGTTTTAAAAGAAACTGCTGCACACAGAGACACAATGACACAATGAGTGGGGGGAGAATGGTCCAAGAAAATATGAGCTTGATTCCTTGTTACCAATAGGATGACTTTGTGTGCTGGATGTCTGCATCCAGCTCCAGCTTGGGAACCAATGGCTCCCTTCTTTCATGAATGTTTAGTTTAATGTGAAGGAGCTTTTCCTAGCTTTAGGATATAACTTTATGTCTATCCATTCATTCATAGACATCCACTAGGCCTCTCCCATGTCTAGGGCCTCTGTTGGGTCTCAGGTGTACAGCATTGAGCCAAGGCCACTGCCCCATGGAGCTTATTCACAAATGCACAAGAAAACACAAATTTATATAGGATTTAACTGTATGATAAACCCTGATGTCAGAATTTTGCGTGAATGATGCATTTGACCAGAAAACAATTAAAAATTTATTTTACTGGTACATTTTAGGTATACAACATAATGACATTCATCATTGGAAATTTGCACTGTTACATAATCTCTCTTGGTTCTTATTTTTCCCCCTTCCCCTGCCCTCCCTTCAACCCCTCCACCTCTCCCTATTTACAAAGACTTTGTTTCCATTTTTTCATTTTCTCATATTAATTCCATTCCCTTCTTTCTTTCCTCTACCCCTCCCACTTCTCCTTCCCCCTTGCCTCTTTTCTTCCTATTTCACATTATCTATTATACCTTTTGGTCCTTATTTACTTTCAGGTTCTCACACTACAGAAACTATTTGGTATTTACACATGTGTGTCCTATTTATTTCACTTAAGAGTATGGCCTCAATGTGCATCTATTTAGCTACAAATGTCTCCAGTTCCTCGTTTTTTATGGCTGAGTAGTACTCCATTTTATGTAAAACCCACATTTTATTAATCCAGTCTGCAGATGATGGGCAATTGGGCTGCTTCCAAGTTTTAGCTATTACACACTGTGCTGCTATGAATATGGGTGCCCATATATCACTGTGGTATGATTCTTTTAATTCTTTGGGGGAAGATACCCAGCAAGGGAATAGCTGGGTCAAATGGGACTTCCAGTCCTAGTTTTTGAGGTATCTCCATACTGATTTCCACAGTGGTTGCACCAGTCTACACTCCCACCAGCAGTGGAGCAGTGTTCCTATTTCCCCACAGCCCTGCCAGGATTTGTTATTGGTTGATTTCATGACAGCAGCCATTCTTTCTGGAATGAGGTGGAGTCTCAGCATTGTTTTCATTTGCATCTCTCGAATAACCAGTGATGTTGAACATTTTTTCATGTGTTTATTTGCTATTTCTACTTCTTTGTTTGAGAAATGTCTGTTCATTTCAGATGCCCATTTTTGGATTGGGTTTTTAAATTTGGGAGGTCTGATCTTTTTAAGTTCTTTATAGATTCTAGATAGTATACCTTTGTAGGAAGAACAGCAGGTGAAAATTTTTTCCCATATTGTGCATTGTCTCTTCACACTGCTGGTGGTTTCTCTTGCTGTGCAGAAGCTTTTTAGTAAGAAGAAATCCCACTTGTTGATTGTTTGTGCTAGTTCATGGGCAACTGAAGTTTTGTTCGTAAAATCTTTTCCTACACCAATGTCTTCAAGAGTTCTACCTAACCTCTGTTCCAACCGGTTCAGTGTTTCTATTTTAATATTTAGATCTTTAATCCATTTCGATTTTAGTTTAGTGCATGGTGAGAGATATAGGTCTAGTTTTAATCTTTGGCAAGTTGAAGCCCAATTTTTCCAACACCATTTTTAAAGAGGCTATCTTTCCTCCAGTGAGGGTGCTTGGCTCCTTTGTCGAAGATGAGATGGCTGAGTGTGTCTGGAGTTGTTTCTGCATCTTCCAATCTGTTCCACTGGTCCTCAGGTCTGTTTCTTTGCCAGTTCCATGCTGTTTTTATCACAGTACCTTTGTAGTATAGTTGCAAGTTGAGGGTTGTGATACTCCCTACCACATCTCTGTTATCTAGAATTGCTTTTGCTATTCTGGGTCTCTTTTTGTTCTAAATGAATTCTTGGATTGTTTTCTCAAGGTCTATGAAGTATGCTACTGGGATTTCAGTTGGGATTGCACTGAATCTATATAGCAGTTTTGGAAGTATGGCCATTTTCACTATGTTGATCCTTCCTACCCAGGACCAAGGGATGTCTTTCCAATTTCAGATATCATCTTCAATCTCCCTTTTCAGAGTGCTGCAGTTTTCAGAGTAGAGGTCTTTGATTTCTTTGGTTAGGTTGATTCCTAGGTACTTCAGTTTTCTTGATGCTATTGTGAAAGGAATTGTTTGCCTTATTTCTGTCTCAGTGAGTCTGTTGTTCGTATCGAGGAAAGCTATTGATTTTGTGTGTTGACCTTGTAACCAGCTACACCACTGAATTTGGTTATTAAGTCTAGAAGACTTTTGGTGGAGTTCTTGGGGACTTCTATATAGAGTATCATGTCATCTGCAAATAATGGCAATTTGAATTCTTCATTTCCTATCTTTATTCCTTTTATTTTTTTCTCTTCTGTAATTGCTGTGGCTAATGTTTCCAAAGCTATGTTGAGCAGGAGTGGTGATAGTGGACATCATTGTCTTGTTCTTGATTTTAGTGTGAAGGATTTCAATTTTTGACCATCTAGTATGATATTGGCTATTAGTTTTTCATAGATGGCTTTTATCAGATTGAGGTAGAGACCATCTATTCCAAGTTTTTGTAGGATTTTTATCATAAATGTGTGTTGGGTTTTGTCAAATGCTTTTTCTGCATCTATTGAGATGATCATATGGTTTTTGTCCTTAGCTCTATTCATATAGTGTATTAAATTGATTGATTTGGCTATGTTGAACCATCCCTGCATCCCTGGGATGAATCCCACTTGGTCAGGGCGTATGATCTTCTTGATGATCTTCTGCATTCTATTTGCCAGTATCTTATTATGGATTTTGCATCTATGTTCATTAGTGAGATTGGCCTATAGTTCTCTTTTTTGGTTGGGTCTTCCTCTGCTTTGGGGATCAAGGTGATGCTTGCTTCCAGGAATGAATTTGGGAGTATTGCTTCCCTTTCAATTTCATTGAAGAATTTATACAGTAGTGGCAGTAGTTCCTCTCTAAATGTCTTGTAGAATTCAGTGGTGAAACCATCAGGACCAGGGCTTTCCTTTGTTGATAAGTTTTTAATTACATTTTCAATTTCATTGGTTGATATTGGGTTGTTTAGAATTTTTAGGTCTTCTTCGTTCAACTTTGGTAATTCATACCTATCTAGGAATCTGTCCATTTCTTCTGTGTTTTCCATCTTATTGGTGTATAGGTTCTGGAAGTAAGTATTGATGATCCTCTGGATTTCTGCTAGGTCTGTTGTAATTTCACCCTTTTCATTCCTAATTGCATGGATTTGGGCCTTTTCTTTCCTTTTCCTGATAAGGTTGGCTAAGGGTTTGTCAATTTTCTCTATTCTTTTGAGGAACTAACTCTTAGCTTCATTAATTTTTTGTATTATTCTCTTAGTCTCCATTGAATTGATTTTTGCTCTGATCTTTATAATTTCCTCCCTTTTATGAGCTTTGGGTTTGTCCTGCTCTTTTTTTCTAGAAGCTTGAGGTTCACCATCAGGTTGTTTAATTGGGCTCATTCTGTTTCCCTAATATGCATATTCACTGCTATGAATTTCCCTCGTAAGACTGCTTTCATTGTGTCCCATAGATTCCGATATGTTGCATTGTCATTGTCATTTAATTATAGGAACTGTCTGATTTCTTCTTTAATCTCCTCTGTGACACATTGGTTATTCAGAAGTGTGTTGTTCAATTTCCACATGTTCATGAAATTTGTGTGGTTTCATTTGCTGTTGCTTTCCAATTTCATCGCAGTATGGTTTGATAATATAGAGGGGATAACTTCAATTTCTTTGCACTTACTTAAACATGTTTTATGAGTGAGTATGTGGTCTATTTTGGAGAACAACCCATGTGCAGCTGAGAAGAATGTGTATTCTGATTTTGTGGGGTGGAAGACTCTGTAAACATCTGTTAAGTTCATTTGTTCAATAGTTTGATTGAATTCTAGTATTTCGTTGCTTATTTTTTGTCTAGTTGATCTATCTGTGAAAGTGGGGTGTTGAGATCCCCCACTACTCTTGTATTAGTGCATATATGACTTTTCATGTCCATTAGTATTTGTTTTATATAGTTGGGTGCACTAGTATTTGGTGCATATATATTTACGATTATCATCTCTTCCTCTTGGATTCTTCCCTTTACAAGGAGGATATAGTGTCCTTCTTTGTCTCTCTTAATCAGTGTTGGTTTGAAATCCACTTGATCTGCCAAGAGGATAGCTACTCCTGCTTTTTTTCGGGTTCCTGTTACATGGAATATTGTTTTCCACCCTTTAACTTTCAGACTATGAGTTTCTTTTTGAGTTAAATGTGTTTCCTGTATGCAGCATATTGTTGGGTCTTGCACCTTGACCCATTCTGCCACTCTATTTCTTTTGATTGGTGAACTGAACTGACACCAGTAGCATTGATGGTTATAACTCATACGTATTAACTTATCATTGTCATGATTTTTTCTTTTTGTTGGATTCTCCCCCTTTGCATTTAATTTCTTGTTGTGCCTGATGGATTCATTCTGCTGTGCTTCTTGGGGTTGTGATCCTCACTGTCTTTTCCTAGGATATTGCCTAAAATTTTTTGGAGTGCTGGTTTGTTATTCATGAAGTTCCTAATGTGCTCTTTGTCATGAAAGTATCTTATTTCCCCATCAATTTTGGAAGATAGTTTTGCAGGGTACATCAACCTGGATTGGAAGCTGTTTTCTTTTAGGGCTTGGAATATGTCACTCCAAGCTCTTCTTGCCTTGATGGTTTGTGTTGAGAAGTCTGCTGTGATTCTGATGGGCTTTCCTTTGTATGTGATTTGTTTCTTTTCTCTATCTGCTTGTAGAACTTTGTTCTTCTCTTGGGTTTCTGGAATCTTAACAATTATATGCCTATGTGTAGATTTTATTTTTTTGACCAAGGCTAGTTAGAGTCTTATATGCTTCACTTATCTGTATGTCAAGTTCTTTTCCCCTGCTTGGGAAGTTTTCTGCCATCACTTCTGTGAACAGTTTTTTAATGTCATCTGCACTCTCTCCTGTTTCTTCATTGACTCAGATCAGACTTATGCTATTCTTCTTTGCATCATCTAGTAGCTGCTGGATTGATTTCTCATGGTCTCTTACAATTTTGAAGCAATTTTTCTTTTCCTGGTCACTAATTGCAATTTTATCTTTTATATTTGAAATTCTGTCCTCACATTGGTTCATTCTGCTGCATAGACTTTCAATGGAGTTTTTAATCTCCTGGAAATCTGTTTGCATCTGTTTTATGGTTTCCATTTGTTTCCTATGTTGGGATTCCATCATGTTCCTCAGCTCCTCTCTTGATTTATTAATCATGTCTTGCACTATGAGCACAATCTCTGGTGTTATCTGAGAAATTATTTCTGATTTCATTTTTTCCAGATTCTCATTTTTTTACTAGTTCAGGGAGTCCAGGTGTTTGAGCATCAGAATGTTCCATCTTGTTTCCTTTTGGGGTTGCTGTAGGTGATCTGGAAGCCTGGTTTTGAGACTTGTTTACATGTCTTTTTATTTCAAGGTGGAGGTGGGGTTGTGCTGCTGGCACCCATGTGGCTCACCTCCTCTGTGCTACAGCAGTGCTACAGCAGCCTGGGAGCCTCCTGTGCACTGGGAGTGGTGCTCCAGAAAACAATTTTTTTAGCGAGGTGTTATTCTCACTATTACCATTTGACAAATGGGGAAAACAAGGCACAATGAGCTCAATGGCTCAGTCAGTGTCACAGAGCTCTCAAGTTGCAGTTCTCTAAACCCAGGTAAAGATCATGTGCTGAACCATTACGCTATCCTGCCCTACAAATGACCAGAGAGAAGTAGGAAAGTGAGTAGAGTGGAGAAACGCTGGTTTGGGTGGTGAATATCTACATCTCATTCAGGTGCTCAAGTATCGGAGCACTGAAGTGAAGATGAGAAGAAAGCCAGTGCTCAAGCCAGAGAAGGGAAGAAGCAGCAGTATGAGGGCTTAGATAGCAACTAACCAGCATGCTTGGAAATCACAGGCAAGGGGAGAGTAGTGAAAGATGAGATGGAAGAGCTGGGAGCCAGCCACACTGAGTAGGGTCTTGGGTGTGGTTCCAGCCAAGGGAGCGCTGGGACATCCATGGAGCCATTCAGTTGTCACAGTGATTTGAGGAAGAGGGCCCCGCTGGAGTTTAAGGAAGGAGGCACAGGATTGACAGATGTCTTGGAATGTGTAGGACACTCATAGACAGGAGGTACTGCACTTTCTTTTAATGCCCCAACACCCCAAACCTACTGCAAAATGTAAATCTGTAGTACCTTAGTTCATAATTCTCAAAAAGTTATAGATACACTAAATTAGTACATTTTCTTTTTAATAGGCATTTAAAATTTTTTATTAGTGTTTGATAGCAATGCAGAATCAGTGTATGTTTGTGATGCAGAATAATCACTTTCATCTTGTGACATGGGCACATGTACATATCACATCTTAACCCTTTGAGAGGAAGCAAGAACATGGTGTGGAAATTATTCAACAGTGCACTCAGAGAGATCTGCTTTTTTCTACATTGCTGTCCAATACATGCTTATGCGTAACTAGTTACTACTACAGCAGTAGTAAACCAGTAGTGCAGGCATAACTGAGGAGATTTCAGACTCTTAAGTGATAAAGTTGCTATGAATACAGGGATTCTTTGCTGAATTTAACTTACAAGATTGTTTTAAAATATTTACTATTACTGCATTCTACATATTTTAAAAAATTTAGCAGCCTAATAATAAGACTTCCAGATTGTAGAAAATACATATGAGGCTATTTTGTGGGGGTTTTTTTCTTTATAAGAATGGCTTAGGGGTAAAACGTATGAAGTCTAGGCTGAAGCCTACTTCTCTTTGAGTAGCAGACTTGCCACTTGCTAGCCGCAGCACTTGGGGTGAAATTTCTCAACTTCTCTCTACCTGGTTTTCATGTGTAAAACTGTCCCAAAATACATCAATTTGAAAGGGTGCTGTAAGGAATAAACAAGGTATAAATGTCAATACCCTGACAAATGCTACGTCAGGGTCTGAATTATTCTCTTGTTATCATTACTATCTGCCCCAGCCATCCTCTGTTTCCTCATGTATTCGGAGACATGTCTTCCCGGATCGTTTTAGGTGCTGCTCACTGAAGGAGGGGGGCTGTTTCCTTGAGCTGGGCTGGCCTTGTGACTGGCTTTAGCCAGAGAGGGTGACACTGTTGCGTGGCTTGGGAGCAGGCCTCCCAGGGCTTGGCGCCTCTGCCTCGTCCTCCTGGAGCGCTGCTCTGACAAGGCAGCCTTGCTGGTGTAGCTGTCTGTGCCCACCCACAGCCAGCAAAATTTTGTTTTCTTAGACAGGTCTGACTGAAAAATAAAGTGAATATTTGCATTCTTAAAAGTAATTCTCGCAGTAAAAGACACATGGCTATTCATCCCCTCAAATGCTTGCCTTTGCTTCCAACACACTTAGCCCCTTGTTCATGGCACTTCTGAAGCAGTTTTGGAAGTTTTCTCTTTTGTCTGTCTTTAGTTTCACTGTTGTTGCAGCCTCAATGTTCTAAATAGACTCAAGACACACACCTTTCACTGTCACTGTAACTTTAGGGAAGAGCTAGAAGTTGTACAGTGCCAGATACAGAGAATAAGGTAGATGGGGATATATTGTAATATTTTTGTTTGACAGAAATTTCCATAAACGGTTCATTGATGAGGTGGGCTCAAAAATATGGTAAATCTTTAAATAAAAACAATTTATTTCAATAAAATACATACTGCTGTCAACTCCCCTCAGAATACTCCAAATACTCCTTTGAACATACTTACTGAGCCATTTATGGTAGTGTGTCTTTTATTGTCACAACTTTTTAATTTAAACACTCCCTGTAGCTTTTCTTTACTGCCTGTATACTAATAATTCCTACCCCTAACACAACTTTATAGGCTTGTGTCTACCTGCTCTTTCATTTTCTCGAACTACTTAAACTAGTTAGATTCTGAACTACTAACTTTTGAATCCAAAATGTTTTATTTTGATAATTCAAATGCTACAATTCCTTTGTGTACTTATACAGTGGTTTCTAAGCATTTATGTTTCACATACTTTCTTTGGTAAATTGCTTTCCTTTTGGTTATAATTATTATCCATGGTATACAGAGAATATTTATACAGTATTTTGATGTCAGGTGTTTAGTTACAAAGCAATACTCCTCAGCAGTATTTCAGCAGAGTAAGTGGTGTTACAAAGCATTGATGGTGAATTGGACATTTGAGGATGGACAGGGTCTGAACCAATATTATGACTAATAACCAATGTTTAGGTTATGGTAGGGATTGACATTTACCCTGGGTAAGAAGGGTCAGTGTAAAGTTTGGTAGAGGCGTGACATGATGTGGTCTATATTTTGGGGTATTACTTTAGCTAGCTGTTAAGAATGATTCTAGCTTTGACTACTGAAGTGATGTGGCTGATTGGGGAGTCCATTGCCACAATTTGGAGAAGAGATAATGATAACAGATGAGAAAATGCAAGTGGTCATGTTTGGAAAGTGGAGAATGGGCACAGGATTTTTTAATGATTGGATGTGGAGAGTGAGGGAAGGAGAGAAGTAAGAGTGGAGCTGCTAATTCCTGAGCTGGACTAGAGGAGGAGTAGATGAAGTTTGCAATTCTGAAAAAATTCCAATTCAATGACAGTAAATATACATTTAAAACCAGGCACAAAGTAAGCAATTTTTCTTTTGAGCTTCCACTTTCACTTCTTCCTATGGGGAGACTTTCTACAGACACCATCACTGAGAGAGAGCAGGCTCACGGGAGGGAGACAGGACACACCCTTTCAGGAGCAGAATGACGCAGTAAAGTGGTCTTTTTTGTTTTTTGGATGAGAAAACAGCAGCTTAGATCACAGAGAAAGATATCGACAAATTTCAAACTGGAACTCGTGGAGTCTGACTTTTGAGCCCTCCGATCTTTCTCACATACCTTTTCCAAAAACTGTCTCTCTGATGTTACTGAATTGCCTGAATTTAACTCATTTGCATATATAAAAGCCATTAACTACCAGATTCCTATAGCTGCCTCCCCCCAGCTTTCCCATTTTTCAAAAACAGTTTCCTTTTCACTGCCCGGACTCCACACCTCACCCTGTTCCCAAAGCCGAGACCATATAATTTGGGTTTTTTGTTACAACATCTTCCCATACCTTCCAAGTTGTGCATTGGTGTCTACAGCTGTGTAGCGCACACCCTGAAGCAATCTTCTCCAAACAACAGTCCACTCGCGATTCTATGGCTCAGCAGTGGGCCTAGCTCAACTGGGTTCCTCTCTGGGCTCACCTGGGGCCATCTATGTGACACCAGCAGGTAGTGCATTGGTGAGTGCTGTGCCTCATGGATGAGGCAGCTTGTCTTTGTTCAACATTTCTGCTCATCTTCCAGGAGACACCCCAGGTTTATTATGTGATGCAAAAGACTTCTTATGCACAAGAAGGCTCTTCTCATTATAGCATTTGAAAGACCCCATTTTGTGTTATGTTTGCTGGAAATAATCACTGTCTTATGTTGGATTTCCTAGAACCAGATCCTGAGATAAGAGTTTGAAGGAAAGGCATTTTGGGAAAGGATTCCAGTAAGCACTGGTAGGCAGGAAATAAAGTGAGACTTGTGAGCAGAGGAAGTCAATAATAGTGCATTTGGAGCAGGTTTTCGCTGTGGCCCATGGGGTTCCATCCCACCAGGGATGTGAGGGCAGTAGAGAACACACTTTGGGTTGTCCTGTCTGAAAGGCAGAGAGGGCCGTGCATTTTCTCTCTTTCCCTGTATCACTGGCTGCATGCCAGGGCGACATCCCCGGGCACTTCTGAGTGGCCCTGTACAAAGGTTGGAAGGAAGCCCTCATGTAGATGGAAGGAAGGAAGATTGGAAGATTGGAAGATTGGAGAAGAAAAGATTGGAAGGAAGCCCTCATGTAGCCCTCATTTCGATGCCAGAAACGTGTACTGGAGCAGGGCGTCAGCAGGCTGTGACTCCTGCACCCACGGTGACTAATGGGGCCAGTAAGATCCCACTGTATTCTGAGCCCTTCGCTCAGGATTATCACACACTTGATTGTTTCTGTTATGCACTTTACCGATGCCTTTTCGTTTTTGTCTAGTTTATAAGGAGAAGCTGAGGGCTTAGTGCAGTAAACCTCTCTTCCCAAAGGCATGGGCTCAGAGCCCAAGCTGTCTTCAGCACGGAGGTTTTGCTGCTTTCTATCCCATGATATTTGAGACTTTGAATCCTCATTGTCTTTCCCTGGCTCTGTAAGAATAGTTTCCTTATAGCTGGAACCTCAGTCACGTGTTCACCGGACTGTCCTCTCCCTTCAGTGGATGAGTTGTCACCTGACAATTAGATGATTCTCGACCGGAGGACTCGGGACGTCTAGCAGAGTCCGTTAGAAAATGTGAGCTAGTGTGAAACTGAGTCACAATTCTACCAAGTACTCCTTATTTCAAAGAGGGGTCCATTTTAAACATAAAGGGTAAAATGATACATAAGTATCATTTCTGGGAAGAGTACCAATCATTAGGTAATTGATTTAATTAAAATGGTTTTCTTAAATTTATATAATAAAGCAATAGCAAGTAGAGACTATGGCCAAGAATTGGAATCCTCAAGTCATTTGCTGCTTTTAAAATTTATTTTGTTCATCTGGTACATGTTTATTAGATATTGGAAGACATATATTTGGATGACTTTTGGACACCCTATCTTTGCGAATACTTACACAAACCTTTCCCGACCGCCATCGGTAAATCAGACCCTGCTATTCAGTGGTTTCCTAACCCTGACTACTGCTGTGGCCTCCTTCTTGTCTCCCAGTACCAAGCCTTGCCGCCCATCCCATCAGCCCATATCCGCTGCACTGACTCTCCTCACACAGACCTCTGATCATGGCTTTTCTTCTCAAACCCTTCAGTGATTCTCCCTTGCTGTTACAAAGCATGCATCTCAGGCTACAGCTGTAATTCGGGAGAGAAAATCAGAAAACTGAGCTACATTTGGGGCAGTGGGGATATAGCAGGAAACAGTGGCTTCAGCCGGACAAACTGCAGGGAGAAAGCCAGCAGGCCCGGGTTACTTCAAGCCCGTACTTATCTTCTCTGACCGTGATGAGAAGCAGGGAAAGGAGGTGAATTTTAATGCACGTTTGGCTTTAATAATCCAGGCTATTTTTGCCCTCTGTGCTTCCAAGAACTCAGCATAAAATTATACTCAAAGTCCACAGCAGCTAGCTCAGAGAGATATCAAAGGAACAAACAAAACTGAGATCTTTATGGAGCTCTTCCCCAGACTCGCTGACCCTGTCTCTCTCTGTTCTTCTAGTACCTACAGCTACGCTTCAACAAAGCAGTTCGCTACACAGCGACCCTCATCTATATTGTGCAGACGGTAAGCGAAGGCGGAAACGGGCTACAGACACAGTCAGAGTTTTGTCTATCTGGGGCCAATTAACCCAATTTAAGGGCAGACTTGGTACTAAGAAGCCCTTGCTTTCTTCCTCAGGGCACACTGTTAAGACATAATCGCCTCGAGAGGCGTGTGCATTGCACAGACTCCGTATCTCTAGACGAGTAACAAACAAATGAACATTATCAGCTATAAAGCGAAAGTTGTTTTCTTCACATTTACTTCTTTCATGTTTAACCTGTACAAAATTTAGATGTGGGGTGGTCTGGTAACCGATTTAAAAAAAATTGTTGAAGAGAGTTGAACCAGAAATGCTTTTTTTCCCCCCCGAAAGTCTCTTTAAGACGATATTTCCAACCAGTACCCTACTTCCCTCTTCCGGGACTCCTTTTGCACCCCCTAGGCTTTGGGTCCTTCGTGCCACCCACCACCGGGGGGCGTCCCGCTACGCACCAGGGGCTTTCTGCTAGCAGAGAACCTCCTCTCTCTTAACTGAAACTCCCACCCAGTGCCTGAGGACTTGAGCAAGAGGAAAGCAACGTCTCTTTCCCTGCCCATAGGTATTAGCCCTTTGAAGCCCCACCATGCATCTTTACATGGTGGAAGTGCATTTAAAATAAAACTGCAAGGGGGCCCATTGCCAGCGAGGGGGCAGCTGCAGTTTTGTGAACTGACGGGTGAGTTACGTAGGAAACCCTTGTGACAAGTCGTCCCTGTGCAGTTCTTTCTTGTCACCGATTTTTTCCATCTCAACTCTGTATTCCATAGTCCAACAAATTGCTGAGATGTGCTTTCGGTCTTCAGTAGTGCCTCCCCTGAAGTCAGCAGGGGGCCCGCTGGGATGTGTGTGGAGAGGAAGGGGTAGAGGAAGGGCAAAGAAAAACTCAGGTTAAAATCTATGCATCTGTTAGAAACATGCCCAATATAACCACAGCATCTCAAAATGGACAACACTGTTCCAAATCTAACCCTCTTCCTCAACCTGATGGTCTCCACATCTCTTGTCTGACTTCCTGTTGTTCCAGTGGGGGATGGTTTCAGAGTGGCTGAGAATGAAAACCTTGGTGAGCAAGTGGAAGGAAATATATCTCTAAGGTTCATAAAGAACTTTCCAGGCGATTTCCCCTTCCATGTCATGTTTGCTGACTGTCCACTGAATCCTTATTTCCCACCAGATTCTTTACACGGGAGTGGTGGTGTATGCACCGGCCCTCGCACTCAATCAAGGTGAGCTCCTGGTGCCCCCTGGACACACTTCATCGTCTCTATGCCTGATCTCATCCTAGGGAAATGCACTTACACCACCTTGTCAGGGAGGCGACCCAATCAATGGTTAGGGTGACTGACTTACTACAGTGGTCACCACAAAAATCTCTACATTTAAACTTTGAAAACAACACAAAGAATTAGTTACTTGATTTTATCTCAAAACTGGGTGGTTCTAAACACCTGGTTTGATTAACTTTTTTTTTTTCATTTGGGTTTTTTGTTTCATTGAAATGGTGGTGGCTTTCGTACCATATCAGCACAACCACTATGTAAAGTCAGCTAAATATATGCACCTTTTACCTTTTCTCAGTGGCTTCATGAAGTAGCTAACCTGAATGCAAGAGTAAAAGTTGCTTATTGTAATTACATAAAAATGTACAGTTGACCCTTTCAAGAGACTAGAATCCTAGAAACAAAACTGAAAGAAAAAAAGGAAAAGAAGTTTCCTTCTTTGTTTTTTTTTTGTGGTACCAGTGATTGAACCCAGGTCCTTGCGCTTACAAGGGAGGCAGTGGAACCACTGAGCTAGGAAAAGAAATTTCACAATTACATCTGCCATATTGAAAACCCCTAATATTCAATTTAATTGGACTATGTGCTTATCTTGAAAAGTATTAATTTCCCATTCATGGTGGTTTCTGGTTATTCAGACTAACTTTGTGACCAAAAAAGAACAAAAACCAAAAAAACATCTGAACCAAAGATGGAAATTACGGAATCTTAGGAGAAAAAAAAAAATTGACAGAACAACTGCCTCGAGGCATAAAAAAGTAATCATCTTTTTCCACGGTGATAAAATTTAATGAGGAAAAAAGAATTTGATTTCCCTGAAGCCACAAGAACACTGACACACATATTGCGACTTTTCTGCACAAAGCTTGCTCCATCCCTCTGCTCAGGGAAACCCCTCTCATGTTCTTCTCCTTTGCCAGTGACTGGCTTTGACCTGTGGGGTTCTGTGTTTGCCACGGGGATCGTGTGCACTTTCTACTGCACCCTGGTACGTACCTAGCTGGAGAAACACTGAGCGATGCTTCCTAATACGGGTAAGACGAACCTCCTGCAAGGACGCATCTAATTATAGCAGAAACTGCCTTTCCAAAATTAAACAGAGGTATGTCAGCTGATCTGTTGGTCTCCCGGGGAAGAATTGTTCCATTTGAAATTCTTTTCTGCACAGCAGCTTTGAGAGTCTGGGCACTGAGCACATTAATGAAAGTCACACTATTGAGAAAAGATTTGATGAGAGAAATAACTCCCTGATCAGACGACAGTGACCCCATGACATTTCTGAGAAATCAGTCTGCTGCCCACATGTATTATAAATGCTAAGTAGAATTTATACTGCACTGTCCACTAGGTGAGATAGAAAATGTGTGTATGAGTTAGCAAGGGTGGTCAGTACTTTATCAATTTAAGGATTTCACAGCTATTTTGTCTCCTATTTATAGATCAGCCTCAATCACATTTAACATTTAGCTCTGTACAATGCTCAGTTTTCAATAAAGGGAGCTGAGTGTATTGGCAAGATGTTTATATAATTGTTAAAATTAGTTTATCTCAACAAAGAGTCATCAAATATCTATTGTTTGCCCTTGTCCGGCATCTGGAATCCTTTCTGGGTTTTTTTTAAAGAGAAATTTAAGAGACAGGACATATGAAAATGACATACTGTGGCACGAGTTGTTTTTAATTTGTTGTGCTGTTACTGAAGTAAAGTTCTGAGAGCTGCAGTTAAAATATTCCAAGGTGTCCCTCCCATCTTTATTGATTTGCAGGATTCTGCCCAGAAAACTCTTTGGGGACTAGAGCAGTAGCACTTGCATCTCACTATTTCCAAGACTTCAAGTTCAAGTATGCATTATTTCTTTTAAATCCCTGTATGTAACTCAAATCAGGAACCTTTTTTTTTTTTAAATAAACAGTTTGCTTTTTAAACTGCAACTAGAATCCTTACTCTTCTGAATCATTACACCATGTTCTGGCTATAATGAACCTGTTAGGGACATGGGAAAGCTGGCAGGACAGTTGGAATCTCTTTCCTCCCCTGCAAGAAAAAAGCAAAAACTATTGACATTATCATAGAGCAGACTATCCATGTATTGTGGCATTATGTACATACTACATACCCTTTGCAGTATGTATCATGTGAATACACAATTTTAAAACGTCCTTATCTTTCATTTTTATACTTTCAAATGCCACCATTTTGCCATATCAAGTTTTGTCTTCATCTTCCATTCCATTATTATGATATGGTTCTCACGGATCTCTTCCCACTGTGGTCCTTTTTCCACCATGAGTCTGTGTGATGAGTTACTCTGAGGCACCTGCCTGTGGAAGAAAAAATTGAATGTTGGATGTCACGACTTTTTGATGCATTGTCTGGATATGATAGCCCCCCAAAGGAAATCTTTTTCCAAAAAATACAGTAACAAAATAATATAGCCAAATAATTTAAATAATAGCGCAAGTAATTTAAATGGATTATCAGGGCTGATATCTGGAAGAAGTGAGCAGGCAGAAAGAATGGGATTGATGAGAACATTGCTACTCCTGAGGCAGTGTAGCCTGGGAGAGTTTGGCAGTATTTCAGTAAGTTGAGGTCGCTGAGAGGAGCCCCAGTGTTGTAGGTCGGTGACACACTGTGGCTCTTGTGAAAAAAGGTGCAAATTCCCTCTGAAGGACAGAATGGAAGATCCAACTTACAACTGATTGGAGTCTTCGAGGAGAAGCAAACAGCAAGAATGCAGGAAACATCGTATTTCCAAAAAGTATAGCTTGAAATTCTTCAGAACTGAAAAAAAATAAGAATCCACAGAATTGCAAAACACAACTTTAAAATATATAGAAGAGTCAGAGAGGTGATGGAGGCCCCTACAAAGGGGCATGATAGGCAGACTTTTAGTACCAACAACAGAAGCCAGAGAAAATAGAATATTATCTTCAAAACATGGAGAAAAAACAACTTCCAACCTATAATTTCTCAACAAAACTATCTTTCAAGAATTAAAGGTTAACAGCCAAGAGAATTTAGCAGCAACAAATATTCCCCCAACATAAGTCTAGAGAAACTACCTTGGTTTCATCTCTCCTCTCTAGAGCCAGACCAGAGACTTCAGTGTCTCACCAAAATGGCAGCCTATGTATCCATCTCACCAAAATGGCAGCCTATTTATCCAATGCCTGCATTCATGCTGCAGTCTCTTTACTCCAAAAATCTGGTGGGTGCATAGCATGTGGGGAAAACCAGTGGAAGACGTTAAAAGGTAACCAATTCTTGCCATTCAAAGTGTACAATAAAATAAGGTGAATGGTGAACCCCAAACAACACAGATTGGTGAAATATGTAACGGGAGAGTAGGTCTTGCTATGTGAAAATCAAAGAATTTATGGTGACTCTAATATGATTTCTGATGAATACTTGGTAAAGTGGTTTATTTTCTTGCATGTCAAGTAGATGTTTAGCTTTAAACAGATTTTCCTGTGACAAATGTCAAGCAGTCTCTGACAACTGAAGCTTTTGATAGCTGGTTTTCATATCACTAAAGTCTGAGATTGAGATTTGGGTTTGGAAGTCTTGCCATCTTTAAGGGAACTCAAGATAGTGCCATCTAAGAGGTGGGAGGGAAGACATTTATTGTTCCCAAAATATGATTTGAACAAAATATATAAATGCAATGCTTTTAGCAGGACTTTAATATGTAGTTTTAAACTAAATTTTAATTGCAAAAAAGGTTGGGACAACCCAATGTCTTCCCTCTTCCCCAGCTAAAGATAAAGCTTGTCATCTTTTCACAGAAGCTCTTGACACTTTGGAGGAGTAACGGGGGATGGTAATTCTATTTTTCAATGTTAAAAATATCACATCTTCCATTTGCCTAGTGCTTCTGAGCTTTCAAAATGCGTTTTTTTTATACGTCACTTCATTTAATCTTTCCCTATTTGGTTATCCCGCCCTCGCTATGTCCCTCAGGGCTTCTATCCATGGAACAACATTGCAGTCTCTCTTCCTCCGTCCTTCTCCTGGTCAACATGTTCTCCACTAGAATTCTGCACTGGGGAAACATTTTGGGAGAGCAATTGATTTAGAATCCCCAGGGATGGGATTTGGACATTGCTTAGTTTTCTTTTAACTTCCTCAGGTGGCTCTAATGAGAAGCCAGATTTGACAACCACTGCTCTGACCTCTTCCCTAATCTCTCTATCCTGAGTTCTACTATTATCTTCATATCCAGGAAACTGGTTTCTTCACCCCACTATTTGATCACCCTGTACCTCAAAAACTCCTTCCTCATAAATCTGTAATCTAACATTCCTTCCTAGTTTTTCCTTCTTTCTCAGTTTGCTGTCATCTCTGTTTCCCAAAGTGTATTCACTGTCACTTGTTTCATTTAAAATATCTGTATTTTACAAGCTATAGCCAGGTGCTTGTCCTTAATTCTCTTACTTCTGCATCATCTATGTTAGCTGAATTGCAAGCCTTGGTGATTTTTATCACTCAAATGTCTTTCAAATGCATCAGATTCCCTGTATCTCTGCCCTACTTCAAACTTCCCATCATCATGGGCACAAGCTACTGAAATAAACTCAACTGGTCTCTTGACTCCTTTTCTTCTGCAATTTGAAATTCATTATCCACACAACCACCAATCAAACTCCTGTGAAACGAACCACAAAACCTCTCATTATATAACTCTCTTTACTATTCTCTCCTTGCTTTTGAGAAATCATGTCAGTAGCCTTGTCACAATCTGTCTGCTCTGGCCTCTAACAAGTTCAGCCACCTCCTCTCTGGGTTTGTCACACCTTGGATCTGTACATTATATTCCAACTTTCTTTCATTTCCTCAGGGACTCTTACTCTGTATGGGTCTGATCTTGTCTTTTCCTCAATATGTTATAGATTTCTGCTTATTCTTTAGTTTAGCTTAATACTCGTGTTCTCAAAACCAGGCTGAGATGTCTTATTGTATGCTTCCCTAGTCACCTGTCCTCCATGGCACTTTTCACAAAATAGCTTAATCTAGCTTCATGTTAATAGCTACCTTGCTATCTGTAATCTGCTTCTTTCATTAGATTGTGAGTTCTACTAACTTAAGGAAGAGGCCTTTTTTGCTTACCACTTTATTCTCATATTTAACATAGAAGATAAAGCAAGTTAAAGATGGCCTGTAACTGTTACTGAATTAATGGATGCGCGGTTACAGCTAGGAAATCTGTTCAACTATGAAATGTTTGCAGTCGTCAATCTCAAACATGCATATGATTCTCTTCATTTCAGGGAGGATTAAAAGCAGTGGTGTGGACAGATGCCTTTCAGATGATGGTCATGATTGTGGGCTTCTTAACAGTTCTCATTCAAGGATCCATTAAAGCTGGTGGATTCCACAATGTGTTAGAGCAAGCAGCAAATGGATCCCGACTACATATAGTTGAGTACGTCCAATGCTACTTTTTACACTTTATGAAGATTTAAAATATATGTTCTCATCAACTAAAATAACATCTGGGCTTCAAAGGGACATCTGTGCTTTCTCTTTCTCATAGTTTCGATGTAGATCCTCTCCGGAGGCATACTTTTTGGACCATCTCTGTTGGAGGAACTTTTACATGGCTTGGCATCTATGGAGTTAATCAATCAACCATCCAGAGGTGCATCTCTTGCAAAACAGAAAAGCATGCTAAGCTGTAAGTTACGGATCAAGAAAAAGTTTTGTTTTCTTTACCTTATTGAGTTTTTACTATCTGCTTCCTGTGGATGTACATGTATACAAAACAGAAAGAAATGGGAAGATTTATTTAACCCTTTCAACAATTTTTTGAGTTAAGCAATACTAATTCCATTTCCGCAAGGGACTAGCAGAGCTGGGTTTGAACTGAGGTCTGCCTACTGTAGCTGTCATTTACTTGCTTCCTCTATTTACTGCAAAATCACTAGGCTAAATTCAGTGCTATGGCTTATGATTCAGAGATAAATATGGTTTTGCTCAAAGTTTCCGTGATGAGATGCACCTAGTTTCTAGCTGGTCCAATTATTATTTTTTGATATGTTAAAAGGTAAACAGGCATAATACAATTTTAAAGTGTTTATTTGAGCAAACTGTGATCACAAATTTGGGAATTTCAAACTCAAATTATTCTGGAGGCTCTACTCAGGAAATACAACAGGAGGCTTTTGCAGAATGAGCATGGAAGTTATGTTAGCTTTTCTGCTTTTCCATCATTGAACACAATACTCAACACCCACCCTTTAAAGGAGGAGAGGGTTTGCCTTGTGGTATTAGGGGATTTGGTTGCTGGTTGACTGAATCCAAGGTGGAAACATCATGGCAGGAAAGGGAAAGCATAGCAAAGATCTTAGTTCCTGTCTGAGAGGATTCAGAGACAGGCAAGGCTCCCAGATGTAACAGTCCCCCAAGTCACACCTCCATGACCCACCCAGACATGTCAGAAGGGTGCTTTACTAATCCCGTGGGCCACTTCCAAGCTGGACAAATTGACACAACTAAGCTAACCCACCACCTTTTACCCCTGTCAACTTAAAACCCAAACACATCTTTTTGAACCATACTTGATGTCTAAATTAAGACAGTAACAAGTTTGCAATTTTGCCTAACATGCTATGTCTACCCTCGTACAATCAAAAATGTAACAATCCCTTTTCCAAAGTCTCAGCAATTTTAACATTTTTTAATTCATTAAGTTTATTGATACATTTGAAATCAGTATGGAGATATCTCAAAAATCTAGCGAGCTATTTGACCCAGCTATTCCCCTGCTGAGTATCTTCCCAAAAGAAGTAAAAGAATCATACCACAGCAATATATGTGCACCCATGTTTATAGCAGCACGGTTTGTAATAGCTAAAACTTGGAAACAGCCCAAATGCCCATCAACTGGTGACTGGATAATTTTAACATTTTCTAAAAGTTGGAGCCAAAGTCTTTTCTGAAACTAAAGGCAGGCTCTTAATTGTGAACTTCCGTAAAATTACAAAAGAAAGTTATATAACTCCAAGGTACAATGGTACAATGGCACAGGGTAAACATTTCCTTTTTTTTGGTTTGGGGGATCAAACTTGGGTCCTTGCACTTATGAGACAGGTGACAGAACCACTGAGCTAAATCCCCAGCCCAACATTTCCAGTTTTAAAGGAAGGAATAAGCAGATAGGAAAGAATCAGACCACAGCAACGCTGAAATGTAACAGGGCCAACATTAAATCTTGTAGCTCCACCTCTCGCATCTGAGACACAATAGTGGAAACATATGAGTTTTAGAGGGCTGGGGTTGCCTCGACCTGTGGCCTTGTTAGGCCCACCTGTGCCCGGTAGCTTTGTTTGGCAAATGTTTTATATTTCTGATATTTTTACTTTGTGGGGTTTCTGCTATGCCTTTGGGTTTATTTTTACAGCTTCATCCTTTCCCTCTCAGAGGCTGTTTGCCTGGACTGTCAGACCTTAATTTGAAGCTTGGGTGGAAGCCTTCCTGAGCTGACAACTCGTGCACTTCCCACGCTGGTGCAGTTGGCCTGGTGTGGACAATGGCAAGGTCTGCTATTGGTGGGAGCAGGAGCTGGGCCGTGATGTGGTGGTCTCTGAATCCCACAGTGGCTGAGCGCAGTGAAGTGAATCCTGGGGGCACAGTATTTTTTCTGGGTGGCTTTTGTCAAGCAGGGGCCCAGAGGCTCTCTTTTCAAATGAGAGTTTGACACTTCTGCACCTTTTATTTAGCCTTTGGTGAGTACGGTTTTATTGATTGCTGAGATGACCTCAAGGGTATTTTTTTTTTGGTCCCTCTACAAAGAACTTGATTACCTTTTAAGGAACTAGTTTCTTTAGCAGCCACACCTCTTTTAGTCCCAACTTTATATGTGTTTCATCTGAGCAAAAATTTAAGCTTTAAAATTCTTTTTCTCTCTTTTTTGTCCTTGATTCTTACCATAAATTTCTCTGAAAACAGCCAACACTATCTATGACAGAACTTAAATTGAAATGTCTTAAAATTTCCCCTGCCAGATCTATTGGTCCATAATCCTTAACTCAGCCTCTCAGTACTAGGACATGGACAAAGTGTACAGAGATTTTTTTTTTTTTGCCAGAGTGCAACATGCATGGCTTCTAGTCCACTTACCAATATTGTCTTGTTCCCAGTTAACTCCTAATCGTGGCCTTTACTGTCCACATTCTTATCAGCAAACTGATTTTCTAAGCTCTGACATGAATCCCCAGCAGGCTCTGCTCATAGCATTCTGAGACTATGCAGCGCACTTCAGACTTGATCTAACTCCTCCCTCAAACCATTTCCAAAGACTTCTAAACCACATGGCTAAGCACAACCCCAGAAGCAACCCCACACTTAGCATGAATTTTTATATTATAAAAATTACCCTCTCTAGGACACAATATCCAACAGCCACAACTTAAAGTATGAGACATTTGATTTGAGAGAGGATTCAGTCTGTGGTTGGATGGACCCAGGGCAGAAACATGATGATAGAAGAGTGTGGTGGAACAAAGATGTCATGCTGGCAGTGAAGCAGAGTAGGGGAATGGTGCCAGAGAGGAAAGGCTCAGAGACCATATGTACCCTAGGTTACACCTACGTGACTCACCTAGACACATGCAGAATTGTGCTGTACACTCAGGTCACTCCCAGGTCAATCAAGTTGACTTAAATAAGCTTCACACCTGAAAGTAGAGCTATAGTATTTGGCTACAGTTATGCAGCTTCCCTGCCCTATTTGGTCTATTCTCTAAGAAAGTTTCTTATTCTATAACCATTGGTTGATAATTTCTGAATGGTTAGTCATGGTTTTATTTTTCCTTCATGTAAGCATTTGCAAGAAATAACTCAAGTTGAGCTTCACTTATGTTTGTCTGTCAAGCAAGATTAACCTTTCTTATGAATCCTCACCAGCTTTGTCTGCTCAGGGATTCTGCAGCTCTGGTCTCCATTTTTGTTTTATTTTTTTTATTTTTATTTTTATTTATTTTTTGGTCTCCATTCTAATTTACTTTTCCCCTTAATGTTTCAAGGGATAGGTTAAAAAAGAATGAAACCCAAGATATAATAGGGCTGTGCCTGCCTCTACTATTCCGAAGCCTGCTGAGGCTGCCTCTCCCAAGTGCCACAGGCCATCCCACGCATTGCAATGGGGACCACAAGTCATTCTGTAGCCATTCACAAAACTGACAGAAGAAGCAAAGCTGTACCTGAGGTGATGTTTGGTCCCCAGTGCAGCTGCCCAGGGCCCAGACTCCCACTCTTAGGGAGAACACCCTAGACTCTTCCTGGAGAAAGAGTCTCCATGCATCATCCCCAACATGATTTTAAAATATTTCCAACGTGTAATTTCTTATTTTCACTGAACAAAACATAAAATTCCCTGGAAATGATCAGAGCACTTTGCAAGTTGAGTACCAAAAGGAGGAAGGTAGTGCTGCAGTTTGTATATTTCAGAACTCAGAGGAAGTGAGTAGATTATTTATCATTCAGTCAACTCACTGTGGACATAGTCAATTCCTGATACAATCAGTGATATCGTAACAAACCCTCCACTCACATGAACATCACTTGACAAACAACAGTGGTACTGAAAATGCATGTGACTTGGATCTTAAAGTTCATTTAAAATTAAATTCATTTAAAATGTGGCTTTAAGAAAAACTGGAGTTGAATATATCTATAAAGAGAATATTCTGATGAAATAACTTCTCTGTTGAATCTAGGGGGTGTGATCATTTATTTTTTCTTATTTATTTTTGAGATAGGATCTTTCTAGGTTCCCAGGTTGATTTGAAACTTCTGGGCTCAAAGAATCTTCCCCCATCAGCCTCCCCTGCACCTGAGACTATGGATGTGTGTCACTGTGCCCAGCTAGTAAACCCAGTTTTATTTTAATCTTATTAATTTACATTAATTTTTCTGGTAAATAGGTTTCCCCTAGTAATACATTAGTGTCTGAAAGGTCAGAATCATGTCTTTTTTTATCCTCTTCTTTTTCACAATGTCAAGAATAATGTGTTGTGCCTCTTCAGTATTTATTGCTCACTTACAAAACAGAATGATGCTTTAAGGAGGTCATGCTTGCGTGTCCATCCACAAACAGACACACGTGATTAAGGAGGAGTGTGTGTGTGTGTGTGTGCGTGTGTGTGCATATACATATTCTTCTGCATAAATCTCAAAGTGTTATTATATGGGTTAATTTACTTTAGGCAAAAAACATCACTGCAAAGTCATCAGATGCTCGCAGTTTGCAAATTGATATATTAGTAATTAGTGGGTATGAAAATTGGCAGAAAAGGAGAGATACTCGTGAAGACCAAAATGTACACATTTTTCTAGGCATTTAGGACTACTACTGCAGGTTCCAGCCACCCCCATTCTTCTGTCAGGGTCAGAGCTGTGATTGAAATGTTTGGAGAGTGAGAAAAGATAAAATATAAACACTCTTTAGAAAGGTTTCCCGGAGAGATGTAAGGGGACTTAATCAACCCAATGCAAGGGAGAAAATGGTCAGTACAGTTAAGTGCTCCTGCTGTCCTAGTGGTGAAATAGTGTGAGATTTGTTTATCACGAAACTGCAGCCTCAAAGATGCTCCCAGGACAGCTGGAGGCCACTCTGAGTCTGCTGTAGACTCTCACCTAGCAGATTCTGCAGAACGCTGATCAAGCCCTTCTGCTCTTTTTTCATTATCTAATTACCTGGCAATCTAATATGACTAGAGCATTCCTTTGGACCCTAGAGAAAAAGAAAACTAACTCTGCTACTTGAGAAAAACATATTCAGCAACATAGTTATTGGAAATAAAACCATAAAGTTCAAAATGAAGTTGCCCCTTGGTAAAACCAGGAGTGGCTCACTATGTTTGCAGTAAATTGCAGGATGAAAAATGCTGATTCCTCACCAAAGACAACTTTATCTGAGGCCAGATCTTATACCTGGAAGAACATCGCTTAGAAAGTCACTGACAGGACTTTGCTCCTTTCTAGGCCCCAGCTTACCTTTCAGGACTACTGGGAGTAATAGTGTAACCAAGATGGTGCAGGTCGGGGGTCTGTAGGAAAGCAGGCCCCCCATCACAGCCCAAGTCCCAGCTCAACTGAGCAATCCTCACACAGTGACTTTTGTCCCCTTCCGTTTTTCTCAGCTTATTTTCCTCGTAAGTCTTATATCTAAAGTCATCTTATTTAACTTTCATTTCAGTGTTTTCACACGCCTGCAGTCTGAGAATGGGCTGACTTTTGTATTGGTTCTTGCCGTATCCCCAGCATCTAGAACTGAGCCTGATAGACACAGATATCCAATAAATATCATTAATAAAGCGCCCTACTTTACAAACCTGAGAATTATCTCTGCATAGAATCTAAGTCTATTTTCAATGAGAAACATTTAAAAAATGCAATTACTAACCCTCTGTGCACTCTCATTGTTGGTTTCTCGTATTCCATAGTAGGCTGGTAAAGTTATAGTATTGATTTCATTTTATTCTATCTTTTTAGACATACTTTTATTGGTACATTTTAGGTGTACAATATAATGACATTCATCATTGGAGATATGCACCTCTACATACTCTCTTGGTTCTTATTTTTTCCCCCTTCCCCTGCCCTCCCTTCAACCCCTCCACCCCTCCCTATTTACAAAGACTTTGTTTCCATTTTTTCATTTTCTCATATTAATCCCATTCCCTTCTTTCCTTTCCCCTACCCCTCCCACTTCCCCTTCCCCTTTGCCCCTTTTCTTCCTATTTCACATTATCTATTATACCTTTTAGTCCTTATTTACACTTTCAGGTTCTCACGCTAGAGAAACTATTCAGTATTTACACATGTGTGTCCTGTTTATTTCACTTAAGAGTATGGCCTCAATGTGCATCCTTTAGCAATAAATGTCTCTAATTTCTCATTTTTTATGGCTGAGTAGTACTCCATTTTATACAAAAACCACATTTTCTTTATCCATTCTCCAGTTGATAGGCATTTGGGCTGTTTCCAAGTTTTAGCTATTACAAAGTGTGCTGCTATGAACATGAGTGCACATATATCACTGTGGTATGATTCTTTTAATTCTTTGGAGAAGATACCCAGCAAGGGAATAGCTGGGTCAAATGGGACCTCCAGTCCTAGTTCTTTGAGGTATCTCCATACTGATTTCCACAGTGGTTGCACCAGTCTACACTCCCACCAGCAGTGGAGCAGGGTTCCTCTTTCCCCATAGCCCCACCAGCATTTGTTGTTGGTTGGTTTCATGACAGCAGCCATTCTTTCTGGGGTGAAGTGGAATCTCAATGTTGTTTTCATTTGCATCTCTCGAATGACCAGTGATGTTGAACATTTTTTCATATGTTTATTTGCCATGTCTACTTCTTTGTGTTAGAAATGTCTGTTCATTTCAGATGCCCATTTTTGGATTGGGTCTTTAAATTTGGGAGGTCTGATTTTTTAAGTTCTTTATAGATTCGAGATAGTAGACCTTTGTCTGAGGGACTGCTGGTGAAGATTTTTCCCACACTGTGGGTTGTCTCTTCACAGTGCTTGTGGTTTCTCTTGTATAGCATTGATTTTAAATGATACATGGATGTCTTCCACATGCCTATGAGCCTCCATCTATTTTACGGAGTTTAACTCATTCAGCTCTCATATTAGTCCTGTAACAGGAAGTGTGGGGGCGGTGTTATATTCTTTTCACAGATGATGCACATCAGGGTGTTAGGTCACTTGTCCAAGGTCAAAAAGTTGATAAGTATCAAGCCCTGACTCCAAGTCCAAAGTTCTTTTAAAAAATAAATGCAGCAAAGACTGCACTCATTATAAAGATTTTCTACCATACATTAATTAATTCATTTAACCAGCCCATTGTTTCTCACAAAAATGAACTAATTTTATGTCTTCTCTCTGTCAGTTTTATGCTATGCTCTGGAGACATAGCACTGTGTTGGCTTGTTGGGAAACAGATAATAAGCAAATGAGTATATTATACTATTGCACCTCACCATAAATGCTGTTGTGACAAAAATCCTTCCACTGCATAAATCTGACAAGCGACTGTTTCAGATAAAGCTGGTCAGGGAGATTTCTCTAAGTGATGACCTCAACAAGAGCTTGAACCAAGTTTGCCTGAGATTATCAACAAACCATGATTAATGACAGGATAGGTATTGATCATTTCATGTAGCCATTCATTCCCAACCCCCACCAAACGAAAACAAAGAAACAAAGAAAACTCCAGGCTAACATTGTTAGAATACTTCCAAGAAAGTAGATGTTGAAATGATAAATCTTTGAAAATGTAAAATAAGGGCCGGGATTTAGCTCAGTGGTTCCGGTGCCTGCTTCGAAAGTGCAAGGTCCCGAGTTCAATCCCCGGTACCAAAAAAAAAAAAAAAAAGAAAATGTAAAATAAAAGTTCTTCTCAACGAGATACTTAGCTAACACGCTTCTTTTTTAAAGGAGGACTTTGATTTAAGGTTCTTGTGAAAGTCAGGCACCCCTATAGGGTGGAGGCTGTGGGGACCTTTGAAATGAGCAGCTGCCCTTACATCGGAACATGGACGCATCCGTGTCCTTCAGACAATGACTGGATTCAAGAAAATGCCCTGAGTTACCCTCCTGACCCATGCAGACCCTCTCCACACTGAGACTGTTCATGCTTTAGGCCTTTTTAAACTTCATCTGCTTTCACAAATCTTCCCTGGGGTTGGGAATATGTGTGGGATTTTGACTTTCAAAGGATGGGATGAATAGAAGATCGGAATAGAATATTGTACAGGCACCCAGCTGGAATATGAATGTCTGTATTATAGAAAAAACTGAATTGTTCAGATCACGTGGATAGGATAATCTTAAGTTTTTTAATACTTTCTATCACCTTTAAAAATGCAACTTTAACTTTCATCTGAATTAATTTCCAAACAGTGCAGTATTTCCATAACTTGTCTATTTCTATATTATCTCGCTATCTCGTTGGAAGAAAAGATGCTGAAATGTAATCTGGCTTTTTGACAGTTTCATGAATTCAGTGGAGGGGAAATCAAGTTATATAATATGAGTGATGGGTATGTGAAATTTCATCCAAGAAAATAGATCTCCTACCACACATATTGAGATCCTGTAAAAGAAAAAAAAAAACCTCTCCATTTTAAAATAAAATCCATCTAAACTATCTCTTTACTTGGCTTTGGTAAATAGTCTAAAATGTAATGTACTTCCCTAATGCAAGTATAAAATGTAATGGTTCATGAAAGCTAAATAAAAGGACCCCCAAAACTTAGCCTTCAGTCTTAGACCTCACCATACTACAATACGGCCTCGCGGCTGCCCCTCCCCTGTGCTCTTTTCCAGCGCCTTGTACTTTAACCTGCTGGGCCTCTGGATCATTCTGCTGTGTGCAGTCTTCTCTGGGTTAATCATGTATTCCCACTTCAAAGACTGCGACCCTTGGACTTCCGGCATGATCTCCGCACCAGACCAGGTATGAGTTGTCGGGTGCCGTGGGTAATGTCCAGCCCCTCACGTGTTCCACTGCGTCTCCAGCCAGGTCTCCAACCCCAAGGACTTGGCTTCTTTCCTCTGCTCTTTAGCAATGTTTCCTGTACCGGGTTGTGTACCATGCCGGGGAGTGTGTGTAGACCAGGAGCACACCTCCAGGGTTGGGGCGCTGGCCGGGGAGCTGCTGCCTAGCAAGCGTTAGGGACTGGGTTTGATCTCCAGCATCACAAGGAGGAAAAAAAGGAAAAAAAGGAAATGAAAGAAAAAGATACCTAGCTTTGTCTCTGAGACTGGGCCTGAAGGCTGGTCAAGGTGGGGAAGAGCAGCAGGTAGGTTAGAGCCCATAGCTCTTTCTACAAACTTCAAGGTTGTGATTATGCTGTAATCTAATGTTGAATAAATGCCCCCCCCCCCCGGTCCATAATCCCTGTGTTCTTGTCTTCCCAGCACAGCGTAAGCCTCTCCTCACCGTCCTGTGTTAAATGTGGTTTTGACAACTCCCTCTACAGAGTACGTGCTCTGCTCGGGAGGAGCAGCCCTCCCCTTCTCCCAGGGCCTGCAGCTCTGCAGCTCCGTCCTGTAGACCTCCTTCCCCACACACCTGGCTACAGACAGGAGCAACACTTCATTCCCTAAGACACATCTTAGGCATTTTTTAAGGCTTTGAGTGCTAAATTCAGAGTAAACAGATAAGAAATGGTACCTCCTGTTGCTAAAGTTGTATCTCCACATTTTAGATTCTGCTGAGAAAACCATTGATTCTCTCTCCTACTTCTCTGCTTCCTCCTTAGCTGATACCATATTTTATCATGGAGATATTTGACACAATGCCAGGACTTCCAGGACTTTTTGTAGCCTGTGCTTTTAGTGGAACTCTGAGGTTAGTATATTGACAACACGATGATGATGATGATGATGATGGCTGTAATAATCAACAACCTCCTGAGCACTTGCTGTCAGCCTCTGTACTGAATACTTTATTTATACTTGCTTACTAGTTGTTGCACAGCATAAGGGACTGAAACTTCACTTATATGTCATCAGTTCAGCATAAGTGGCTCAAGGCAGGACCAAGACCCAGTAGGGGCGACATTAAATCCTCAAGTTCCAAGCCTGGCATCGCTGAGATGGATGGACTCCCGGGGGAGCCCCACACCCCTTACTAAATGAGCCTCCTTTCCAACACTGACTTGAAATGCTACTCTGATTCCATCTTACATGCTTCTGTGCATTTGAGAAAATTTTTAGGATTCACTTTTATATTTGTTTGATCTGTTGGTCTATAGCTATGACAATCCCAATAATTTAATGACCATGCTTTAAAATATGATCTGATTTCTGAGAGGTTTGTACCTGTGCATTAGTGTTCTTTTGCAGAATTTTCCTGACATCTAGATTTTCTTCCCCTTCATTTTTTTTAAGTTGATTTTTTGAAGCTTGATTCTATTGAAATAATGATATTTGTAAGTATTTTGATTTGTTCTCATCTTTAAAAAAATACTTTCTATGTTTATTATCTTACGTAAATGTACTTTAAAAACATTGAAAAATCAATTAAAATGATAGTAGAAATAATTGTTTTAATATGCAATTTAAAGCAGATTGTTGTTGGGCTGTGATTTTGAACCCCTTGAATTTAACACAGTTGTGTATTTTACTATCTAAAATCTTCCTAGTCTAGAGGAGGAAGTAAATAAGCTGTCGTGCTTTTCTGCAAAGAAAGCCCCATCTTTCAGGTATTCTGAGAAAGTTCCAGGCCCAATAAGCCTGAACTCTGTTTGGAAAGTCAGACAGGAACATCAGAGCTTTTATGCAGTTGTGGTTTGGCTGCTTCCCAGTCCCTCCCGTTTGCCTTTCTCTCTCACTAATTCCATCCCACCCGGCTGGCTTCAGGCTGGAGAAGCAACATGCTCCTCTCCATCTTTAGGCATTGCACGTAATTTTCCCTTCGCCCTTGAGATCTTCCCAACTCTGCATGGCTGTTCCATGCACTATTCTTTAGCTGTCACCTCCCAAAGGGGACTGTTCTTACTGTTGGTTTGGGCCTCTGCCATGCTTTTATAACATCTCGTTATTTTCCTTCATGGTCTCTACTTCCCGCCTCCTTTGCACCCTGAGCACACACATGCAATCCTTCTGCTGCACCCTGCTAACTCATAGACTTGGTAAGGTGAATTAATGGGAATCAGACATGAAGCCTAGCTTCTTCATGGGCTTGTGGCAGGATGGAAAGAGCTTAGCACAGAAGCCTGCCACCTGAGTGGCCAGCTCTCGGGGTGACCCTGCAGCTCCTCTGTATGCCTAGAGCCCTGGTGGTCCCGGGACAGTGAGGCAGGCTGCTGGCTCAGCCTCACAGGGTTGGGACCAAGTTCTTCTCTCCCCTCCCTGTAGCACCGTGGCCGCCAGCATCAATGCCTTAGCGACTGTGACCTTTGAGGACTTTGTCAAGAGCTGCTTTCCGCGCCTTTCAGACAAGATGAGCACCTGGACCAGTAAAGGCTTATGTAGGTACAGCCTGTGAGCCTTCCCTTTGCTGTGCTGAAGCGTAGGTGGGGAGCATCTCAGAGCCCCGCCTGTGCCCTCCAGGGTGCAGTCACAAGTCCAGAGGCACACCAAGTCACAGGAGGGCTGCACGCACACGTCCCCAGCTATCACTTCTCTCCGCACACTCTGATCTCCGCAGACACTCTGTGCTCACGCGCTCTCCCGACCTGTCAAGTCTGGCCCTTCCCATTACTCCGGGTTGACCATTAGTCTCTGCTCAGTACGGCCCGCTCTCTGCTAATAAAACCCAACTTCTTTTCTTAGAACTAAGCTCCCGATAATCGAAAATCTCTCTTCAAAGAATAATCGCGCTTTTTATAACAATAAATTTGCATAACACGATTCTAATTACTGAAGCACTTATCATATTAAACTGTAATTTTACAAGGTGTGCTTTTTTAAAGTACAAACAAATTACACGCTTTGGTTACATAATATAAAAAATGCAGGTAATTTGAGAAGATATACTTTGGGAATAGAATTATATATATAATTATATATATAATTTTATTTCTGGTTATTTTGCCTTGGGAAACTATATTGAACGTTTTTCTGTGTTATTATGCATTCTTTGAAAATAATTGTATTTGAATGATTGAATAATATTCTATGAAATAACCTTTTTGCTTAGTCTCATGTTACTGTTACCTTTTTAAGTTCTTTTTAAAATTTTTCATAGCACTGTGATTAAAAACTCAAATACACAAATCTTTGACTCTATCTGTATGACTTTTCCTCAGTGTGAGCTTCCAGAAGAACTTCAGGCTAAACAGCACCAAGTCCTTGGCATTTCCAATCCTTAGTAAGAAAGAGAATTCCAGCAGGGAGAATCAGAGATCACGTGTGGCAGCAGGGAGCACTGATATATTTCATTATGTGACTTAGTCGGATTTTTACAAATTATGCAAATTAATGGATAAATAACATCAAACTTTTAACTTACTTTTTGATTTATCATGCACTTATATGTTTTTCAGATGGTAGGTAACATTTGTATTTTTGTGACAAATCTGTTTATACTTTCTGTTTATTTGTTGATGGGCTAATAGAAATTTTCTTGTGTATAAAATTTCTTTACATATGAAGAAATAAAGGCCTTCATACGTCTGTGGCAGAATGTCTCCCAGCTTACTTTTTTAAAATGTATTTTTGATATGCTGAAATTTTAATTTTATATTTTATCAAATATATGTATCATTTCTTTTACTATTTCATTATTTATACTTACAGATTTATTCCATTGAAGTCTTAGTCATGTTTACTTATATTCATCCTACATTGCAAATAGTTTTTTATATTTTATATTTAATATTCAATATATCCATATTATTTGCTTATGGTTTCAGATAAAGATTTCAGTGCTTTTTCCCCTTAAAATGCCAATTTTCTTAGCACTATTTTACCATTATTCCTCACTGTTTTTTAATATTTTTGTTAATAATAATACAAAATATAAAGATCTTTGTTCTGTTGTATATTTTCCTTAAATTATTTATCAATTTCAGGACTAGCGCCATTGTTTCATATTATAGTTCTGTAGTATTTTAAGCTATCTGGTAGACCAACTTACCACTTTTAGTTTAAAAATTCAAATTCTTTCTATTGATATCTTCACTTATAAATAATTCTTTGGCTCTCTGTGCCTAGTCACCCTTCTAAATTAACTATAAAACAATGTAGTGCATGTGACCTGTCTGCTGCGTCCCTTCCCTTTCCACGGCACCACCTTAGACTTAAAAACGGACTTGGAAAGAGTGGACAGGCTTGCGCGCTTTCTGCTCAGCAGTAGCACTATTTTTTTCCATTTAATCATACATTTTTCTAACTGACATTTGGATCAAATGCCTGTTTTCCTTCTTCAACTCCTCCTTTCCTCTGCTCTTCTCCTCCTCCCTCTTTCTTTCCTCCTCCTCCCTTCCTTGTTATTATGATAAGATTGCTTTCCCCATAATATCTTTTATTAGCAATAGAGGGAAGCTTTTTTGTCATTTCCTTAACTCCTATTGATTCACAAAATTTAAATTGATTTTTATAGGAAGCATGGTTATTGGAGGTAAATATTAATAGTTGTATCATTATTTACATTTATTTATTTATTTGTTTGTTTAGAGACGGGGTCCCATTATGTTGTCTAGTCTGGTCTCAAACTCACAGTGCTGTTGTCAACTCCCTAGTAGCTAGGATTCCTCTTGTTTTTTATTTTTCTTCTAATATAAGTTGCTTGTGGTATACATCCTCCACTTTCTCTTTCTCTTTTGTGATGACATTATTTTTCCCTATGCACTTAAAGAACGTATGCTTTTCTCAGGGTTATTTTGAAATAAAAATCTAAATCTCTTAATAATAATAATTTTACTTCAGCTATTATGTTTTGTTCTTTATATTTTATTTTAAAAATTAACTAGATGGCCAAGTTCAAAAGACCTCCCCATGAACGCATATATCTCACACAAGTATTCCCCACTGGCGGCTTCCTACACTTGCTTTTAATCCATGCATCCAGCTCTCTGTCCACCCTTTAACCCGTCACACTTTGGAATCATTTAAAAGTAATTGCAGAAATCTCCACATTTCCCCTGATCATTTTAGCATGCAAATTGTTGACAAAATTCAGTATTGATTTCAAGTTGTTTATAGGAATTTAAAAAAAATGTCACCTAGCACGAAATGAACAAATGCTAAGTGTAGCTTTGCTCATTTCGTCAAATGATTTTACCTATGTAATCCAACTATGTTTCCAGATATAACACATTGCTGTCACCTGAAACTCCTGCGCCATTTCTGTGAATTGTCTCCTCCCATTGCTGTCTGGAAGCAGTATGTTCTTTTCCATTATAGACTAATTTCACCTATACTCAAATTTCATACACGTGGAATCACATAGTACCCATTCTTTCTTTGTAAAAAAAAAAGGACTCATTTCACAGCACAATGTTTTTGAGATTTATATTATACATGTTGCTTTCCATATCCAGATCTTTCCTTTTTACGGCTTATTACGCCATATATGGATATCCCAAATATGAGGACATCAGGGAGCTACAAGCTCTGTTTGTGTTTTTCTATTTATCTATAGCCAATCCTCAGTATCCACAAGGTATTAGTTCCAAGGTACACTGTGGATATCAAAGTCCAAGGACACCCAAGTTCCTTGTATAAAATGGAGTAGTATTTGCATACAACCTCTGGAATCCTATAATATACTTTCAATTATCTGAAGATTACTTGTAATGCATAATACAATGTCCACACTGGGTCAATAGCTGTTCTGTGTTCTTTAGGGCATAAGAATAAGATAGAAGTCTGTACATGTCCTGTACAGATACATTTTTAAAAATATCTTCAGTCCATAGTTGGTTGAAGCTGTGGATGTGGAACCCTGGGTATGAGAAGCCAGCTGTACTTCTATTGAGGGACCTATGCAGTTTCAGTTTGAGGTCATTATGAAGACTTGTGCAAGTCTTTTTGTGAACATATTTTCATTGCTTTCTGGTAAAATGCTAGAAGTGAAATTTCTCGAAACATCATGGTTTTTAATTTCCTTGTAGGGATTTCTTACCACACCTGGAGACACCATCATCTAAACTTTGTGTTGTTACAGTCTCTCTTGCTTTTAAAAAAATCACATTTATTTTCCCTTAACTTATAATTCCTTGTTTCATTGAGCTCAGGTATCCTTCCATCATGCTGAAATTGCCAAATTTAAATGGTGTTTTTTATCCTGGTTCTTTATTGAATTATTCCCAGAAATTAGACTCTTTATTTGAGCTTTTAGACTAATACATTCATTCCCTTCTTGGCCTCATTTTCTCATGGAATATAGGTAGAAAAGGATCAAGGGATGCCAGCCACAGAGCTGCTAACTTGCACCAATTAGCTGATAATTGCTTTTCTCTACTCACAATCTGAATTCGCACTAATGGCAGGTGGGAGGAGGGAGTTTTTCTTTCCCATTTTTCTTTCTGTTTGTGGGGAGATACACCCTGGGTCTCAACAGAACCTTGTCTTTGTCACTTTTCTCATTGCTGGGACACAATACCTGACACCCACAACGTAAAAGAGAAAGTTTATTTTGGCTCACAGTTTGTAGAGGTTTCAGGCTCTGAGGCACAGGCACGGTGGCATGGCAGGGGGGCCTGGGGAAGGAGAGTGGTCAAGGGAAGAGCCACGGAGGGAGCAGAACCCTTTAGGCCCTGCCCCAGGGGCCACCTTCCCACCAGGCCTCACTCCCTAATGACTCCCTAATAACAGCTATCAGCCCCATAAGGCAATTCCCTTCCAATGGTCCACTCTATGACTGCCGGAGTCTCTTGGGGGACATCTAGAACCACAAAACTCCCAATTTTCCCCAAAGCCCCACCTTTTCAGACTGCTGAAATCAATTCTTTATCAGTACAAAATAGCAGGAAGCCTAAATTGAAGGAAGACTGCACTAGAATCTCATTTGAACAGATAATTGCTGGTCCAGCAAGAGGACAGACAGCAAGAAAGAGAAAACCTCTTTTCTTCCTTTCTTCAGGCAGACATTCCCTTTACACGAAGCAATGCAGCTTCAGGGAAAATGCTGTTTCCTTCAGCCTGACCCATGCATTTAAAGATGAAGGGAACCATGTTGGAATTTTGACAGGTGTTTGTTGGTCATACTTGGTTTATGGTGCTACTGTGAGCATCCTTTTTTTCTTTTGCTGATCGAGAAGTTAGAAAATGTGGCATCAAAAGTTGCTAGCCTGATTTCAAGAGTGAGTTTATCACAGTAAATATCTGATCAGTTAACATATGCTAAACTGGAAATGAAATAATAATACAGAAACACCAAATACCTGGCACACAGTGGCAGGCACTCATCTGGTTAGAGTGATTCGGGGAGATTGTAGGATGAGCTAATTGACGGTGTGTAGTCCTTTGTTAGAACAGGAGCTCCTTGGGGTAGGAATCAAGTTCTAACTTAATAGCACTGATGTCTGGTTAGGCTCCAGTGTTTGGTCAGAATTCAATACAGCTGATCCAGTCATCACACTGGAACCTGAGCCGGGCATTTAGCTGGTGTGGAGTTCAGAGAGAATGGACAAAGCAGGTTTCTGTCCATTTCTGTCACTGTGTCTCTCTCTGTCTCCACATCCTTGTCTGCCTCTCCCTTCTTAGTTTGTGGTTAATATGGCAATTCAAGATGTACTTAGATGTACTTCTAAAATGACTTTGAAACAAAGATGTATAGAAGTCAATGATAGTTTTAAGAGATCACTGAAAAGCAGAAATCATCTTTAAAAATGACTAAAAATATACACTGCCTCATTAAGTGAGCTCTTAAGCTCGTTGAATGTAATAACTGAAGTGCCCATGGTGAACAAAGCCATCGTTATGTGGTATAACTAAGGACACTAATGAATAGAACACTAAAGGGAAAAACCAGCAAAGCTTTCCAGGTTTGCAAACCTATGAGGAGAATGTGTAGAATGTTATTTAGAAATTTCAAGGTGAAAATCTGGCTGAATTCCAAGGAGGTTAGTAGCTTCCTTCCCCTTGTAGCTGGTGGGCTGTTGACCTGGAATGAACTCCCACTTGTTCAGCCTGGATTTGCTTGGTGCCTTGGTTCCTTTCCACATTTTCCTGTTGCATCCATGTGACAAGTTTCTTCTGAAGCCTTGGAAAGAAGGTCCTGTTCCTTTTCCCTGACCTGAGGGCATGTGCTTGCTGGAGAGATGTCCTAAGTGGCCCTCACGAGCTTGAGATGGCAGCACACTGAGCTGGCTCCCCACTGCTGTCGCTTGGGATGAGGCACAGTTCTGCTTGGGGCTCAGCGGATGCCTCCAAGTCAGTCCTCAGGGGAGATGTAAGCTCACGTATCTTCTGTCTTCCAGGTCTCCTGTTCGGCATTCTGTGCACCTCCATGGCCGTGGCAGCCTCCCTCCTAGGGGGTGTCGTACAGGTAAAATGGGAGCGAAAAGTCACAGGGTCACACGTCGTTTTCCTCCCTCTCGTCTCATGTGTGGTCTCCGTCTCCAAGCCCCAGTGCCCCCATTCATGCCTACTGGGTCCAAACGAGACAAACATGTTAAATTTCAACAAAATGGCTTTCAGAAACCATTAAAGCTACTAATGGGATAATGACGAAGTACATCATGCTAAAATTAGAAGCCCTTTAAATCCTAGGAAAACCATTCAAAATAGAAGAAAATAAGAGCCATTTGCAAGTACGCTGTCTTTGTGTGCTTAGGTACAGGCTTAGATGTACTACCTGGTTAGTCTTCATCTCTTCTGTAAGAAAAGGTATAACTGATGCACCAATGTGTAGATGAAGAAACTAAAAATTGTCACCCAGGCCCATAATCGAAGAGTAGCAGAACCAGGATCCGCCCCGCCTCTTGTTATCCAATCTGACCTGCTTCTCTTACATCCAACTCCCAGCTCCGTATAATGTCAGCATCAGAAGGAGCCCCAGGGATGTCCCTTAAACACCGCCACTTGCAGCTGATTGCAGGGAGCAATGAGGACACCTGCTCAGCCACCCTCTGGGTGGCTCAGGCTCCACCCCACCCTCCGGGTCCCTGATTCTCCGACTCACACATCACCACTTATGCAAATCTTTACATTCTACTTCAACCCCCTGGGTCAATCTTTTCTGCGTCTTTGTGAAATTTGAGCTCCTTTTAGGCATTTTTGGCATTGAATAGGGCTTTCAACAAATGTGGCTTGGTTGAAGAAACAAGTCGGAGTGGATAGCAATCACCTAATAGTGAATACTAGTGGCAATTTATAGAATAGAATCTATAAATTCCTTGACTACTAGTAATACAGCAATGCAGTTACTTATAGAATGTTAGTAATTATAGATTTCAGGTCACCAGTAATAGCAAACAAGGAATTCATGGAATGGCATTGAGTTTTCAGAGCAGACCCTACCTGATGGCTGCTTACACAGGTTTTATTATTTCCCTTTTAAAGTTCAAGATCAAGTCTGGGAAAGGTAAGTGATGTGATAATTTGCTTGTCTATATGAGAACTTTTGGCATGAGACATCTGACATGCTCTTTAATAAGCTAGGTCTTACCTTGTTATTAAAGAGACGTGATAATCTCTTCACAGCATTTGAGGCACTGTGAAAGCTCCTCAACCCCACAGAGGAGCTGGCAGCTTGCTGGGTTTGTCTGTAGTGACCTTAGGAGCCTTTTTAAAGGCTTATTTTCCCAATTTATGGGACTGTATGTCCAAATTTCCTCTGATGCTTTGGGTCTCCTTGCTTTCTCTTTTTCACTGCCATTAGTGTCGACTCTTAAGGGAGTGTCATCCTTCTCCCTGGTGGTAATCGGAGTCACTAAACTGTTACACTCAGAGATATTTGCATTTGTAGCAAGTATGGGGAGAGGACTGGAGGGACACTGCTTCATCAGGTGGGGGCGTGCGGGGAGCACTCACCTCCTTGTGCTGATTCAGGGAGGATCCGGCGCCCCTTTCTTGATTGAATAAAACCTGTGCCACACAGTTCATACAGTGCAGAAGACGCTGGCATGCAAGAGAAAGAACCCGATGTGATTCCACCTCTGAGAGTCCACTCATTTCTCCGAGCTCATCTGACTTTGCTGGGTACAGAAAGACACCTGCAATCTGCCTATTTCATTTTCCAAACAGCTTTGCCCTATTAACGTTCATGAATCAATCCTCGCACTCCGATTTTCCATGTGGAAAAAAAAAAAATGAATCCCACCCCCACAGCTTGAGGAGTAGAGAAAGCCAGGTTGCATCTCATGCTCCCCCAAACGGTCCTATGCTTACGGCGTGGGTTTGTGGGGTTTGGGGTTCATTTTGTGTTGTTTCTGCAGCGCTAAGCTAATGCTTTACCTTAAGAATTTGTCAAATCTGTTCCAGAGAACAACCCACGTGGTGTTCCTGCGCTCAGGGAGCCACTTTCCGTGGTCACAGACTCTGAATCACGCTGCACGCTGCACCCCCTCACGGGTGCACAGCACACGCCAGCCCGTTGCAGGCTCTGGGGAGTCAGCAGTGAGCACGCCTGCCTCATCCGACTCTGTGACCGCGGACCCTTCCTGGGCAGGGTGGGAGGGTGGCATCAGACAGCAGCCTGCACTCCTGTGAACCAGTGATCAGCAGGGCTTCCTCGGGAAGTCATTCTTCCCGAGACGCTGCTGTCCTGAGTGCTACCAGCTGGCTCCTTTCAGGTCTGTGGGGACTTCAAGACATGTCTTTATCCCTTAGAGAGCACTTCTTAGATCTCAGCACATTCCAGCAATCAGAGTGCATGGCTCAGGCATCAGTGCTCAGGAGCAGGGGAGGCAGCAGCAGGAGTACAGAAAGAGAGCAGGGCTCTCCTGAGCTCCAGGGTCAGGCGTTACCTTGTGCCTTTTCTTGGATTCTACACTGAAAATTCACCAGAAAACAACCAAACTCACCCGATCCAAACCAAACCCTCATGAAGGTACTGCAGTGCCCCCTTGTAATGAGAAATGGAGGCACAGGCAGCAGTGGTCATAGTGGTGCTCAAGCTCCAACACAGCCCAACGAACAAACGCCAGACGTGTGTTTCAGCTCTGCCTGTTTGTAGGAATATCACCGATGGGAGGTGAACTTTGAGGAGGAAGCTCACTTAGCTGAGCTTTAAGTCTTCCTCCAAATAAATGTGAAAATGGCATGAAAAGGGTAAAGTCAAAATGTTTTTTTCTATACTACAGAAATATATATATATATAATATATTTGAATATGTGTGTGTATACACACGTATTTAAATGCAGAAACGCTTGTATTCTTTTTTCCCTGAAATCATGTACAGGCTTTTCATTCACCCCTGAAGCCTTCTGCTTAACAACCTTGTAAGAGTGCATCAATTTTTTTTCCCATAAGGGGAGATAAATATGTTTACTATTCTACTATTCTATTGACTTGCCTATATAATAGCTTATAAATTCCAAATTCAGCAACCACAGGAATTATGAATTAATGTTATCATCAAACAGCAGAGGAAATGCCAAGAATATTAGGGTCAAAGCTGGGGAAAGGAAACCTTGAATCTCACCTACATCTGTCATGTCAAAGGCAGATCAGAGGCACTGAGTTCCATAAATTTAACCTGAAAATTAACAATCATGACAATGCAGTGGTGCCCATATTTCTAGACCAAAGCACTTATACAACAGCTGGAGGGGACTAGAGGACCCCTAGCCTTGTATATTTGTGTACAGAAAGAAGCCTACTCGAATGAATTTGAGTGACTAATAGAACGTTTACCAGGTCCTAGTGATGCGTGGCAGGTGATAATTAGAGGGCAAGTGTTCTGACCAGAATGACGGGAAGGCATAGGAGACACCGAGAGTAGTGTGTGTGTGTATGCACACATGCTTATCTGTATGTGTATCTATGCATGTGTATTTTCCAAGACTCAGAAGGCAATGGAATAACTTAGAGGCTGAGAGGTATGGAAATGTGTTTCTCCAACTTTCTCAGTTTCCCAAAAAGATGGAACGAAAGCATGAGAGAAAGAATGGGACACGAGGTGTCTGCTGGTGCTCCCACTGTGCCACCCTCCCACCCCAGCCCCCCGCCCAGCATCCTGGGGTTTTGTGGATGTGATGGCCAGGGTTTGGTAATAGACAGTTATTATCTTCGAAGTGTTCAGATTGTTCAAGCTAAATTAAAGCCACTGATACTGTGTGAAATGAGAAATGCAAGCTAAAGATGTATTCATTTAGTACAGTATATTTAAAAACATCTTCTCTTTTTTTTTGGTGATGTTAGTGATCAAACCCAAGGTCTTCTGCATTCTAAGCCTGGACTCTACCACTGAGCTGTATCCCCAGCCAAAAATCCCTTTTTGCTAAGGTAAAAAAAAGACAAGTCAGTTAATTCCATCTTGAGTGAAATCCAATTCGCCTGTTTCCCCTTTACAAACACGCGCACACACACACACCCCTGTACACATACACAGGCACAGGTGTGAGTGTATAGGCTTTCTTTCTTTTACACAATTGTTACTACTGGACCCACAGCTGGCTCACGGAAAGCAGGGAGCTGATAAATGGTGTGCTGAGGACAAGGGCTTGTTGTCACCCTAGGTCCACAGTGGGTCGGTCCCGGGGGCCCAGAGGCAGTGAGAGGAGACTCATGGGTCGCTTTGTCCTGCAGGCTTCCCTCAGCATCCACGGCATGTGTGGGGGACCGATGCTGGGCTTGTTCTCCCTGGGACTCGTGTTCCCGTTTGTGAACTGGAAGGTAAGGACCCTGCGCTCCCTCACCGTTCTCAGCTTCCCAGCCTGATCCATGGCCTTTCCTTCCCCTCTCCTCCCAACTGGAAAGGCTATTTGTCTTTGCCAGGAAGTCTTCGATAGAATTTAAACAAGACCAAATCCTCCTGTATCTGACTTCAGCAGAGTCATTTTAGAAGCAAAAAACAGGGCCAGGAATTTAGCTCAGTGGTTCTGCCACCTGCCCAGCAAGTGCAAGGTCCTGAGTTCGATGCCCGGTACCAAAACAGCAACAACAACAACAACAACAACAACAACAACAAAAACCAAGAAACAAAAAACAAAGAGATGTTCATGAGCTACGATGTGTCACAGCATCCATCAAAACTGACTCTTTAAGGTGACATTAACTCTTCTCTAAATTCAAGGCTCACAAAATGAACTTTAAAAATGAAGCAGATTCAGAAATAGTCTGTTAAAATACAATTTTAAAAGTTCAAATTTTGAAAATCCATGTAAATTTCATTTTTTTCTCCAGTTATCTGAAATAACTAGTTTTATTATACTAATTGATTAATTTGTATAGGGGTAAAAGGACAAGCTGGGTTCCTGCTGTCCCTGGGACCTCACTGTGCTCGACTGGCAAGCTAATGAATGATATGTTCTCAAGCAGATGTTGGTTAGATGACTGTGTAGCATGTGAATCAAAACGAACATTTATTTGGAAAGGTAATAGAGCAATATTTTAGAAACATTTAAAGCATTATAATTTTCCCAATCTAACAAAATCGTCACCTGCCTACCTATGTGTATGTATTTCAGAAAGTCTTTAGATTCTGTTTATTTATGTATGTACCATAGGGCTCCCCATCCTGCTGAGCCAGCTCATGTAGCTGGGTGTCTGCAGCTCCCTGGCTGTCACGAAGCTCTTCCTGATGAGTCTTCTGGGGCTGGGGAGAGGATGGCGTTTGTACCATGTTGGTGGCTGTCCTGTTAGGGTTAGGGTCTTAGCTCCAGGGATTTTGGTGTCCTTGGGAAATAAGAAAGGCAGCCTATGACCAAGCCCCCACAATCTGCAGCAGCTTCCCAAGATTTTAGTGGGTGGTATACTTTAGTTCTAGCAAACTGTATTCTCGATGTGGTGTAAGAAGAGTTCTCCGCTGAGACACGCAAATACAGCAGTATATCAAACTCAGATCCCAGGGTCCAAATCCTCCCTGGGAGACAGCCAGCCTCGTTTGTCCCCTGCTGTCTGTGAGTGCTTCTGTGCTACTCTGGGACAGCTCAAACCTAGTGACAGACATCGTGTGGCACACAAAGCCGAAAACACCGGTCTGGCTGTTTATGGCAGGAGCTTGCACCCTTTCGGTCAAAGTCAAGGCACAAGTATTCAAGTCACTCACATCGCATTAATTTTCCCAAACAGTGGAGAAGGCCTTCTGGTGCTTTTACCAAGGATTCTTTTTCCTCTGTATCATGGAGAAGCCAACACGTTGTTTTCTCTCCCACAGAAGGCCCAGCTTTTAGCAGAGACCAGGGGCAGCAATATTTAAACTCAAACAAAAATCTACAAAATTTGAGAGGGAGGGGACTTGTGAGCTTTTCTGTGGCTAGTTGGTAACAAAACATGACCACAGAATCTCTGTTCTCTGATATTTTCCTCAACTTCTGCGTTTCTTCGGCAAGGAATGAGGACTCCTCGTCTCGTTATTCTCTCTGCAGACAGCTTTGCCCGGTCTCACTAGCGCCTGTCTCTCTTTCCCTCATCAAGGGCGCACTGGGTGGCCTCCTCACCGGAATCACACTGTCCTTCTGGGTGGCCATAGGGGCCTTTGTTTACCCTGCGCCAGACTCCAAGACTCGGCCTCTGCCTTTATCGACAGAGCAGTGTGTCCCGACAAACATGACCACATCAGCACCTGCGGTGCTAGCCAGCAGGTGGGTTGACTTTGAAGGTGACCCCCAGCGCAGGGGTAGGCGGCAGGTTGGAGGGAAGCGCATCGCTCTGGGATACTGTGATGACAGCTACCATGGAGGCCACCGAGAGTCACACTGGGGCTTCAGGACCAACTTCCCGCGGGGGCCTCTTCCCGTAACAGGTGCACGAGTGAACTGGGCAGAGGAGTGCACAGAGGGATGTGTGCAAAACAGACAAAAATGAGTAGAGCGTAGAAAATAGATGTGGGGGTCTGAGGGCCAGAGTGTCCTAGAGGAGAAAGGATCTCAGAAGAGATGCTTTGGGAGCAACGAGGAGAGACAGTGTGGCTGTGGATTTAGGGGCCCTGCTGTGAGCCTGTGGTTTGATGACTGCATGAGCCCAGGGCTTAACAAAAGAGTTTCCATCTAGTTCGGACAGGGAAAATGATCAAAGATACCAAAATGTAGGAGACACTGTGGTGTAGGGAGGGAGAAGACCATTGACTTTGAAAAAAGAAAATAGTCCTGGACTTGGATTTTGGTTTTACCGTTTACCTACTTTCTATCATGGACAAATCAGCAGCTTTTCACTCATGAAATTCTTGGAGTTTTCGACTAAAGCCTAAGGATATTAACATCTAATTCTGTAAGTTTCATGAGGACTAAATGGTACATAAATTATATGTAATCGTACCTATACAAATCTTATAATCTATATGATTATTTTGTTATACATATGGGAAATGCAGGATTTGTGGCCCTTCCTTGGATTCAGGCAGCCTTTTTCTGGTTCTCGTCAATACTTCCCTGAACTGACTCATGTCCTCTGTTTCCAGGCTTCTAAAAAATGCCAGCTAATTTCACAAATTACATTTATGATGAACTTTTTAGCCCTGGCGTTTCCTCTTTTCCATTGTCCTTGTCATTCTTGGGATTATGCCCATCACTGTGAAGCCCAGGAAAGTGAAATTATTGTATTTTCCTTGCCCTGACCCCTTCTCTCTTTCTCTTTTCCTTCTAATCCATCGTAGCCGAAGTGGTCACTTGGTGAGTTACCTTGAAGCGCTCACCTGAGTCATGACCACCACCCTGATTTCACTCGAATGCTCCAAGTGCCTGCAGCAGAAGGACAAACTCTTCACCCTGGAACAAAATACCTTTCATAGCCTGAGACTGTCCAATGGCTGCAGTTTTTCTGACCTAGCTTCTGCTTCCTTTACCCTCTTGGATCCACTCTCTTACCTTTAAATCTGTAATCAAGATCTTGCTTTTAAAGGAATGCCTTTCAATCCTTCTTTCTACTCTCTCCGAATCCATTCCTCTTTTAAGAGCCAGATTAGGACCTCCCTTTCTCCATAAGATAGATAGTGACTTGTAATTCAAAGATTTTCAGGATTTGAAAAGAATTGTTCTAAACCAGCTAGCCTTCCATTCTTAAAACTTTTCTATAACATTCACATTCTGAAGAGCTAGTGGGAAATGACCAGCAAAATAGAAGTCATTGGCTCCAGTGGTAGCATGTGGACTGCCTGTATATGTGTCCCTGACTGAACTACATGACTGTTTCTTCTTATATTTTCTCCTCTTCTCCCTCTCCTTTGCTCCTCTTTGCTCTCTTCTCTCTTCCTCTGTAATCATGTTCTTCTGTGATTTCACTACACAATAAACTCCTTGAAGCCATGTGTATGCCTATATGTTTGTAGAAGGGAAACTGGATGAAGAAAACAAAACAGATTTAACTTTCTTCCACTCCCTTCTTCCTCACTGGAAATCAGGGTTCATCTTTACCCCCATCCTAGGGCTCACTTTTGTGAGCAGTAAGGAACTCTCCTTACCTAGATGCCACATGGTCCTGCCACGGTGATTCTGAGCCTGGAGAGAGGTCCGTAGGTAAAGCAGGTTCCACAGCATAGAAGAGGGCATCGCTACCACAATTTCACTCGTGTTCTCACTGGGCATCAAATAAGTGGCCATTTTGTTCCCATGGAAAAAACCCCTCTTGTTCATTTGATTAAACAAAAATAAATTAAGCTGCATAGGAACAATTTTAAAGTCCAAAGGGATACCAACTTTGTTTTAAGGCTGTATTAGCTGATACAGCATCTCCTTGCTACCTTCTCCAGCCTTCTCTGTGGACCACAGCGACACATTCAGATGCCTGTGATCGAACCCAGGAGTTTTCAACACTTTTCCATTAATTCTTCACTTGCTCATTGCCTGTCATGCCTGCGGCCTACACTATGAACATTTAAGATTTAAAAGCAATAACAAGAGGGGAAATACATAACCCAAACAAACTAAAACCCACTTTTGCCTGTAGGCCTGGAGTAAAATCTACTTACCTATCCACCCACTGAAATGATGGGATGGAATGTGCACTCCCAAGGCAGTGCCCGTGTAAAACATAGCAGTCAATTTTGTAAATGGCAGGTGAGTCTTCTTCCGGGTCATCTATTTTATAGGTTGGACCACAGCCCTCACGCCTAATACCTGCCAGGTTTTAAAGGGCCATTTTCTTCCTGAGATGTAGAATTAAGCCAACAGCTTTTTGGTTTTGGTCTCCTGGGACCTAGTGACATTACAAAGCGTCATTACTGGAGAAAGGGGGACGTCTGAACTGGTTTCACAGGGATCGACACCTAGGCTGCGAGCATCATTCCTAACTCAAAGTCAAAGATTCCCAGGAATTAGAGTCACACGTTCCTCCTCTTCTGCATGAGACATGTGGAGGACTCCTGGAGCTATATCCTAAGTGGAGAGGCTGCTTTGGGATGCAGTAGGTGGAAGTCAGCATGGAAAGCTGAGCAGGGGTCCTTGCTACCCGGTACAGACCTTCTGTTACTGCGCCTCCACTTTCCTCAGAGCTTTCCTTCTCCAGAAATCTTATACTCAAACCATATCAACCTATTTGTCCTTCCCAGGCCACTTTTCTGTTTCTTCCCTCCTTCATGTACGTCTGTCCTCTTAGGCTGCCCAGTCCTGCCCCTGTCTCCCCGTCTACCTTCGTTTTCTGATTGGCCACTAACAGTTCTTCAGGACTGATCCTGGGCATCAATCCGCTCCACCTGGGTTTCCGTGCTTTCCGAATGCTCTCAGAGTCCTTGTGCCGTCTGCACTGGGCACCATCAGATTCACTTTGTGCTTCTGTGTTGGCTCCTTCATGTAGGTCAATGTCTGTCAAAGTTCCTGGCATTAAATGCACGCTTAACAGATATCTGAGGAATGAATAACACCAAAGGAACAGATGAGCGGTCCTCACTGCACTGCTTATCATTTAATGCATACAGAGCAACTTTGGGATTCACGGCTGAATTACACTCAGTGGAATACAAAACACAGCTTGTCTCCAATCCAGTCATCTTTCCATAAAAACCAAATGGTACAGTGGGAAGCATTGGGTTTTAAGCGATGTGAGGCTCGGAAAGGAATCTGAGCCATGCTCCAGGTCGTGAGGAGAGAACCTCAGGGTGGGAGCTGCTGACACTGCTGTTGTCCTCCGCAGGCCCGAGCTGGCTGACACCTGGTACTCGCTCTCCTACCTGTACTACAGCGCAGTGGGCTGTGTTGGGTGCATTCTTGCTGGACTGCTCATCAGCTTCGTGACAGGTTGGTTACTGGATTCCTTTCTTTGGGACCAAAGGAGACAGAGACTACTTCCTGCACTGAGTGAGGCTGCTGTGTTAATGTTTCGATTACAGATCTACCCCAAAAAGTCTTCCTGCCAGAAAAATAAGTCTATTCTCTCCAAGCAGATATGCAGATGCTTCTCCTAATCATTATTCAGTGTGATGGAAAATGACAGTGAATGCTTAAGTTTCTTTTTAAAAATTTATTATGGTAAAAGATATGTTACCATTAATCCCCATCAAAATGCTCCCTGTCACTTTGAACATGCTTCTCCCATCATTCTCGCCACTTTCTGAAGCAGCTCTGGAAGTCCTCTTTCTTCAGTGTCTTTATTTGCACTGTCCTGGCTGCCTTCATATCCCGTGCTGATTCAAGACATTTACCTTTCTCGGTCATTCTGACTTTGGGAAAGGGCCAGGACTTATACAGTGCCAGGTCCAGCGAATACTTAGATGAGGAAATTCTACAATGTTGTTATGAGCCTGCCTTCCTGTTGGATGGTGACAGCAGCTACACGCCCTGTATTTTTGATCACCCCTGTTAAGCCATGAAAGAGGGCTGCAGAACTGCTTCAGAAAGTGGCGAGAATGACAGAATAAGTATGTTCAAAGCGGGGGGGGGGGATTTTGGGGGCGCATTAATGGCAATGTGTGTTTCATTGTAATACATTTAAAAAATTAAGTATTCACTGTATATTTTGATCACCAGCTATATCTATCTATATCTGACTATTAGCATATAGAACATATATTAAAAAGAAAATAAGATACTCTGAAATATGCCCCAGAGATCTGAGTACCAAAAATCTTTCATAACCTAGCAATCATGAATGTGAGTTCAATAATAAGAATGTTTCTTTCCTCTGATTCCAGTAAGAGGCCAGAGTTTTTCCCATCACCCCACCCCATCTCCCCACCCCTGGGCTCAGTCTTGGCTGCCCTGCTAGAAAAGTGAACAGTATTATTTCTGCAGTCCATCCGTTTTTGGTGCAGAACTTCACGAAGGGTCAGCATGGGTGCTAGGAGGGCAGGGGATGGAGTGGGGCAGACTAGACCTTCTGCAGTCTTGTCTGGACTTCCTGTTTGGGGGACTAAAGAAATATGGAATGGTTCATGCATTTGTGGACTATGTGGCTGTCTTTCTGGCTTGATTTGGGGTTTACCACAAAAATCTTTCTCCCCAAAGAGATATGTCTACTTTCTCCAAGCTCTCTGGCTTTCTGGAGTGTGTATTGTAGCTAAATAAATTATTGGGGTATTCTACTCTGACTCTATCATTATGAATCCCTAAGTAATGGGCAGTCAGTCTCACTACTCAACCCAGAATCTGCACGGCAGCATTTCTGCTGAAGAGCTACATGTGAGCTCTAGCACCGTGGAATCCTGCGCATGATTTCACTGCTCTTTCACTTGAATTGATAAGGGGATGACAAGGACTAGAGCAGCCGTTTTATAAACCCAGCTTTTCCTAACAGTAATAGTGATGGTGTATCTTTCTTAATGGAAATGGTTCCAGATGAAAGGGGACTTACTGTGTTTACCATGGCCAGCGTGGAGGCTTCCTTGCTGCCAGAGGACAGCCCACTGGGTCTGTGCTTGGGTGTCCCTCCCGACCAGGAGACAGCCTGCTTCAGCTGCCTGCTTCCAACACAAGTGAAGGGCGGAGGCTCCCAGGCTGCTCCTTTTCGGGCTCTGTGTCAGAACCGACACATCCCTGTGTCTGTCTATGCAGCAGCCCGCGTTACACTTCGGGTGAAACATTCTTTGTCACCTTGAGCGTGAACAGCTGTCCTGGTATCAATCCCTGCATTTTCATCCACTCCAAATGTCTCCAGCCTTAGGGAAATAGGCTCATGTTCCCACTCCCCCAGCATTATCCCAGTCTAGTCATGACACTGAATCTTTGGGGAAAATACTGAACCGGGCTGCCAAATGTCCCTGCCTCCTGGTTCCTGTCTGCTCAGGTGAGGTCCTTGTGCTAACCTGACCCTTCCAGTCGAGTCACTAAGGGGTTTTCATAACTATTTCATACTGGCCACCAGATAATGTGTTTTAAACTTATAAAGTATTTAAAGTTTGTAGCTTAGGGCATTAGAGAAGGACAGGTGTCTTTTATGAGCCTGATCCTGTGATGTATTTTACTTTAGTCCTGCTTAGATTTTTATTTTCTTGGGCCAGTGCTGAAACACTTCTGGAGGTCAGCTTTCGTTTCTTTAGCTGTGCTGTCATGGCTGCCTTGATGTTTCCCTTTCACGATCATTTTGGCTTCCGAAAAGAGCTCGAAGCCCCACGGTGCGCGAGTCGATGGATCAGGGGAATGAAGACACGGTGTAATATTTTTACGAGCCTACCTTGGCAGTAGCACCCACATATTTTTGATCACCCCTCTTAAAGACTTCTAAAGCTGCTTCAGAAAGTGCTGAGAATAATGGGATAAGCATGTTTGAAGCAAGGGGAGTGAGTATTTTCAGGGAGATTAATGACAATGGGTCTTTTACTGTAAGAAAGTTTTAAACTTTAACCATTCACTATATATCTTGAACACTTAGTACATAAACATATACACACACACATTTTCTTTTCTAATAAAATTTCATAGACACTGTCTTTTTCTTCCAGGTTTCTGAAATTTTATGTTCTCCCATTAAATCCTTTCCAGTCCTGGCCCACGTTCCTGACTTCCAGCATCAGGGTTTGGGGATTGACACTGTGGATGGGGTGCCCACCAGGGGAGATGGGGAAGGGTGGGCACTGGCCACACTCGGCCCTCGGCCTCAGGACCCTGCAGTTGGCTGTTTCTGCTTAGAGGATGGGGCCTTCTGAGGTGCAGTGCAACAAGGGACCTGTGCTCGATAAGCCTGAACTGTTTTCCTCGGGAAAATCTTCTGCATCTACAGGACATTGTCACATGCCCTTTGCCCTTCTCCTCTGTCACACATTATGTCCATAATCCTACCGTGTATATTCATTAATGATCAATCGCCAAGGTCTCGCTCATGAAATAGACTATAAATCTATAATTAGGGGAGAACACAGAGCTTCCTATTGGAGTTTCATTTTCGTTTTTAACCTTCACTCACGAGCATGATAGCGCTGTCCTTTGTTTTTCTGTCTGCTATCTTCAAAGTCAGTTTTTTTCCTAGAAGGAAACAGAATCTAATTCCATATGGAACAAAGAACCCTTTCTTTGTTAGCAAATCTCAAGTCCTGGCCCTAGAGACAACTGGTCTACATTATTTATTGGAATGTTTGATACTTTAGTGGTGTTTTTAGAGACAAAGGGCTTCTTTGTTTGAAACCCTGGGAATGTTTGTATCTGAATTAAATTCTTCTGACTCAGTCACCTTTGCATAGAAGTTTGAGGCTTTGCAGCTCCTCCGCTACTACACACAGTGCGCAGGAGACAGTTATGCTCCGGCTCTGTCATTAACTGGATCTTCACCAGGTCCCTACCTACCTAGCTAGAGTGATAAATCAGTGTAAAATGTGCCCAGCATTTCCCGCCACTAATGAACACATGTTGTTATCAATAGCAGTAGAGTCTTGCTCCATCCAATGTCTTTGGCAAACTGACGTAATATCAGGGAATATATATTCTTGGAGCCTCAATTTTGAATTTAAAAATCTACGTTATTTTGGTCGCTCACTAGGAATTTGAGAAAAGCCCCACAGATAAGCAGCACTTGCCACACGGCCTCTGAGCAGGGTGTGTCACTCCCATTCCCTTGCACACCAGAGGGACCTTTACATTGCATGGGCTGTCACACTCACAGCCCTCACTGGATGAGACTGAGGACTTGAGCATAGTCACCATCACACCAGAACTGGCAAAGGTTCTGGAGAACCAAGATCATCAGCCTGCAAATATTGGCTTGGGTTTCTCTGTGACTCTGTTCTCTATCGTTGAACAAGTATAATTTAAGAGTAGGAAAAGAGATGTGAAGAAAGTCTAGAGTGTTTGGAGGGACACAAAAGAATAACAGTGTTACCTTGGCTCACGAACTTAATTCTTTCCAGGATTCTGGTCCCAAGCCAAATGGGCCATAAAACGAATCAGATTTCCCCATAAGGTCAGCACTGAACCTAACCACTGAATTTGATGCCATTCATGAGCAATTTGGCTTGGGACCAGAATCATAGAAAGAATTAGGTTTGTGAACTGAGGCACCACTGTATTTGTCCAGGATATCAATGCTGGGATAAAAGGAAGCAGAAAGAGTAAAAATTATCTAATTGTACAAATATTGGCTTAGATGGTCTTGACTATATCTGATCTGGATAAAAATCAGGAACTTTCTTAAATGAAGAAATATAATTCCCCTTGTCTCTTCTGTAGACCTTCAAAAGGTGCAGTAGAGTTTTCCATAGTAATTATTTTTAAGTAAATATGTTGTCTCTGTTTAATTCTAACCTGAGAATTCGTGGGTTTTTAAAATCTGATGCCCATCCACAGATGCAGTTAACCAAGTTCTACTCATTGACGGGGAGGCCATGCTGAGAAGGAAGTTCAGGATCTTGATGCTCAAATCCTCAGTGGATGTCTTGAACCCTCACCCACTTGATTGGTCTCTCCTTTCCTTAACAGGTCTCCAGACAGGTGAAGATATCAACCCACTCTTAACTAGACCAGTGTGCAATTTATTTTGCTTTTGGTCTGAGAAATACAAAACTCTGTGCTGGTGTGGAGTGCAGCACGACTGCTGGCCCGAGCAGGTGAACAGATGTGTGGGCTTCCAAAACAAGCATCGGCCCAAAGGGATTTGCATTTGGCCCATCTGAGCCAGCTGCGAGTGGGGAGGGATCCAGGGAGGGCAGGCAGTGAGTGGCAGGACTCGAAAGAATCAACTTCAGTCATCTTGCTATTGTCTTCTAAGCACATGAGTATGTTGATAGTAAAAGTGCATTTGAGCTGAATGGTTGGCAGTGCAAGGGATCAATTTCCAAAGTCCCTTTTACTTTCTGTGAGGCAAATTCTGGGAAAAATATATACATAAACAATAGGGAAGGAAGAAAGTAGATGACATGACATGGTCTCCTGTAATGGCTAAAACCATGGGCTTTAGGGCCAGACCGCCTTGGGTTTGATCTCAGTGCCTGGCCTTACTTTTTTTGGGTAAGTTATTTAATTTCTCTGAACTCCAGCTTCCCTTGGGAAGATTATGCAGGGTGACGTAGACACAAACATTTCTAGTTCTATGGGGTATGAATATAATACACTGGGGAGCATTGAGAGTCATGGAGGCAGCAAGATGCCGGTAACTCCCCAGCCCCCAAAGCTCATAAGAGGTATGCCTAGGTCAGGCCAGGGTAGAGACTCTCTCAGTGCCACCAGGTTCTTCTGAGCCAGTGGCCACCAGGAGCTGCTTGAGGTGGACAGACTTGGGCTTCCTGACTGAATGCAGGGAGTTAGGGCACACAGATGCAGGCAATGGCGCCATCTATAGCAGGGAGGTGGGCATGTCTTTTGTACAGGACTGGGCTCCTGCTGAAGGGTTCTGAAATGCGTGGGAGGAGGCAGGAAATGAAGAGTGTGGTGGGGAGCCTTGCTGAGAGTGCGCTGGTGACACGAAGCCTCACACCTGCAGGCCCTGGGGAAGCACTGTTTCCGGTCAGGGCTGCAGCTGGGCTTACCCATGTCTGTCCCAGGATTAATGGCAGCAGTGGTTTGGAGGGGTTGTTTTTTGTTTTGTGTTTTCTTTTTCAGCTGAAGCTTATTTTCACTTGTTTAGCATCTGACAGTTTATTCTTTTAGGACTCAGGACTCTTACCCTGTGCATATCATATCCCAAGTTTCTGAGCTGGGAATCGCTCTCTTCCCTAGAAAACACCCTAACAGTATGTGTATGGCGTAAAGCTGAATTTAATGCCACTGAGGAGAGCCCCACCTTGTCCGAGGTTCAGAATGAGGAGCTTAGATGCAGCTGTTTGTAGAGTTTTTGACCCAAGTGATTTCAGGCAGATCTTTCAATGCAGGGCTCCGATTGGTACTGGACAAGCTCATGATTTGATAGTTTAGAATAGGAAAATGTCCCCGAGTGAGGGTCAAAAAGTTAACACCGATTTGGTAAACAAGGAGTTGGCTCCACTGAAAACTCTGCAGGTTTGACTGGGGACGCTTTAAGGAGATCAGCAGTTTATTTTGCAGAGGAGACAGCTGGTTGAGCTGCTATTGTATCAGAGGTGTGTAAGTTTCTTTATGCAGCACAAGATATTGTTAATGTTCAGCAGGTTGTTGTTTTTTGTTATTATTATCATTAAAATGATAACTATGGGTTATCAGAGGTATGCTTTATGAAGAGCCTTGGCCAGATTGTCTCTTTCACCTTTGTGTTTATCCACCTGTCTTTGTAGGGGAGCCCTAAGGACTGTTGGGAATTCATCCAGACTGTCTCGTTAACATCTGCCTTCCTGTTTTCCTCAGGATAACTGTGAGAATGGCAGTACCTGGAAACATGGGGCAGAATCTGTGCTCCACAATGGACTCAGGGGAGAAAGCCTGGCCCATGCACCAGGGTACAATCCCAAGGACAAAAGCTACGACCATACGGCGCTGGAGAAGATAACCCATTTCTAGGACAATGCACGCATCGGTGTGCACACTCACGCACACGCCGCACATAGCTCTCTTGCCTACTGTTAGTAGACTTGTCCAGTGGTCATGGTTAGGAGGCAGATTGTTCAATAACTATTTAAATACTTACTTATCCAAATAAAATGCCGCTTTCCCGGGATCGTCTTTGGAAAGCCCCACATTCCAGGTGAGAAAAATCAGCCCAGCCTTAAGGGCCTGATGACTTCCTTCTCGAATAAATCAGGACTGGACTTAATCAGTCAGAGTCAAAATCTCTTGTTTTGTGATAGGATGAACCATTCATTTGGTGTTTGTGGGGTTTTTGTTTTTTGCTTTTGTTTTGGTGCCCGAAATAAGCACTTGCTCTACCTCTGAGCTCTACTCCAGTTCCTATTTTGTAGTTTTAACCACCACAGTATCTTGAGGTTCAGATGCAGAAAAGGCCACTCTTGATAAAGGGGCGTGACCTCTCTGGCCTCGGCTCCCACGTGTGCGTGAGCATGGTCGCACAATGTGTTGTGCCCGCCCCACGTTGGAGCCCCCGCTGAGACCCTGAACTGCGGTAATTGAGCTCCCACGGCCACCGTTGAGTCCTCCCCGAGTCCTCCCTGAGTCCTTGCTCTTGGAGCTGTGTGGATCAAATCTTAGAGACAGTTCCAGCCCGCACAGAGAGAGCCTGGTGTCTGACCACAGGCAGCAGCTACACCTCAGTACTCTGTTCCCTTAGTGCCGCCAGAGCAGCTTTTCTTCCTTCTTCCTATCATATTCCTCTGCTTAAGATGAAGTCCAGAGTCTTTGACGAAGTCTGGGTAGAGAGGAAAGGAATGTCCTACAGATCGCTGTTTGGACAGCATTGTGTGTGAGGATCTTGCAAGTAGCTTTTAATCCACGGGAAATTTTTCGGCTTCTTTGAGACAAAATGCTTCATGCCCAGGACTTATGCTCTGGTCTCTGAGGCCACACTTGCGAGCTGACTCCTTCCTTCCATCAGAAGTAAGGACCTCGAGCTGTGGGAAAGAGAGCTGAGGTTGAAGAGGAAGATGGCCTTACAGATGGGAAGATGGGGGAGAAATGAAGGGGCAGGGAAATCTTCAGGGAAGAAGCAGAGAAATGAAATTGACAAAAGGTAAAAGAAAAGCAACCATGCCCCAGGACTGAGCAGGCTGGACCATGAGAAACGAATCCATGGGAGTGGAGCCAAGAGGCTCGGAAATGACAGTCAGCTAAGTGAGGAGGAATGGACCAAACAGAAATGGCGGGAGGAAGAGTCCCAAAAGCTGTGCTGTTAAATACTGCCCTGAGACAGGATCTCTCTATGTAGTCCAGCCTGGCCTTGAACTCATGGTGATCCTCCTGGCTCAGCCTCCCAAGTACTGAGATTACAGATGTGCACCATCTGGCTCCAAAAATCTTAAAAGATATCTATATCTATCCATCTATAGATATAGATAGATAGATAGATATATCTCCAGTGTTTTCCTTGAGAAGACAGGAAAAAAGAACTGATAGAGAAATTAAAACAACAAATGAAATAGAGTTTAGAAACCAGAGCCCAATGCTTGCCTTCTCTCTCTCCATTCTCAAGTATGAGATTAAAAGGAAGAAGGAATTTGGCCACAGTTTATAAGAGAAATGAGAGAGAAAACACATTTGGGACAAGTGGAATGAAGTTAAAAGACAGAGCCTTTGAAAATAGGAAATAGAATTTGTAAATTTTTTTTTTGAGATGTGGTGGGGCTAAGCTGCAATCTAAGATTTTGCAAACAAGAGACACACTTAGTTTCCCAGTGATTCAGTAGTTAAGACATTCTTCTGAATTATAATAATGTGTATAAAGTGCATATTGAAATCTGGGCCCAACCTACCTGGGTTAGCGCACATCTTACAATAAGGAAAGAAACACGAACAGCCCTGAGGATGAGAATTAGATCAGGAGGAGGATGTATAAGGACACACATATGAATGATTTGGGATGCATTTCAGCCGGAAATTGCACAAAATCAAAATATGCTACATAACTTTCCATCTTACTCCTAGATTATTCTACAGACATCTCTCCAGGTCAGTACCTTTACCAAGGTTTTTAAAAATAAGATTCTGGGTCTTTTTCGGATCTTAACTTTATTAACATAGAATATTATCAAAAGTTCAAATTGTCATACAATTAGATTTAAAGTTGTTTTTGGTAATACTACAGATCAAGCCCCAGTGTGCATTTCCACTGAGCTTTATCCCTTGACCTTTTCTTAAGACAGGGCCTCACTAAGTTGCCCAAGTGGGGCTCAAACCTGAGATTCTCCTACCTCAGCCTCCAATTACAGGCGGCTGGGATTACAGGTGTATATCACTGAGTCTGGTTTAGAGATGTTTCTGTTACAAAAATGGATCTGCTTTCTCTTGCATAATGAAATCTGTGGCATTAGGAGATAGCATTTCAAGAGCAGGTAGAGATCTGTATGGAAAGTCTTCCCTCTCTTCTTCCAAACTGAACTTGCAAAAAGCTAAGGAGAGAGAGAGAGAGAGAGACAGACAGACAGGAATCTTGAGGAGAACTGTTTCCACAGCATACAGAAGCTACAGCAGCTGTGTGGTGAAGAAGTTGGAAGTGCGCAGTCCGCAGTGGGTTAGGGGCTCCTCTCTCCCCTGCCCCTCAGGAGGCTCAGCACACTGTGCCGGGACCTTAGGCAACACAAGGCTTCGACGGCCACCTACCGTCCTCCTAGTGGACATGGGGTACACCTTTCTCCTACAATGACCATGGTCAGTGGAGGCCTTGTGTTGCGTAAGGTCTTAACATTCCGGAAAAAAAACTAGAACGCTCCCCTTATAAAGATAGACATGTTTATTATAAAAGTGCCATGTTCACATCTGTGATATACTAGGCCTCACATGTGTGCAGTAGAGATACGGGATTAGTAAAGCTTATCTCAACTCAACTTTATAATTCAGTCAAAATCAACTGAGATTCACTAATGAACTTCAGGGGAGAAACTTTTCCCTTTGTTTAATTCAAATGATATTTTCTGAGCATGAATTTTATTATTTTGTGACTGTATGGGGTAATATCACTTCATTATAAATAAACAAAAACAGATTGTGGGTGTTTTGAAACTATTTAAAAGAATATTTTTGAACTATTTTGTTGTGTTATAATCTCAATTAATCATGATTATAAAGCTGAAAAAATAGGAGTCACTTTTTAATTGTTCTTGTAGGCATAAATTGTCTTAAATTTACAGAAACTTTGGTTTTCTGGACACATACATGTTTGTGTGGGGAAGATGCCATGATGTGTTCATCACCCGACAAGGAGTTCATAAACAGAAGCAAAAATTATGCCCCATGCTTCTGTTTGTGAACCCATTGTTTGAGAACAGAAGCATTTGTGAGCCGAGGTACCATGGTACAAAATACTGAGGTCAAATTCAATGGTTAGGTTTAATGTTGACCTGATAGGGAAATGTGATTCGATTCTCATCCAGTTCAGTTTGTGATCAGAATTGTAGAGAGAATTGAGTTCATGAACCTCTGTATCCGTACAGTCTATACACACACAGTGGTACTTCACTTAATCTAAGTATTGTGCTAAGTACTGCAAGGTAGTGAAGCCTACTGTTGACTTAACCACTTTTATGCCAAATTAATAACTATAAAGTACAAATTATTTTCAGACAAATTGCCAGTGGTACATATTAAATGATACAACATTTTAAATTAATCAACTGTAGCGCATAGGTGATAGTAAATCATCTAATGGGTTACTTTTTATTAGAATTCTTGGGAAGAGTTTATGCCATTATTTCCTCTCCGATCCCCAAACTCCCGAGCAAGTTAAGCTTTGCAAACACCCTTTTGAATAATACACTCTTAATTCTACTTTTCCAATTTGATACTTTCGGTATTTGTTATATTTTCAGTATCAGCCATCTGTAAACTTCTAAATATTTGGTTAATCACAACACAATTCTTACCTGGAGTATCAAGGTGTCATCACAAATTAGAAAAACAATCGGGCCGGGGATTTAGCTCAGTGGTTCCGCCGCCTGCCTCGCAAGCGGAAGGACCCGAGTTCGATCCCTGGTACCAAAAAAAAAAAAAAAAAAAGAAAAACAATCTTACTCTCTGGAGGAAAGCATTCACTGACAATATATTTCTGTGTATCAGTAAGAAGTTTCATAAGATGTTCCTGTATTTCTAAAATTTTATGAACATTTAAAATTTTACAGCCCTGGAATATTAAATATAATGAGTTTATGCAATGAGTTAATTTTAAGAAAAATATCTGGAGTATAGTACGTAATTAATATATATCATAATTTAAATTATTTCTCTTAGAAATAAATTTTTATTGAAGAGCATAGGCATGATGGATGTGAACATTCCCTTTGGAAGTATAGTGAACTACGCTGAGATCTCTTATGGTAACCTTATAAATTAAGGCAGGTCTATCAGGTGACCACATATGCATATGTCATAATAAGGCTGGCCATATTACAGAATTCCTTTTGCAGTGTTTTGGATAATGCCTGTCATACTTGGTCTACCCAAGGTGTACGACACACACACACACACACACACACAGAAATAAACATACAAACATACAAAGGCTTTTATAAATAAGTGAAACAGATTAATCCAAGAACAGCAATATATGATGACAGTTTCTGTTGTGAACAATGACCTATTTGTCTTTAGGAATTTGAAGAAACAATGTGTTAGAACAAGTGTGTACACAATTCAGAACATCCAAGAGATCTGAGATAGTTATAAAGCTAAGAATAGCTTTGTTGAATGTTTAATGCCCTAATGTAACTGCCATGGAAGAAATAAAATGAACCATCACCAAATTGCTACTTTATCGCAGTATGGCACAATCAGGCTGCATCTGTAGACAGCCAAGGGAAGCAGCAACAGCACTGGCTGGTTTGGAGCACCTGTTATAAAGGTCTATATTCCTGTTCATTAATTCCAGCAATGTTGACCTATAGCCACGTTCTTAAAACTTGGTTCAGTCTAACTCAACAGAGTAAAGATTTCTTCATTCTTAAAATATGGTTCAGTCTAACTCAGCAGAGTAAAGATTTCTTCAAATGCCTTTAAAATTTTTTGTGAGTTTGGAAGGGATGTTTAATGATTAACAAAAGTGCATAGTTTTAAGATAGACAAGGCGATCGTATGAGTAAAAGTTAATATTTATAATCATCTGGCTAAATATATGATCGCAGAATACTTTCTCCTACTGAACAGACTGAAAATTGATGGAGACATCCTCCTCTGACCATTCTTGAATTCTCTTTTCAATTGTAAGACTGCAGTAGATCTTTCCTACCTGAAAATACAGTCTGGAGGCCCATGGACACTCATCCCACAAAGACAAAAATTGCATATAATTTTGTGTCCATTTTTATTAACATCAAAATTAAGGAGTTTACTCTTTGATCAGAGGTTATCTGAGCAAAGAATAAGCTCACTAGATTTAGCTTCATTATTCTAACACAGATAAGGAAAAAAAGCAAAGAAAGAAAAACAAAAATCTCACTTCTTTAGTGTGCTGAAAGATGAACTAAACTATGGTTTGCTTTTGATCATAGAAAGGTCTGGATTGTACGCAGCAGGAACCGAAATCAGACTCAAAAGCAACCTTTTCCTAGGTGGAGCAGTCTCCAAGTTTCCTCTGCTGTCTCCAAAGCTCATTGCTCCACAAACATCTTAGCCGCCGGATTTTCCTGCTCATTCAATCTCTCTTCTTAGAGTCCTGAAGGAAGTAACGTCTCTCCGCCTAAGTTAGAAGAGGTGTTCAATTTGGCCTAAAGAATTTTTACCTGGTAGTGCTGAGTGGCACAGACATGGACAAAATCACACTGTGAGGGCACTGAGGCAGCCTCAGACCCACATGGGTAACCACGCAGGTGGCAGTTACTTTGTGTGGGGAGCATCTAAGTAGATCGCATAGTTTTATTTTTAATGCAGAGTTGGGGAAAGTTCGCTTTGTGAAAAATAGAGCAGACATCTTTTTTTTTCTGCAAAGACAGAATTTAGATGGAAAAAAGTAAAGAGGAGCTGTACACACTGTCTGGATAACCGGAACTCCAACCCGGGGCCCGGTGCGCAAGGGACAAAGGGCTTTCTCAGGTGGGCTGTGCAGAAGCACACCTGGCATGGTGATGGCAGTGAGGTCAGAGTTACAAGCTTCTCCCCCTGGCAGTGGACTTCGATGCTACCAGAAACTGCAGCTGGGCCCAAGTGCAAGACCCTTTTCTGACAATCTGTCTGCCTTCATTTTACTTTCCTAAGAAAAAGTTGTGTCCATGTGGATGAAGCTAGAGTGCAGGGCTTATCACATTCATGTTCCCGGAAGTGGAAGTCATCTGATGTAATCATGAAACTGCATAATCTGGCAAGCTCAGTTCATGGGAACTGGTCACCACTGCAGTGGCACAGATCCTAGGTAGCAAGAGCAGGGGATGCTCAGTGGTTCAAACTAAAGCCCACTTAATCTTTGCTTTGGGCCATGCAGTGCTAGCAAACTTTATTTTAAATAGAAATGCCTAGAAGGAAGCACTTCCCTTTCCATAAGGGTTTTTAGGCCACTCATCAAAGGTTATTTTTTGAGCCAGTAAGAATAGCAGGAGTAAGAGGTAGACTGGTTCTCTGGATAAACCTAGGCTGATTGCTGAGCTCATTAGAATGTTGAGATCTAAGGGAAGTGGCGTGGACATCTCTGCTGAGCATGGCAGAGCTGAGTTAGGGACATCCCACAGGCAGTGAGTGCTGCTTCTTATACAAAATGTGCACAGTGATGTGTGTGTCCACACGCACTGCACACCTGCTTCCAACTGACCGCTGACCACTTCAGCCTTGTCAGTTAAGCAACTGTATAGGCAACTTAGATTTTTGGTTTTGAGCATCAAGTTGAGCAAAACTGAGCAAGTGGCCAGCCTCCTGTTGGCTGCTGGCTGGTCTGTTCTCTGCCCTTGGCACTTACAGTATCTCTACTGGGATTCATGACCCAAGGAGATTTTGATGGCAGTTGTAATAGCCAATATATGCATGAAAAAGAGAAAGTATCCATAATGATAGGAGCCTTTTTGTCTTCACAAGATATAATCAAGTTTCCCCTACCATCTGTCTCAGGAACAAAACTTTAGGATCAGTGTGATATCCCATCTGCACTTATATGTACAAATGTTTTGAAGGTAACAATAATGTTATCAGAAGATAGTCAAAACTTGTTAAGAATGGGGTAAGGACTTGCAAGAATACAAACATGAAGAATAAACTTGAGTTATTTGTGGGAAAATGGATGTACTTTGAGACTATAATGTTGAGGGAAATAAATCAGGCACATAAGCTTAAATATCACATGAGTTCTCTTACGTGAGAAACCCAAGGTATAAATAAATTAAAGAGTAAAATAAAAACTAGATAATAGGACACAGCAAGACGAATGTTTTGCAAAAGGGAAGGAGACCAAGAATGGAAGGAGGCAGGAGGGAGGACAGGATTAGGGGAAGTAAAAGGAATTAAGATGTGTTCTGTACATATACCAACTCCCCACGAGGAATGTAATCCTTATGCGCCACAAACATGTACTAATAAAAATAAAAATTAAAAAATCCTATTGCTTCATAGAGGTAAAGCGTTAACCGCACCCCCCACTCAAGAATCTCCATTTAATATTTTTAAAAAGCAGAATTAATTTTTAACATGGAAATTATAGGAAAATGCCATATCAAATAATAATTTATTGAGTGAAAAACTTTATATTCATTCCATTATACAACGGATTGTGCTACAAAGTCATTTCAGAGGAATGTTCTCCATTCGACATCGCCTCTCTTGACATGCAGTCGGCCGGCCGGCAGCCTAGGCCCTGAAAGCGCGTGCACGCACGGGCGAGACAACAGCGGGCTATTTCAGCTAAGAGCTGCAGTGATTTTCCGCGCATTGTGCTGGGAATCTCCTCAGCGCTGGGGAGCTTGTCAACGCAGACCGCATGCGCGTGTTTATTGGTTATTTGCTTACAAAGACAACAAGGTAGAGTATGAAAATATATAAGCAGCATTCGTGTAATACAGAATTCCTGAGACTAGTGTGTGCTGTAAATCTTTGAGAAGTAATTTGTATTCATAGGAAAACCAAGATATAAAATATTTTAACTCCATCAGAGTGCTCAAAAACCAGAGTACGAGGAGCAGGTGCCAGCATTTTACTGTCAACAAGGCTGAAGACGTAGCTAGTTCTACCGCACTGTTTCACAAAAGAAACATTTCAGGTAATTTTCTGTTTACTATTTTTCATGTCTGTTGCAGAAATAACAGGGAAGGCATTTTCTAAATGAAGACATTACAATTCTTATTAAAATGTCTTTTTTTCATATCAATCAATATGATTTTATACCCTGATGGGGCTATATAAAAACATGGAAAGAGAAGAATTCTGAGGGACACAGCTATGATTCTATTTTGCCCTCCTGTAAGACAAATGTCATTGTCTTGCAGTCTTAATTTGCAAAACAAGTAACTTTCAGGTAAACTGGGAGAGTGTTTGTACTCAGGCATGTATACACATCTAATTAACAAAGAAAAGTAAACATGGATGCTCTGAAACTCTGTCGTGCAGGCACTGGAATTAGTACACCTGAACCTAAGAGTCCTACATGGCAAAAAACGATGAGGAAATTTAGATTCAGAAGCCTTCCCACTGCTCAGCTGACTGCTGACCACTCCAGCCTTGTCAGTTAAGCAACTGCATAAGCAACTTAGATTTTCAGTTTTGAGCATCAAGTTGAGCAAAACTGAGCAAGTGGCCAGCCTCCTCCTCAGGATCAGAGGGCAAAGAGAGAAGTGAATATTCTTGACAAAAACAAGGACACAATTATAATGGAGCCACTTTTCCCTGGAGCAAAGGAAGGAAAGGTCAGCAAACATTTTTGGTGCTAGAATTATAAAGTAAGTGAAATTTATAATTTCCCTACTAGAGAAATTCTGGAATTTACAGGAAGTAGCTTTCTTTCTGTTGTGCCTAATTGGGTCTTTCAAATTTTGGAAATAACTGTGCTTTACTTCATTGGGCAAAAATTAATTGGATAAGTAATAAAAATCATGATGTGTGTATGTGTATGTGTGTGTGATTTCTTGCTTCATTTCCAGGAGAGGAAAACTTGGATTTCCTTGTTTTGCAAGGAAAAGAGTCTTGATTTTTACCTTACATTCCCTTACTTCAACTTTGCTTTCCTTCCTATCTGTTCCTGGACTTTGTCTAGTTGAATTCCCCATCAATCTGTGGTCAGACAGAGTTGACATCAAAATAGGAATTTCACAATAAAGCAAAATTATGTCTTCACAATTAATCTGAATTTGTTTCCAGGCAGTTAAAAAATAAATCAATCTATAATGAAGCAATAATAGGAACCTCCCTTCAGTGATGAAAAAGAAAGTAGATTCAAGTATTTTTTTTTACAAATCACAGATCTATCAACATGCATGGTTTTCATTAGCTCATTGTTGAGATAGCACATTGTAGAAAAAGCATAAATGTTATAGACAATCTGGCTTCAGGTTTCCTGAATAAACATATTGCAATAGCATACTGTGTAACTGGTCTCAGAGTTGCATAAACTCAATCTTGCATTCCAAATGGTCAAGGTGCAAAGAAACAAGGAAAATCAACATATTTACAGCATTTCAAGATAACATTCTGTGAAATTTGTAATAATCCAGAGAGGGAAAAACTAAATAGTTGATAAAATAGCTTTCTGCAGTAAAGTATGGATTAGTCATGTTCTAAATGATATGAGTATCAGTCAAACCTCATTCATGTTTTCTATGTATAAAAATATGCAGTGCATCTGGCTTTGCCAGTAAGAAAACAGACTTCCCCATAGCTGATGGAATACAATACAATTTCGAGGAATGGTATTCTTTTTGGAATCTTAGATTTTTGGTTTGACTATGAAAGGTGGTGTGCAATTCTTTAACTGCATAGTCGGTGTAAAGCAGCATAAATTTGTTGTGGCAAAGATCCATACTCTCAGGAGACAAGGGCAGTTCCTAGCAACCTAAAAGCAGAAAGGACACGGAATTCCAGCAGCAAAGGCAGTAACTGATTTAAGTCATTTGTTGCAAGCATCTCAACTCAGCGGAAGGTTCCCAAGTCAGATTAGCATGTGACCACAGGACACTTTAAGTCATGCCTGGCTGTCAGCATTTCCATGCAAATCTATCTCTAGAAACCTCATCGCCACCCTTTCTATTATGCTGCCTCTGATCTGCAATGTCAGGTTAAGCTGCCTTTAAGTTCAGCTTCTCCCTCCCTAGAAATACGACCATTCCAAATCCCAGTGATTGCTGTGATGCCTTTCCAGGGAGCCTATTATATGCATATTTTGACCAGCACACCTTCCTCCTTGGTCCCCTCTCCAGCTGAGGTTGCCACTTCCCTCACACTAAGGGTACCTCCCCTACTGGTAGCAGACATCAACTAAGGCCATTCATGGTGAACAGGCTGACCACTTTTTCTCCGTTGTTGTTGTAAATGTTCCAGTTCGGCCTCATACATCATTTCTTGGACTAAGTACTTCTCCCGCCGTATTCGTTCATGTAGGCCTTTGGGTACATCTGGAATCAGGTACGCGATGAAAGACTTAATCCCAAAAACAAGGTGCTGCAAAGTAAGAGCAGAAAGCACAATTTTCAAGATTCTGAAATAGTAATTATAAAATATAGCAATCATGAACAAGGGTGCACTTCCCTTAAAAGCAAGCATCAGAGTTTAATGTGCAGCATAGGGAATATTCATAGTTTCAAAAACTATATGGGGAATATTACTACTGCCATCTACCATCTTAGTGTTAAAAGAAAATAATGAATTTTTGCTGTCATATGTTGATATCACTTTATAACACCTGAAACAAATCTCAAATCCTCGTCTATAGTATTATACATTATGGAATGGTATTATGCTTAGTATTATGACGTGCATTATGATACACAAATGAGACATCACATGTAGGAAAAAGTCCATGTCTAGTCTAGTAGATCATAATACACACCCTGCAAATCTCAGAGAACCCAGCCTGCCTGTGATGCTGGCCTGAGACCCAACTTCTTTTTTTTTAAAATTAATTTAATTGGTACATTTTAGGTATACAATATAATGACGTTCATCATGGGAAATTTGCACCATTACATAATCTCTCTTGCTTCTTATTTTTCCCCCTTCCCCTGCCCTCCCTTCAACCCCTCCATCCTTCCCTATTTACAAAGACTTTGTTTCCATTTTTCCATTTTCTCATATTAATTCCATTCCCTTCTTTCCTTTCCCCTACCCCTCCCACTTCCCTCTCCCCTTTGCCCTTTTTCTTCCTATTTCACATGATCTATTAGACCTTTTAGTCCTTATTTACACTTTCAGTTTCTCACACTAGAGAAACTATTTGGTATTTACACATGTGTGTCCTATTTATTTCACTTAAGTGTATCGCCTCAATGTGCATCCATTTAGCTATAAATGTCTCTAGTTTCTCATTTTTTATGGCTAAGTAGTACTCCATTTTATAAAACCCCACATTTTCTTTATCCAGCCTCTAGTTGATGGGCAATTGGGCTGCTTCCAAGTTTTAGCTATTACAAATTGTGCTGCTATGAACATGGGTGCACATATATCACTGTGGTATGATTCTTTTTTTGGGGGAAGATACCCAGCAAGGGAATAGCTGGGTTAAATGGAACTTCCAGTCCCAGTTCTTTGAGGTATCTCCATACTGATTTCCACAGTGGTTGCACCATTCTACACTCCCACCAGCAATGGAGCAGGGTTCCTCTTTCCCCACACCCCTGCCAGCATTTGCTATTGGTTGATTTCATGATAGCAGCCATTCTTTCTGGGGTGAGGTGGAGTCTCAGCATTGTTTTCATTTTTATCTCTTGAATGACCAGTGATGTTGAAGAATTTTTCGTATGTTTATTTGCTATTTCTACTTCTTTGTCTGAAAAATGTTCATTTCAGGTGCTCATTTTTGGACTGGGTCTTCAAGTTCGGGAGGTCCAATTTTTTTTAAGTTCTTTATATATTCTAGATAGTAGACCTTTGTCTGAGGAACAACAGGTGAAAATATTTTCCCATATTGTGGGTTGTCTTTTCACACTGTTGGTGGTTTCTCTTGCTGTACAAAGGGTTTTTAATAAAAAGAGATACCACTGGTTGATTGTGCTAGTTCACGGGCAACTGAGGTTTTTTTCATAAAATCTTTTCCTACATCAATGTCTTCAAGAGTTCCACCTAACCTTTGTTTCAGCTGGTTTAGTGTTTCTGTTTCAATATTTAGATCTTTAATCCACTTCATTTTTAGTTTAGTGCATGGTGAGAGATATAAGTCTAGTTTTAATCTTTGGCAAATCGAAACCCAATTTTTCCAGCACCATTTATTAAAGAGGCTATCTTTCTTCCAGTGAGGGTGTTTGACGACTTTGTCGAAGATGAGATGGCTGAGTGTGTCTGGAGTTGTTTCTGCATCTTCTAATCTGTTCCACTGGTCCTCAGGTCTGTTTCTTTGCCAGTACCATGCTGTTTTTTTTTTTATCACCATAGCTTTGTAGTATAGTTTCAAGTTGGGGGTTGTGATACCCCCTGCAATGTCTCTGTTACCTAGAATTGCTTTCACTATTCTAGGTCTCTTCTTATTCCAAATGAATTTTTGGATTGTTTTCTCACGGTCCATGAAGTATGCTGCTGGGATTTCAACTGGGATTGCATTGAATCAATATAGCAGTTTTGGAAGTATGGCCATTTTCACTATGTTGATTCTTCTTATCCAGGAGGAAGGGATTTCTTTCTATTTTCTGATATCATCTTCAATCTCTCTTTTCAGAGTGCTATAGATTTCAGAGAAGAGGTCTTTGATTTCTTTGTTAGGTTGATTCTTAGGTATTTCAGTTTTGGGGGTGGTATTGTGAAAGGAATTGTTTGCCTTATTTCTGTCTCAGTGAGTCTGTTGTTCATGTACAGGAAAGCTATTGATTTTTGTGTGTTGATCATGTATCCAGCTACATTACTGAATTTGGTTATTAAGTCTAGAAGACTTTTGGTGGAGTTCTTGGGGACTTCTATATAGAGTATCATGTCATCTGCAAATAATGACAATTTGACTTCTTCATTACCTATCTTTATTCCTTTTATTTCTTTCTCTTGTCTAATTGCTGTGGCTAATGTTTCCAAAACTATATTGAACAAGAGTGGTGATAGTGGACATCCTTGTCTTGTTCCTGATTTTAGTGTGGAGGAGTTCAGTTTTTGACTATTTAGTATGATATTGGCTGTTGGTTTTTCATAGATGGCTTTTATCAGATTGAGGTAGAGACCATCTATTCCAATTTTTTGGAGGGCTTTTACCATAAATGTGTGTTGGATTTTGTCAAATGCTTTTTCTGCATCTATGGAGATAATCATATAGTTTTTGTCCTTGGCTCTATTGATACAGTGTACTACATTGATTGATTTGTGTATGTTGAACCATCCCTGCATCCCTGGGATGAATCCCCCTTGGTCAGGGTGTATGATCTTCTTGATGATCTTCTGCATTCTATTTGTCAGTATCTTATTATGGATTTTTGCATCTGTGTTCATTAGTGAGATTGGCCTATAGTTCTCCTTTTCAGTTGGGTCTTTCTCTCCTTTGGGGATCAATGTGATGCTTGCTTAAGGAATGAATTCGGGATTATTGCTTCCCTTTCAATTTCACTGAAGAGTTTAAACAGTAGTGGCAGTAGTTCCTCTCTAAATATCTTGTAGAATTCAGCAGTGAAGCCATCAGGACCCGAGCTTTTCTGAGTTGATAAGTTTTTAATTACATTTTCACTTTCATTGATTGATATTGGGTTGTTTAGAATTTTTAGGTCTTCTTCATTCAAATTTGGTAATTCGTACATATCTAGGAATCTGTCCATTTCTTCTGTGTTTTCCATCTTATTGGCTTATAGGTTCTCAAAGTAAGTATTGATGATACTCTGGATTTCTGCTGGGTTCATTGTAATTTCACCCTTTTCATTCTTAATTGCATGGATTTAGGCCTTTTCTTTCCTTTTTCTGATAAGGTTGGCTAAGGGTTTGTCAATTTTGTTTATTCATTCGAAAAACCAACTCTTTGCTTCATTGAATTTTTGTATCATTCTCTTAGTCTCCATTGAATTGATTTCTGCTCTGATCTTTATAATTTCCTCCCTTGTATGAGCTTTGGGTTTGTCCTGCTCTTCTTTTTCTTGAAGCTTGAGGTTCAGTATCAGGTTGTTTAACTGAGTTCACATTATTTTCCTAATTTGAGTATTCACTGCTATGAATTTCCCTTGTAAGACTGCTTTCATTGTGTCCCATAGATTCTGATATGTTGCATTGTCATTTAATTGTAGGAACTGTCTGATTTCTTCTTTAATTTCCTCTGTGACCCACTTGTTATTCAGAAGTGTGTTGTTCAATTTCCATGTGTTTATGAAATTCTTGAGGTTTCTTTTGCTATTGATCTCCAATTTCATAGCACTATGGTCTGGTAATATACAGGGGATAACTTCAATTCCTTGGCACTTGCTTAAACATGTTCTATGAGCAAGTATGTCATCTATTTTGGAGAGCAACCCTTGTGCAGCTGAAAAGAATGTCTTTTCTGATTTTGTGGGGTGGAACACTCTGTGAACATCTGTTATCTTCATTTGTTCAAGAGTTTGATTGAGTTCTAGTATTTTGTTTTTTATTTTTTTTTGTCTAGTTGATCTATCTATTTGTGAGAGTAGGGTATTAAGGTCTCTCACTACTATTGTATTAGTATTTATTTGATTTTTCATGTCCATAGTATTTGTTTTATATTGTTGGGCACACTAGTGTTTCGTGCATATATATTTATGATTGTCATCTCTTCCTCTTGGGTTGTTCCTTTTGCAAGGATGTAGTGTCCTTCTTTGTCTCAATCAGTGTTGGTTTGAACTCCACTTTATCTGGAAAGAGGATAGCTATTCTGGCTTTTTTTCAGGTTCCTCTCACATGGAATATTGTTGTCCACCCTTTAACTTTCACTATATGAGTTTCTTTTTGAATTAAGTGTGTTTCTTGTATGCAGCACATTGTTGGATCTTGCTTCTTGACCCATTCTGCTAGTCTACTTCTTTTGATTGGTGAATTGAGACCAGTAACATTGATGGTTATAACTGATATGTATTGACTTATCATTGTCATGTCTTTTTCTTTTTGTTGGATTCTCCTCCTTTGCATTTAATTTCTTGTTGTGCCTGATGGATTTATTCTGCTGGACTTCCTGGGGTTGTGATCCTCATTTTCTTTTCCTAGGATGTTGTCTAAAATTTTTTGGAGTGATGGTTTGGTATTCATGAAGTTCCTAAGTGGCTCTTTGCATTGCAATGTAGATTATAATTGAGTAGGCCATATTTTCCCATAAATAGTTAGATAATCAGAAAATTTTCCCTAACCATTTATAAAAAAATCCAACAATATACTTCAAGGGTGTAAAAATAAAAATAAAAGAATACTTATCATAATTTAAACTGATAAAGAGCTATATTTTCCAAGTCCTATAAAATAATATTACAGGATCCTACAAGCTGATTTATATAGGCCGATATGCAAAGACCATTCAAAATTAAGAAGCAAATTTATTTTTTAAAAAAGGATTTGCTAAAGTTTAGCATAATTTATCAAGAAACAGGTGACTAAAATAGGAGAAATTTATCTTTAATTGATAAGAGTTGACCTTCAACAATCCTACAGCAAACCTTGTATTTTACAAAGTTAGAAGTACTTATTTGAGTTGGAACAACCATGTTCCCTCATATCAGTACTGTCAACATCACTCTACAATTCTTAGGACAGTAAGATAAGCAAAACTGAAGTATAAACTTTGCAAATGAAGAGGCAAAACTGTCATTAATGGTGAATGATAATATTTACAAGGACAATGGAACAGGTGAAAGATCCCTGAATGACTGTTGCAACCAGATATGGCAATCAATATGGAGATACCTCAAAAAACTAGGAGTAGAGGTCCCATTTGACCCACCTAGTCCCTTGCTGGGTATCTTCCCAAAAGAATTAAAAGAATCATACCACAGTGATATATGTGCACCCATGTTTATAGTAGCACAGTTCGCAATAGCTAAAGCTTGGAAACAGCCCAAATGCCCATCAGGTGGAGACTGGCTAAAGAAGATGTGTGTTGTTGTTTTTTTTGTAAATAAAATTGAGTACTATTCAGCCATAAAGAATGAGAAACTAGAGACATTTATAGCTACATGGATGCATATTGAGGCCATACTCCCAAGTGAAATAAATAGGACACACATGTGTCAATACCAAATAGTTTCTCTGGTGGAGAAACTGAAAGTGTAAATAAGAATCAAAATGTATAATAGATAATGTGAAACAAGAAGAAAAGTTCTAAAGGGGAAGGAAAAGTGGGAGGGGTAGGGGAAAAGAAAGACGGGAAAGGAAAAAATATGAGAAAAGGAAAAAATGGAAACAAAGTCTCTGTAAAAGGGAGGCATGGAGGGGTTGAAGGGAGGGCAGGGAATGGGGAAAATAAGAACCAAGCTACATCATGTAAAGGTGCAAATTCCCAATGATGAATGTCATCGTATTGTACACCTAAAATGTACCAGTAAAATTAATGAAAAAAACCCCAATAATTTTGAAACAGATTGAAAACTCCTTGCCCCCACTGCAAAAAAAAAAGAAAAAAGAAAGATCCCTGCATGAGGAACTGTGGTCCTCTGAGAACCATTTTGATCCAGCACAGCATCAAGATCGGGCAAATCATGCAATGAAGGGTAAGATAGCCTTCACTATAACCACAGCAGTATCTACAAATTTTGTGGAAATAAACCAAAAAATTAGCCAATTAACAAAAAAATGTTTGAAAACTCAACTAAAGATAAAATAATTGTAGCAAGTTCAATGTTAATGAAAAAGCACAGCTTTTGAAAATGTGCTAATAATTTCGAATTTCTACAAATGTAATTCTAACCATAATTCTTATATGAAACATAGATATAAAATTTTATATGATTACCCAATAATGTCAAGTAGCTAAGCCAATTTTGAAAAATAAGAATAATGAATGTGTGAAATCTAGAACAAGTTAGTATCATAGAAGTTGAGTAGATTACTGGTTATCCAAGTCTGGAGATAGTAGTGGGTAGGAAGAGATGGTGAAAGACTGATAACACGTACTAAGTAATAGTTTAGCAGGAGAATCAGTTCAGGTGTGCTGTGTTTGTACAACAGGATGACTACAGTGCACTGTATATCTTAAAGAACACAGAAAGAAAGGATTTCGATTACCTTTACCACAAAGAAACAATAAATATTTAGGAGATAGGTGTGTTCACTTAATCTGATATAAGCATTACACAAGCCAAGCATGGTTGTGCATCCCCATAGTCCCAGTTCTTTAGGAGGCTGAGGCAGAAGCCTTGTGACTTCTCACCCAGCCTTGGTAACTTCATGACTTAATGAAACCCTGTCTCAAAATAAAATATTCAAAAAGGGCTCAGGGATGCACCTCAGTGAGAAGACCTGGGTTTAGTCACCAGTATTATAAAAATTATACAATATATACATGTATTGACACATCACAAGACATCCCATAAATCTGCACAAATTTATTTTAAAAATCAAATAAGTATACCTAAGTTCTCCCATCAGAGAGAGAGACAGAGAGAGAGACAGAGAGACAGAGAGAGACAGAGAGACAGTGACAGAGATGGAGAGAGAGACAGAGAGACAGATCTAGGAAGAGAAAGAGATAGTGAGAGAGAGAGACAGACAGAGACACACAGAGAGAGACAGAAAGAGAGAGACAGTGAGAGAGAGAGAGACAGAGAGAGTGAGGGAGAGAGATGTGAGGGGAACACCTATGTTAAGGGTGAGTGAGATGAACCTTGCTTTCTCAGATTCTGGGATATACTACAGTGTCAGAACACTGAGCCCAAGGGTCCACTCCTGAACATAGAAGAACTTGGAATGTAACAGTGGAATTACAAATGAGTGGAGATATCAGAGATTAGAAAATAGCCCTATTTGTAGAAAATCTCATTATTTGTAGAATAAGAAAAGTAAGCCTTTCCCTCAGATGGTATCTTAAAGACATAGATATATGTGAAAGGTAAATCTTTACAATTAATAGTAAAGTAGTGTAATAGAATATGTTTTTGTGAACTTTAGATGAGCAAGTTTTTCTAAATAAGCTACCTAAAGTAAAAATAAGCCCAGAAGGCAAAACAGTGATGGAGTTAACTACATGAAAATTAAATATTATCATTTATTGTGTAATAGATTACAGACAAGGGAAATATGTTTGTTATGTTTAAGACTGGCAAAGGACTAATATGAAGGATATAAAAGAAAATCTTGGAATTTGCTGACCAACTGGAAACTCAACCAAAACTAGACCAAAACTATAAATTTATAAAAAAGGAAACAACAGGGCTTTCTAGGACTAAAAGTGGTGGTCAGTGTCACAAGTGAAGAGACTTAAACAAAAGAATCAAAAAAAAAGCAAAACATTTTATTCAACTACAACATATTAGAAAGTCCAATCATACGAGTGGCTGGTGACAACATGAGGGAGGGGAGCTCTCACCCCGAGTGTAGGCAGCAGGACTCTTCAGGGAGCAGCCATCTAGCATCACCTGGAAATGCACTCGCATACACATTGCCTGCTCCACACCTGGGTCTTTGGTTCCCAGGAAACTGCACCCGGTTTCCATGGCAACAGACCCACAATTCCTGATGAGAGATTAATTTGAAGTGGAGCAAACTGACGTAGGCCTGAGTATTGCAGTGACATTTCACTGAATTTAAATATCCTATATACCATTTTCAGAAGAAATTGTCTAAACAAGGATAGACCTCATGAACAGATTTTTCTTTATAATGGAATAAATAAGTGGGAATAAAGAAAAAATTAAAGAGAGAATCATATGGATTGCTCTGAACTGAAATATTTGATTAATTCTGTTCATTTAGATTCCACGCACGTGCATGCGTGCACGCGTGCACGAGGGGGGGGGGAGAGGGAGAGAGAGAGAGAGAGAGAGAAAAGTGTATAATAAAAAAGCACACCACATAAGGGATCTAGTGAATCACTAGAGTGGAGATATGCATTAAATTCTCATGCTATTCGTAATAAGTGGAAAGTCTCACTTCACTAGGAGATACTTTTATAGATCAAAGTGTCATTAAGTAACAGAGTTTTTAATCTGGATGAGACCTTTACAGATAAGCATTTCACTTTCTGGATGAAGATATTTCACTATAAAGCTTGAAACACTTTTTGGAAATCAGTTGAGAGGTGTAGTTGGCTTTTAAAAGTTGTTTCCAAGAGTCTTTATTTGGTGATCTCTTTCCATAATTTTGGCCGCAACAAACAGACACATTTAATGACTTTTCTTGGACTTACAGGTACCTCAAGAGCAGACATTCAGAACAGTCCAATGTTAAACTCTTTATTGTATTGAGCCTTGTTAAACAAGGCAATAAAATGGCAGCTTCTCTAAAACTTCTTCACTAGATCCCTATCTAACATTATTGCATAACTCTGATAATCAAACTACAGATTTTTAATAAAAGTATCTAAGGCATAACTTACTGTGTCATGCCATGTTACTGTATTCAGACTTCATTCTTCAGAAAATTGGTTTCTCCATCCAAGAGAATAGATAAGAATTTTTTAAATCAAATTTTGAAACCCATTCTTTTCTTTTTAAATCTAGCAACCAAGAGGTTCAAAACAAAGAGGCTGTAGATTTCGCAGTTCACCTGTGCAACTGTGTCTTTGTTCTGATTTTCTGGGATAAACGCATACCAACCTACCATGTTACATTTTTCAGCTCTTACTTCTTTGTGTTCTAATGGTCTCACTGTGTCTTAGCCTTTTATGGAGACTTGACTATTTTGGAAGTCACTGAAGAATTCATTTCGAAAAGGGCAGTGATAGATCAGTGAGAAAGTTTTCACCCCTAGTAATCTTCTGTTCGGTTCAGGACTAACCTCAAACACGATGATGAAGGCCAGCCGGGCAGCCAGGATGTGCCAGTATTGGAGGGTGAATTCATAGGGCTTGGAACTCCAAGGGGGGCCTCTATAGTCTCGGTACCTGAATCACACAGAAAACAAAGTCTGTCAGGAGTAGGGATCAAAGTGTAGAAGCCTCAAATATTCTTGATTTGCCAAAATTCCAAGACAGTGTAAATGGGCTCATCAGCATGCAGAGGGAGGAGTCGCCAAGGTAATGCAAGCAGGAAAGAGGGCTGCAGTTATGAATGAGCACCTGCAGTAGCCAGATTTCCCTATGCCGAGCTCACTCAGGTTGAAGAAGGACAGGCTGTTGTTGACGTATCCCTTTAAGCAACTGCGGGAAGGAAAAGTATTCTTTGAGTCAGAGAGTCATACACGTCCAGTACAATTCCTGCATTACAAATGATAGAGCCTTGCAAACTCCATTATTCCCGCCATTCTAACTATAACATCCTAGCAACTGAGCTTTCTCATTCCATTCCCTGGTTCTCATCATATCTGTATTGTACCTCAGTGAGGCCAACTCTTGCTCTACCCTCTTCTTCCAAGAGCTCTCTCTCCCATTCATTTGAGTTTATACTCATTAAGTAGTTAGTACACACCAGAAATTTAGCTTGCTGCTTCTTACGTATCTCCCCATGATGAATGAAATCTTTATGTACTATAAATTTGTACTAATAAAAAATAACCATTATAGAGTTAAAAATCTATAAATGTGTGTTTTCTAAATATGCATGCATGTAATCCCATTTGGCTGATTATATATACAGTAAATATTATTTATTAACTTCACCAGATGTTTATTGAGCTCTTTCAACTTGTTATTAAAATCCTCAATGCTGATACTCAACAGTAAGCAAAACGGGCAAAAGTCTTTGTCCCTCTCGAGTGCAAGTTCCAGTGTGGAGGGAGGTAAAGTCACAACAAATATGCAATTAAACTCTGGGATTTTATAAGGTGATGATGGCTGTGGATAGAAAAATGAAATAGTTCATCTAGATGGGCTAGAGTAAGTCAGTACTCCTGCAGTAACAAAAATCATGTTTTCAAGACATGCAAGACAGGTGGAAATGAGAGCTAGATGAATAAGAGTTCCAGAAAGAGAAAGTCCCCTGGGTAAACTGGCCATCACTGATGCCCTTCTCCTGGAGGCCGCTGCCTGCAAAGTCAGGGTGAGTATTGGGCCTCGGCTCAGCAGGGCCAGCGCTCTGGCAGGGTGAGGAAACCCATGAGCTCTGTGAGTTATGTGAGCCTGGGATCCAGAGGAGCCCAGAAGCCTGCGTGTTTTCTTCCTGGTGTCCTTAGTAATTTCGTGGGTCACTTGGGAAGCTGAGGACAATAGTCAGGTGAACGTGAAACTTCCAAAAGGCAGAGTGGAGTCTTCCAGGGAGAGAAAGATGCTCACTACCTGCCCTGCTAGAGGGAGGAGCCTGCCCTGCACACTGTCCTGCTCGAGGGCTGAGTCTAAGACCTTCCCAGGGCGGAAGGAGTCCCATGATCAAGTTTAAGACTCTCAAGAGACAGTATCACATACAGACTAATCAAAATTCACTACAGGGAGCAAGAGAAAAATAAAGTGTGTGTTTAAATAAAAAATAATTATTATGTAAATACACATTGCCATTAATTCCCCTAAAAATGCTTTCCTTTGCTTCAAACACACTATTCCATCACACCGGACACTTTCTGAAGCAGTTCTGGAGTCCTCTTTCGTTAGGGTCTCCAGCTGTGCCATTAAGGCTGCCTCCAGGTCCTGGATCAACTCAAAACATTTATCTTCTGTGGATATTTGGACTTTGGGGAGACCAGTAGGTGCACGGCACCAGATCCAGTGAAAGCAGCAGTGGAGGACGCTCTGTCATGTGGCCACAAGCCTCCTTTCTGCTGGATGGCGCTTGGCAGTGAGTCACCCTATTTTTTTTATCACAACCCGTGAAGATGCTAACAAAAGCAGACGTCCAGAACTGCTTTTGAAGCGACAAGATCGATGGGATAAATATGTTTGAAGGCAGGGCAAGTATTTTGAAGCAAATTAGTGGTGATGTGTCTCTTATTTTAAAAACCTAAATATTTCTGACCCACTTTGACCAGACTTTGTATATTAATGGAAAAAAGGTGGAAAATATATGGTCATATTAGTAAATAAAAATTTGATAAAATGTAACTTCCATTCATGATAAACACCACTCAACAAGCTAAAAATCTGGTAAGATCTTAGTTTGATATAGAATATCTACATACAAGTCTGTGACTAATATCACATTTACTAGAGAGATTCTAAATGGCATATTTAATAGAGAAATTCTAAATACTCTATGTTGAATGTTTCCTTCTTAGCTGAAGAACAAGTCAGATATTTTCACTGTCAACATTTCTATCCAATATAGTCCACACGAGCAGACAAAAAAGATACAAATGGAATTAACAAAAGTAAAGAATATATAAATGTCATTATTGATATATGATGTAATTATGTATATAGAAAGTATAAGATAACCTACAAATTATTTGAATATTGGTTGAAGTTTGCAAAGTTACCTAATAGATACAAAGTCACCTAATAGATACAAAGTCAATATAAAAAATAACCATTTATATGTATTAATAGTAAAGAAATAGGAAAGAAGATTTAAAGAAATACTTTTCATGGTGATATCACAAATACCAAGTATCAGGGCATAAATCTTGGAAGGATGTGTAGAACCTAAAAATAAATTCTCAGAGAAGTAAATGAAGGCTGAAATAAATGGATGGAGTGAACATATTTAAGGATTGTTATTAAAGTATAAATTCTCTCACTTTAAAAATAGTATCTGATAACTGAATCTAGTGTTTATAGGCAAATGAATGGAATCCGTATTAACAAAGTCAATGCTAAAAAGAAAAAGTTGGGAAGATCGTAGCGCTTCATGACTTAATGTAAAGCTACAGTTATTAAGACAGTG